>NC_061511.1:51605918-51828679 GCF_022539505.1 Lolium rigidum | reverse complement strand
CAACATTCCGGTCCCCTTCCCTGCTCCCATTATCTGCTTCTCCCATCGATCCGCCGCCGGTGGCAAACCTCACAAATAACGACACTGGATACGGCGGCGGCGACGAGCTGCGAGGGCTCTCTGTGCCGCACAGCCGGGGACGGCCGACGAATGCGGGGGTCGATGGTAGGACGGCGGCGATCTCCAGGCGAGCTGCAGCAGCTCCAAATGGCGGACGAGGCGGCGGCGAGCTCGATGCAAGCGGCGGCGGCGCTGGCCTCCCTCCATCTCCCGCAACCAGGACCGACAGGTGGGCGGCCCAAAGTTCCTTTTTTTTAACAGTTTCATCTTCTGCTCCAAGCGACTTGAAATGTCAGTTCGGCTGCTGCATATTTCACTGGAACTCATCGCAAATCGTGAACCGAACCAGCAGAAAATCACGGCAAGAAAAGCCCTTTCTAGACGCGATACGCGACTATAAGCCTAGATTTTGTTTTTCGAGAATACGAAGCCTAGATTTTTTACTTTGAATTGAGGAGCATCTGCTGGGAAGGAGCAAAAATTAATTTGTTCAGTGTTGGGCTGCAGCAACCGACCGCCAAGATCGGAGGTATTTCGGGAGAGGGGCACCCATGAAGCGCAAGGCGAAGCGGAAGTGGGGCTTTGTTGCGGGCAGAGCAGGCAGAGTGGACTCTGTCGGGCTGCCTCCCAGGCATCTTGGTCATCGCCAGTCAATCCGCAGGTCAGCCCTAGCAAAAATCCCCTCCACTGTCATCAAAGTTGTCCGTTAATGAGAAGTAAGATACCATGGGATAATTGTAGTACAATGTCTTGTTTCTGCATGTATATGTGTAGTTGCATCCAATGTTGCAGTTGATAATTTGATATGTTGAACCAGTAGGGTACGTAATGTTCTCATTTTTTTGTTTCATATTTTTATTTCCACTGATTGTTCATGCGACATCTGAATGCCATGTTGCAGTTAGATCTTGTACACATGTTTTTTGCCTGTTTTTCTATGCTTTATATAACGGTTTTCACCCATGCCATTTTTGAGGGACAGTGTTATAAGGTCACACGTACTTATATGTTGCTTGCTTCTTTTGACTACAGGAAAGGAGTTGGATCCATGAATGAAGCATTACAGGGTGAAGTGGGCATCAGGAGCCGTTTCAGTGCATTACGCATTCGGCAGATTATGCGGGGTCTTACACCCGGCAGCAGGGATATGTTGCAAAGTATGGATTTGAGCATTTCAACCGCATTGGGAAGTTCACTGTCCACGAGCCGCTGGCTGAGTGGATAATGGGGAAGATAAACCCTCCATTCTCTGAGTTCAGAATTAACGCGGACAAGACAATAGTTTTCAGCAAGTCCCTTGTTCAGAAAATTTTGGGTGTACCGTCAGGGGGAAGACCCATTGTGCTGCACGGAGAGAAGACGGACAAAATCGAGGAACTACGGGCTCTGTACTTAAATAACGGACTAAGGGCATCCATCCCCCATGCTGTTAGTTTGCTTAAGAACAACGAGGACGAAGAGTCCTTCATGAGGACATTTTTTCTTATTGCACTTGCAGCCGTGCTCACCCCCACCACTGGAAATACAATAGACCTTGACTACCTGTGGCCCCTTGAAGATATGTCAAAGGTTCAGGACCTCGATTGGGCTGGCCATATCACGGAGCATCTGATGGACGACGTCCAGAAATTTCAGTTCAAGTCCAGGGAGGAAAAAAAGACCAACTTCTGGGTTGGCGGGTGCTTGCCTTTGCTCATGGTTTGACCTCTCAATTTCTCCCCTCCTTCCCTCCCTCCTGTTGTACACTAGTGCACTGATGACATGGATTTGATGCTGCTGCTGGCATTTCTTTTCTGTTGTTATTGCTATGGTGATTCTGCAGTTATAACTTATAAGTACTTCATGTTGCACTCTGTTTGATTTAGTTGATGCTGCAATTATGGTGGTAATGGCGTTCTCAAGTTAAACTTATAAGCCATTCATTTTGCATTATGATTTTGTTGTTGGCATTTCTTTGTTGATGCCAGTGATCTGCAGTTATATTCAGTTCATACTGCAGTCCGTATACATATCTTCTTCTCTTTGTTATTGTGATTCTGCAGCTTGTACACTTTCCTATTTAAATAAATCGTATGTAGATTTATTGATGTTATCCTTTTCAATGCCAGATTTTCTTTTGCCAAAAGCGTTCATAACTTTGTTTATACTATGAACCTTGTTTCAAACTCTGCTTTTGTAGATTGCTTACATGGACCACCTGGATCTTCCTAGAGGACGAATTGTAGACCGTGAAATTAACTACTCAGTGCCCAGGATCTGCCATGTTTCAAAGCATGATTTCCAATTTATCGCGATTGCTGACCTGCATCGTCAACATTACAAGTTTGCCACATTTGGAATACTTCCTGTATGTTGTTTTCTCTACCTTTTTCACTTTGTAGTTTGTGTTTGCAGCATACAATGTCTAAAGGCGAATTATTTTCCCATTCTTGCTTTTTATGGGTATTATGCAGTTCCGTAAAAGAACACCGTACGCTGATAATCTAAAAACCGAGACAGAAGTAGCAGAAGATGATCTTCATACTTTCTCCAACTTAAAGGATCAAGTCTTATCAGGGCAATGTGATCTTAAAGAAGTAGATGAGGAAAAATAGATGAACTTGCACAGGAAGTCCAACCTGAAATCCTTCGGTTTACAGAAACAAGCATCCATCATTCCCCTTTTGGAAGAACTGATGTTTGCTCAAATCAAGGTAATACTGAGGAAAGTCGTATAGATTATTTTAATACTTCAAGGAGCACCATGATGATACCACACGATTAACAGGAACTAAAAAATCCTCTAGCTGTGGAAGGGGCAGTTCTAGCCAGAATACTACAAAGGCGGCTCTGACACCCTCTTCATCTGAGAAATCAGGTTACCATGTCAGCGTGCATGCACATATGCATCAAATCTTAATTGCTTGTGGATTTATTTATCTGTGAACTACTTTTGTACAGAAGAAGACAGTGCTCGAGAATACAAATCTTTTGAGTCGGATGCTCATCCAACACCTCCAGAAGCTGATTATGGGGTAATATTTAGGAGCTGTCTATCTGGAGCACAGATTGAGAAAGTAAACCCTCTTATCCAGAAGATTCAACCAGAAGCTATTGTATTCGTAGCTACCATGAGGAACTGCGATGTTCAACTACCTAGTCCTCTTCTGGTATATTTCTGTTCTTCTATATCAAATGTGCAGCTCACTGTTTTTTATATGAACTGGTTGTGGTAGCTACATTCCAGCTTTCAATATTCCCTGGTAAAATCCTGCCATTGTCAAGTTCTCGTGAACTTTCTAAATGATTGGATAAATGATTCTTTCTTGCTTCACAATTGAAACCATGCCTTTTCCGTTCAGCCTGAGTTTTCCTTTATTGGTTCTTGCGTAATGACATCGAATCTTGTCCACACATAACCAGATCATTTCGAAGGAACGTGCCTTAGCCACAGCTGCACACTTTCCGGATGAAAATGGGACTGTCACACTTCAGGTGCCAGGCAAGAGTGAGAAGTGGCGGCCGAGATTCTTCATAGAAAAAGGCACATGCATGCTTGCAGGCAACTGGTTGGACTTCGTGTGTGACAACCAAGTGCAGGTGGGCGACATCTGCATCTTTGTACCGGCAAAGGGCGGAGAAAGTTCCGCATTCATGGTCCATATAATTCGTGCTGAAGTTACTCATCATAGGGCTGTTAAAAGGGTTCGCACAAGCCATGATTCTTCGGTTGATGGGGAGGAATGACAAACCCAGATGTCGACTCGGAATGCAAGAGACTGATGCCTGTTAAAGGTTATAACGACTTTGTACAGAGCAACGCAGGGACATGTGTCTGTTTGAATTGATGGGGAGGAGTCAGGAGGAAGCCTACCACAGTCCAGTGTTGTTTTCGTAGACCAGTTCTAGTTTGTGAAACAGAATGATGAGAGTTAGGCAATTAGCATGTAGAAGCTCTTCCTGTTGGTGCCCTGTGCGTCTTTGGCATGTTTTCTGCTCTCTAATCAAGGTATGCATATAAGGCTGACATATTTTGGGCTTCTAGCTCAGCTTCTAGACTTGTTAAATTCAAGTTTTTTTTCCAGTAATTTTGCATGCATCAACGAGTATTGCCAGTTCTTGTTTGTCGTTCACAGACTCTGGTATCAGTAACAATGTAACTTCTTCTATGAAGTCAATGAACTCAGCATAAATAAGTAACAAGGCCTGGTGGCAACTATACATAAATATGTACTAATGGACGAAAGACTTCACCATACATTGTCAGCAAATACATATGCTCAAGTTGTATCACATGCAAAGGCAGAAGTGTGCATTGGCTCTAAGGTGTCTACAAACCAGTTCGGTGCTCTACTATTACCTTGGTAATACTATGAGCTCCCTTTTAGCCTTACTAATCAGTACAGTGAGCAGGGTTGCAGATTTGTATGTACCTCCTATTTGGCCATTTATATATCTGATTACTGGAGCACAAAGTCTTCAGGGACTTGCTGTACTCATCTTCAGCAATTCTGAAGGTTGGTGACAGTGCACCTTATGTTACTCAGAATTTCTGGTAGCAAGAGATAGTGAACTATTTTTTCGAGAAAATAAATGGCAGACACCACACCACTGTCTTTTCTTCAGATTCCAAATCGATGAGTTCCTCTAAGGTAAGCATATACTACTGTACATCTTTTTTTTTTAAGGTTAGCGTATCTTTTGTTAAAGCTGAATGAAGTTCATCTCTTGGAGCGCTACAGCAAGTATATAAATGAAATCAACAATGTCTTCTAAATAGTTGTTTTTGATGTGTATGACCAGTACTCCTTGACCAGCTCGCGAAAGAGCGATCCTTCAGTTTCCATGAGCTTTGTAGGCCTGTCATACTCCACTACTCTCCCTGGAAGTGTTCACATATAGCTCATTAGTATGGAAAGATCCACAATACATTTGGTTTCAACTATAATCCACATATTCCATATTAACTGATGCTGGTCAATAATAAGGTGCCGGTAAGAGAAACATACCGTCACTCATTGCAAGCACCATATCACAGTCCATAACTGTTGGTATACGGTGAGCAACTGTAATAACAGTGCAATTTTTGAATTCTCTCCGGATCGTTTTCTGAAGGACGGCATCTGTTGCGTTGTCTATAGAAGCTGTGGCCTCATCAAGAACTAAGATACGGCACCTTCTCAAAAGTACACGTCCCAGAGAGAAGAGCTGCCTTTGGCCCATGCTCCAGCTTCGATCCATCTTCCATAACTATTATGATAAGCTCTTAATCAGTACTATGAAGGAGATAGTTACAAACACCATGCTATCGCGATGATGTAGCTAATAGGCATATGCTAAGACTACTAACTTGTTTGACATATATAGGGCAAAAGCATTTTGACACCTATTTTGATTTTTCGAGATAACTAGAGCATAGCTTTATGTTCAGATCTGAAGTCTCCTACCATGTGAATCCAATCCCTGTTCTTTCTCCCTGGACCGCTTCAAGAAGTTGGCATTTGTCAAGAACCTGCAGCACATTCAAATCCACTTTAGTGATTCCTTTTGAAATGCAGCATACGTGATATGGTCCTAAAGAGAAATGCCTCATGACTAACAAATACATTGGGTTCTTTTGGTGTAACGCCTTTTCATGTTAATGTTATCTGTTCATTGGGTTTGGGTAAGACGAGAAAAAGCAACATAGATAGTTGTGTACATTTTACCTCCCATATTTGTTGATCTGAGAATTGCCCAAGAGGATCTAGATTGTATCTTACTGTACCCTGAAAAAGTGTTGGATCTTGTGGAATGATACCCAAACGCGAACGCAGGTCATGTAAGCCTACTGTACTGATGTCCATGGAGTCTATAATTATTTTCCCTCCAGCAGGTTCAACAAGTCGAAACAGCGCACCGATTAGTGTTGTCTTGCCACTTCCTGTCCGACCAACTATACCAATCTTATCTCCAGCTTCAAACTTGCAAGTGATTCCATGTAGTACAAAGGGAGCATCTTTCCTATACCTAATCTGTTGAATGAAAGTCAATTGCATAAGTTTGTTAATAGGATGGTACCTTGTACATGTAAATATTTACCTTCAAATCTGTAAGCTCCACATTGCCATCTTTGGGCCAATCTGGTGCTGGTCGATTTTCTCCGACAACTTCGCTGCTTCACTTTTTATGTCCATGTACTCGCCTCACCCGTTCCACCGAAATTATTTGATTTGCAAGCTTGCATTGGTTTTGAATAGAAAAAACAAACGACGTGTTCGGGGAAAGACCATAGGACGAGTGCCATTCCCACAAAACCTGTCCAAAAGGAATTTATCATACCATTCGTAATGTTAATTTATCGAATAGTGTGAAATACATATAGTTAGTTGACTCTGGCACATACACATCAGGATTAAAACTGCATTTCATAATGTTAATTTACCAGGGCTAAAAGTTCCTTGAGGGAGAAGAACCATGAGAAAAGCAGAAAAAGAAAGAACCACGGCGCTCATTATTTCCAGTACGTTGAATCAACCATTCAGATTCGTCGCAAAATTATGGAAACATGGACTGGCATTCTTGTCAACAAGATCCAAATTTTCAGCAAAGAAACGATCTTCTTCCCCAAAGGCCCTTACTGTTATAGCCCCTGAAATTGATTCACTCAAGTGATTTGCTAGAGTAGACTTGGTAGTGCCACTGATCCGCATCAATTCCTTAGCCGTGGCTAGATAGTACCTCTGCATGAATTGGAGTATGAAACCAAATAACCCAAGAAACGGGGATGATCCATAGAGAAAAGAAGTCACACCAATTACCTGCAACCTAGTTGCCAAAACAACCATTGGCACGGATATAAGTAGAACTTCCCATTTAACAACAGCCAATACCCCTAGATTGCCATATGCATTTAAACCGGCAGCAAGGCTGAACATGAAAGCAAATGGAACATCAAGGTCAAGGATGTTCAAATCCAAAGAGACCTGCATTAGAAGAGAAAGGGAGCAAGTTAACCCCTCATGATAAACTCTCCAGGTGTAGAACAAACGTATAATTGCTTGTACTATCTATGTCCATGTATACAAGACCACTCAATCTTGTCTTAAGTCAAATGGTTTAAGTTTGACCAAGTTTACGTAAATAAATGTCAATATGTACACAACAAAATCAGGATCGTCAGGTCTATCATCAAATTAGTATGCTTTCAAACTATATTCATTGGGCATTGTAGATGTTAATATTTTTCTATAAATCTGTTCAAACTTAAACATGTTTGATTAAGATAAGACTAAGTGGCCTTGTATACATGACCGAGGGAGGGAGTATATCTTCTTTAAGAATTCTTACCCGGCTAAGAACTCTTCCTATAGGAGTAGTATCAAAAAATGACATGGGTGCACGAAACAAGGAACTCGAGTAACTGGGAAAATAAGAATCTTGATGTCTGAATCCCAAGGACAACGACTGATAAAGATCTTGATAGCAAGAAGAACATTGTGCAAACTCCGATAACAATGTACACATTAATTAACTTCAGTGTACTAATATGAGGATTTTGGACATTGGCGGCCATCCACGAACTCTGGGCTATCTGCCCAGCAATGAAAATCATGTGAGAAATCACAGCAAAAGAGGCATACACCAAGCCTTTATTCTGCTGCAAGTAATACATATAAGGCTTAACACCAGCATCTCCAGTTTCCTTTTCCTCTTTCTTGATCAGTTGATCTGCTGGTGATGGCTTCACATAATCTCTATATCTGCTTCCATGACTACCATCCTTTTCATTTATCGATGTTTCCTTAGCTCTGCGAGGGGGTATGTTATTGAGATCTGAAACACCACTAGTATCTTTATGGCCATTTACAAGGTCCTTAAATTCTTTACAATCTGCCAACAGAGTTTGGTAAGATCCAGAACGGATAACCTCTCCATCGGACATTAACTGCCCAAAATACATCAGTAGTATCAGATGACATTGACTAATAACTAAAATACTGCAGATAAAGATAATACATAGAGGAAAAAATATCCTCATATGGTTACGTCTTTCAAGGTAGAGAGAGATACCAAAATGGAGTCAAATACGGGCAGAAAATCAACTTGGTGGGTCACCAACAGGACAGTCTTGTCTGATAGAGCACCCATTACATATTTCTGTCAGAAAGCAAAGAGATTCATAAAACAATGAGTAAGCAAACAGAAACACACCATTTGGGACTGATGTAACAAACAAAATTACAACTCCAGTTATTTTTTTCACATGACTAGAACCGTAAGGGACACTATAAGAAATAACAAGTTATTTTTTTTTCACATAACCGCCATCACCTTGGCTGCTATGATGTTGCCTGTGCCAGTAGTGTTGGCAAAGAGAAGGCGAGAATGTCAACTAAAGGTAACATTACTTGGAGTTGTGGTTTTATGTTGCATCAGCCCCAAAAGGTGTGTGTCTGTGTAATTTACTCTAACCCAGTTTCACAATCAAATGATAAAACAATTTGCACACTTCCTATATGACCTTACATTGAAGAGTCTTGTTGCTGTGTGGGCATCAACAGCACTGAAAGGGTCATCAAGAAGATATATATCTGCATTTTGGTATAGTGCACGAGCAAGCTGGACGCGCTGCTTCTGACCACCACTGAGGTTTACTCCTCTCTCCCCAATTTCAGTACAATCTCCATATGGCATCATTTCAAGGTCTTTGACCAACGAGCACCGTTCAAGTGTGTCTTGGTATCTTTGCCTGTCCATCGAAGATCCAAACAGAATATTGTCTTGCACAGTTCCTGTTTGGATCCATGCATTCTGAGAAACGTATGCTATTTTCCCACATACTTGGATCTGAAATGTTTGTCCAAAGATCAGTAATTTGATATTAAGCACTTACGAAGAAAGAATTAATAAACATACTTCAAGTTGACAACTATAGTCAAATAATTTTTATGCGATGGCTAGGGATCGGACTATCGATCCTAGCATCCCGTCGAACCACCCTGAATTGTTCGATCAGAGTGTCTTTGGGCTCGTTGGATTTAGTCCTCAGAACATGCACCCTCACAGCTACAGACTAGCTATTACTTGCTCCGTTCCAAAATAATTGAAAGTTCAATGTTCGTTCTAAGTCAATTGCTCTAAGTTTGACCGGTTTTGTAGGAAAAAAATCTGTACATTTGGTTCCTTGAAGTCACCATAATACAATGGTTCATATGTGTTCATGAAAAGTCGAACAAACTCATAAATTGATACCCATGTGTTTCGTGGAAAGGTGAAGATAGCATACCATGCCTTCAGTCCTGGGGACTTCTCCCAGTACAGCAGCCAAAAGTGTCGACTTTCCTGACCCTACCTCTCCACAAATTGCAACCTTTTCTCCAGCTTTGACTACCAAATTCACATTCTTCAGAGTTGGTTTTGGTGGATTCTCATCCCATGAGAGACTGCACGAATTCATCGCTATATGGTAATAATCAATTCCAAGATGGTATCTCTTCCTCACTTGCCCGTTCAGCTCGGGTGCATCAAGGAACTTTACTATCCGAGTGAAAGCAACCTTAGCTCGTATCACAACCGCAATAAGATCCGGTATTGACCTTACTCGGGTCATGCACAAGACGCAGAGTTGCCACGAAGGTGAAGACATTGCTCGCATCAAGAGGGATTTCCAAAATATAGCATGTGAGGAAGGTAGCTGCCGAAGCCAAAACAAAGCGACACCCGAAGAGGAAATTGTTGTACACCCTCCTAAGCCGGAATGCCCATAACCACTTGTACTCGACCTCCCTCAGCCCCTCGATGACCTTCTTGAAGTGGCCTTCCCATGCATATAGTTTCAAGACCTTCATATGAAGTAGTGATCGGGACATGGCCTTCAATCTCACATCCCGTGCTTCCATAAGCTTACTCGGAATCCGTGTTGCAGCTTGGCCAATGGAGCGCTGCAGAGCACATTGATGACAATGACGACTAGCGACGAAATCATCGCGGGGCCAACCGCGCCGTACGTAATCGCCGGACCAATGCGAGCCGAACGCTTGTTGTCCATGTCCGATGGAACCGATACGGGAATTCCCCGATCCGGTAGGCGTCGACGGTCACATAGTTGATGATTTGTCCGGAAGAGTGCTCCAGCTTCCCTTCATTTGACAGCCTCTCGTTGTTTCTTATAAATAGCGGCGGACAGAAGGACCTCACCTGCAGTCCTAATCTCCGAGTGCGGAAATACCACTGCCTCTGCGACAACGATTCACAACATTTGCACACGAACATTACGGCAGCAAGCACACATCCTTGGTATTCAAAGGTCCCTTTCCCAAGTGATACATTGATGAATGCCTTGAGAAGTATCGGGCCTGTAGATAAGGTGAGAATCTTGAGCAATGCAAAGAAACCCGAGACCAGGATCGCATGCCCGTGGCAAGAAACAATTGTCCGGAAGATTGATGGCGTGGCGTCCGACCCCAACGACTGCTTCAGCTTCTCCGTGAACATCAGGTACTGGCTGTGTGCTCGATCTTTGGCGCCTAAAAGTGGCATGTCTTTGTCCTCAATGGGCTTCTCATAGCCCATATTCATCAAAGGATTCAACCACCAAAATGACATCTCGCTGAGAAAACCAGCTTGAGCAAAAGGAGTTACCTCGCCATCAGTCTCCGTGTTCAGGGGCTTGTATGAACCATCTCCAATTTCTCCATAACCCTCTTCATCATGGCTTGGTCGAATGGCATAAATAAGGAGGAGAGCCGCACCTGGTAGGGACAGAAGATCTAAACAAGCCTTGACGGTGATGATCTTGTGTGCAACAATATCAGCAACTGAAGAATAACAGATGAACGCTGTGAAGATGCTCTGCAAGACCGACCAAGACCGAACAAATGCCGCTCCAAGGAGCCGAGGCCTGATGCTGAGAGCCAAGTTGGTAAGGATCAAATTCAGTCCTTGAGATAATGCTACAAGACACCAATAAACAGAAGCATCCTGATTGAACACCAGCATCCAGAGCCCTAGCTCAAGATAAACCAAACCCAGGCAGCCATTGAACAGCGAGAGCAGCCCAATGTAGTCGTGACTCGAGCGCGGAAGCTCTACTCTTTAGAGTTTTGACAATCAATTGGAGAGCGAGCACGGATACAAGCGGAGCGGTGATGCCAACCGAAACCAGACGATTCATGCAGGTAGAGGAGTTGAACATTTCCTTTGAAGCACATGAGGCCACACCTGAAATGTAGTCATGGAGTATTGGAGTGAGATGATCCGCCAGCATATATGCATAGTGCTGGTCAACAGATAGCTATGTATGTAACATGAGCGGAAGGGTGAGGAGAGCACCGACTTGTGAGGGAACCCGGATGTTCAGCCTCCGTTGCACACGGGGTGAATCAGCTCCTCGTTACGTGCCCGAAACCATGAACGAGAAACTAGTCAGGACAAATAAAATCGAGGAGCCCGGAAGCTGGCAAGTGTACGTTCAATAGCTGTTGCACGTACAGCTAGATCAAAAGAACAAACCGCGAAAGAATGGGATCGAAACCAAGACTATGCGCGAAGAGAACGTGGCTATATCACCCACATATGCGAGAAGATGCGAGTGATAACAGGGCCGGACGCGAGGAAATCACCTTGTGGTCACGACGGCCAGACGCGAGCACGGTGCAGCTCCGGATTTGAGTTCCACAGCGGTAGTGTCAACGGCGACACGGCCGGCGGCCGGCTTGAACCTAGCTTGGAGTCTACGTCGAAAACCCGGACTAGGCCACCCGATATGGACGTTACCGGTGCCGGGAAGACGCCGCGTGGCTGGGCCGGTATCTCCGTCACCGGCACCGGCAAGACAGGCACGAATGCACTGGATCTCGTGGTCACCGATGATGGCGACGACCGCCGCGGAGTCGGGAAAGAAGGCTGGCCGCGAATCATGGCTGCTCCCGGTTTGCCTCAACGCTCCAAGAGGAAACGAGAGAGACTATGAGATTGGAGTGACAGCGCGCGCGGGTATACATTTTTAAAACTATTCCTCGACTTAAAAACATAGTACTCCATTTGGAGTGACAACGCGCGCGCGAGAGTACTGTATTTGTCAACTCTTCTTATGTCCATCTTGTCATATTGTACTCCTGGGATGATTAGATATGATATTTCTTAAGAGCAATTTATATTCTCTACAATTCCCTTGCACGCTATTATTATTGATACACTTTAACGAGTCAACTTGGCAGGTACTACTAATTTTGTTTGTTCATACAATGCCTTAGCCTTCCATTATTAAGGAATCAACATCAGTACCAATTTTCGAAGTTTGCGCCAAGAACCTTCATCACATGTTGTTCGATAAACTCCACATGATGCTCATTTCTTTTTGACTCTTACCATATGCATCAAGTTGACAATCTTAATTAATCGCGTATGTTAATATGGAGCTTTGCCACCATTCGACACAAGGGAATCAATCATCTATCCTTTTTGTTTTGGCATTATTCATTGACTGACTAGACCTGGTTTGTCTGCCAAGGAACACGAACCCAGGAAGTCAAGTTATTTGGGTCGGAGACAAGCAAACCAACCTGTGGTTGGATAGTTACACTAGTGGAGAAGAGGCCTTTGGTCCCAAGCAAATGTCCCACTGCTGAACCAAACCGGGTCCAATGCCCCCATTGGACCCGGTTCGTTTCTGCCCAGGACGACCCCACCCGCTGGCGCTCGTCCCGTAGCGGCCTTTGGACCCGGTTTGTCATACAAACCGGGACTAAAGGGTCCACCGTAGGGCGCGGCAGGCCGTGTCAGTCGTGGGGAACCCTTTAGTCCCGGTTTGTATGACAAACCGGGTCCAAAGGCCCCCCTCTGGCTATATAACCTTGCCCCTGCCCAAGTGTGAGCCACACTTAGCCATTTTTTCACTATCTTCACAAGAGGGGTGTATTGCTTTCCTCTCTTCTTCACATGCACAAGAGGTGTTCGATGAAATGCTTAAGAGGATTTGCCACTTGAGTTTACACAAATCAAGCCACACTTAACTTGCTTTTTTCTTCTTCATCGAGGTTAACAACTTTATCCTTTTCATCCGCAATTGATAAAATGCATGTGTATATATACATCGTGATGTTCCGTAATGGTTTTGATCAGCTTAATTATATCATGCGGATGAATCGGCAATGGATGTACATTGACCGACGGTTTGACGAGTTCACTCGCGGGCCCGGATAATTTTATGGCCGTGGCGGAGGCAAACAAACATGGTGGCTTCATGTATTGTCCATGTGTGGACCGCAAGAATACCGTAAATTACGCTCGCTCGAGTCTCATTCACAGCCACCTTCTCGCGATCCGGTTTCATGCCCGAGCTACTATTGTTGGACCAAGCACGGAGAAAGAGGGGTTATGATGGAAGACAATGACGAAGAGGAAGAGGATGATGACGGTTATCCCAATTTCCCCGAATACGATGATACTCGCAGAAGGCAATGAAGACAATGAAGTAGAAGATCAAGAGGCACCAGATGAGCCTCGCTGATGATGATCTTGGCCGGTCCATTGCCGATGCAAGGAGAGAATGTGAAACCGAAAAGGAAAGGTTGGCCTTCGACAAGATGATAGAAGATCACAACAAATTGTTATACCCAACTTGCGAAGATGGCCATAAAAAGCTAGGCAAAGACACTCGGAATTGTTGCAATGGAAGGCGAGAACGGTGTCACCGACTCAGGATTTGGAAAGTTGTCGACAATAATTAAGAGGAAGCTTCCAAGGGGTAACGAATTGCCCGCCGACACGTACGAAGCGAAGAAGATTGTCTCGCCCTCTAGGATTAGATGTGCAAAAGATACATGCATGCATTAATGACCGCATCCTCTACCGCGATGAGTACGAGAATTTGGATGCATGTCCGGTGTGCACCGCATTGCGGTATAAGATCGACGAGATGACCCTGGTGATGTTGAGGGCGAGCGCCCCAGAAGAGGGTTCCCGCCAAGGTTATGTGGTATGCTCCTATAATACCACGGCTGAAACGCTTGTTCAGAAATAAAGAGCATGCTAGGTTATTGCGATGGCACAAAGAAGACCGTAAGAAAGACGTGATGTTGAGGCACCCTGCTGATGGCTCCCAATGGAGAAAAATCAATAGAGAGTTCCCAAACTTTGCACAGGATGCAAGAACTTACGGTTTGGTCTAAGTACAGATGGTATGAATCCTTTTGGAGAGCAGAGCTGCAGCCATAGCACCTGGCCTGTGACTCTTTGTATATATAACCTTCCTCCTTGGTTGTGCATGAAGCGGAAGTTTATTATGATGCCAGTGCTCATACAAGGCCCGAAGCAACCCGGGAACGACATTGATGTGTACCTGAAGCCATTAGTCGAAGAACTTCTACAGCTCGTGGTCCCTAGCAGGTGTACGTGTGTGGGACGAGCACAAGCGGGAGGAATTTGACCTAAGAGCGATGCTTTTCGTAACCATCAATGACCGGCCTCGCTCTTGGTAACATTTCGGGACAGATCAAACAAGGGATACAATGCATGCACACACTCGTTTACATGAGCTCGAAGGTGATTATTTGGAAAAAGGTCGAAGGTCGTGTATCCGGGGCATCGTCGATTTCTTAGGCTTACCCATCCCGTAAGAAAGAAAGGCAAGCATTACAACGGTGAGGCCGATCACCGGAGGAAGCCTCCCCATCGTGATGGTGTTGATATATTTGGTATGGTCAAGGATCTAGATGTAATATTTGGAAAGGGTCCCGCCGGCCGGTCCGTTCCGAATGACGATGCCGGACACGCGCCCATGTGGAAGAAGAAATCTATATTTTGGGATCTACCCTATTGGGAAGTCTTAGAGGTCCGCTCTTCAATCGATGTGATGCACGTGACGAAGAATCTTTGCGTGAACCTCGCTAGGCTTTCCGGGTGTGTACGGGAAGACAAAAGATACACCGTAAGCACGGAGGACCAAAGCAACGTTGGAAAGACCCCAAAAAGCTGCATGAGAGAGTTAAAGGATGTCATTTATCCAGCCTACGCTCTTACAAAAGCGAGAGAAGGAAATATTTTTTGAATGTCTTAGCGAGTATCAAGGTCCCGTCCGGCTTCTCCTCCAATATAAAGGGAATAATAAATATGGAGAAGAAAACATTCCGTAACCCGAAGTCTCATGACCGTCACGTGATAATGACACAGCTTGCTTCCGATTGCATTGAGGGGGCTTCTACCGGAAAATGTTCGACCGCCCATTGTGAAGCTATGTGCATTCCTCAATGCAATTTCTCGAAGGTAATAAATCCAGAAATTCTACCGAGGTTGCGTAATGATGTGGTCCAATGTCTCGTTAGTTTTGAGCCGGTGTTCCCACCATCCTTCTTCAATATTATGACACATCTCCTCGTTCACCCGGTCGATGAGATTTCCATTCTCGGTCCCGTGTTTCTACACAATATGTTCCCCTTCTAGAGGTTCATGGGAGTCTTGAAGAAATATGTTCATAACCGTGCTAGGCCGGAAGGAAGCATCTCCAAGGGCTATGGAACGAGAGGAGGTCATTGAATTTCGTGTTGACTTTATTCCCGACCTTAAGCCGATTGGTGTTCCCGAATCGCGGCATGAAGGGAGACTAAGTGGAAAAGGCACGCTAGGAAGGAAATCAATGATATGTAGGGACGGGATTTCTTTGACTCAAGCACACTACACGGTTCTACAAAGTTCCACCTTGGTGGCTCCGTATATCGGTGACCACAAGAGCTTTCTACGCTCCCGTAACCCGAGGCGATCGAACGATTGGATTAGATGTGAACACATGTCGACTTTCGGCGGTTGGTTGCAAAAACATCTCCCGAATAACAAACATATTGAAGATCAGCTTGTACTTGCTGGCCCGCACACCATCTTCGACCGTAGTGACTTTCCAAGGGTACGAGATAAATGGGAATACATTTTACACGATCGCCCAAGATAAAAAGAGCACCAACCAAAACAAGTGGTGTCCGGTTTGATGCAATAATGAATGAAAGCCCAAATGACACATATTATGGTTACATAGAGGATATATGGGAACTTGACTATGGACCTTCTTTTAAGGTCCCTTTGTTTAGGTGCAAATGGGTCAACAAAACAGGAGGCGGGGTTCGTGTAGACAAGTTGTATGGAATGACAACAATGGATCTCAACAATCTTGGGTATAGAGACGAACCATTCGTCCTAGCCAAGGATGTGGCCCAGGTTTTCTATGTGAAGGATATGTCTACCAAACCAAGAAAAAGGAAACATAAGGAAACAAATACATCAAACGATGAGCCAAAGCGCCACATAGTTCTTTCCGGAAAAAGAAACATCGTGGGAGTGGAGGACAAGACAGACATGTCGAAGATTATAATCAGTTTGATGAAATTCCACCCTTCGGAGTGAACATTGATCCAATCATCAAGTTAAATGATGAAGATGCTCCATGGTTACGTACGAAGAAGATTAATTAAATGATGAAGATGCTCCATCATCAAGTTAATTGAAGAATGTTCATGGCACAAATGAGTATCTCAACATGGCAATCAATTTCTCATTTATTTTTGTGTAATCATGTAACTGTATGTAAGATATTAAAAGTGGAGATGCGCCACGGGAGATTTCCCAACCCTTTCCCCAACACTGTTAGATGAGATGTATGTAAGATATTAAAAGTGGCTTGTTGATCTGCTTGGCAAGGCTTATCGATGCTCCTTTTTTAGGCACGGCACCTCTTCTACTTTGTCTTGTTCCTTCGACAGGGCGTCGTGCGCTACATGCTTTATCTCATCGAGCGAAGGCGTCCACCCATGCGTTCTTATCCTCGCCGACATCTTTAGTCCCGGTTGTACCCACCAGTCGGGACTAAAGGTTACCCACACGTCCTTATCCCACCGATCTGTTTTGTTAGATGACACAAAAAAGGATCTTTAGTCCCGTTGTACCCACCAGCCGGGACTAAAGGTTACCCACACGTCCTTATCCCACCGACAGCTTTTGGCGCCACCGCGTTCCCGCCTATTTTTCTTCCCGCGCTTTCCACCGCTTCCCGCCTCCGTCCTCCCGCCATTTTTTCACTATATATATGTGCTTGGCCTCCATTTACATATCACATCTAGACTCATATCTCGCAAACCTCATCACCAGGTCACATGGCTTCCATCGTATCTCTAACCCTCCGGGAGGCGGAGGCGCTTTGCGCGTCGAACTACCCCTCGCCCGCCGGGCTACCGCGTCCCTACCGGCTGGTTGCCGAGCGTCGGAGGGGTACCGGTCCCTCGTGTCCCTCTAGGTGTGGCGCGCGAGATGGCCATCACGAACCACTACTACTTCGAGCTCACGCCGAGCAGCGGAGGAATCCCCGTGGCATCCCGACTACAGCCCGACTTGGGAAAGCTTCTTCATCAATCGGCGTGAGAGGGCGCTCGCCGAGCACGAGGAGGGCGGCCCGCCTCCTTCGAACTTCAACGAGGCCGGCCGTCGGGCCGTGGTGGCGCGACCGAACTCTCCAGGGCATCATGGCCCACCGTGGCCCCCGCCCTGCGCTACCCTCGGTCCCAGCCCACGCGTGCTCTCCCGCCGAGGTTTGACTACCGCGACCCCGATGCCGCCGACGATGATGACGGCGACTACGACGACTACAAGGGCGAGTACTATAGGGCTAGGCACGAGTATGACCGAATGACTCGAACAGTCGAATCCGGCCATGTATCTTAATTAATTTTCGCTTGAGCTAGGCACGAGTACTATAGGGCTAGGCACGAGTACTATCCGGCCATGTATCTTAATTAATTTTCGCTTGAGTTCGTACTTTAATTCCACATGTAATCTGGCGGGAAACTTTTCTCATCATCAGCGTCTGCCACAACGACTTTATTGAAAATACAATAAAATAGATAAACAACTAGTCTAGTCGCGATCTACTCATCGTCGGAGGTTGTCTCGGTCCAAATGTCGTCCCACCGAGGGTCGTTGTCGGCCCAAGTTGTATTCGGGTTATCGAGCTCGAACACGGCGACGGCCCGACGGTGGCGCCTGTTGGACCTGCGTTGTGCCCGGAGGTCAGCCGAAGAACGCGGCGGTGTTGTCGACGTCGTTGGGGAACCGCGCCTCCACCGGCGCATCAACTCCTCGTCGTGCTCGGCGATTGCGATCCGGCGCCGCACCCGGCGGTGGCGGCGACGGTCCTCGTCGTCGACGAGGCACGGCGTCGGCGCGAGGAACTCCGCCTCCTCTAGCGATTCGACGTCTGGGAAGTTCATGTCGCACCGTGGCCGCCGAAATCGCCATGCGGCCGCGTCGTAAGCGCGCGCCGCCGGCTCCGGGGTGTTGTACGTGCCGAGGGTGAGCCGGAAGCCACCGGCGCGCATCTCGGCGTAGAACCTACCGTTCGGACGCGTCCGGACGCCACGGAAGCCGGACGAGCCGCGACGGCGCGGCGGCATCCCGGCGACGAATGAACGGAGGCGACGGCGACGTGTGGTTCCGCGCGCAAGCGGCGCTTTATAGCACAGCGACGCGACAAGTTTGGCGACAGGTGGCGCGGGGAAGCGGCGGGGCGTGGCACGTGGAAGCGACGGCGACAGGTGGCGCGGGGAAGCGGCGGGGCGTGGCACGTGGAGCGGTGGCGGCGGTGGACACGTGTGGCAGTGCGGTGGCTTTTTTTTCATTTGAAATAAGGCGGGAATGAAACTTTTTTAAAAAAGTGGCCTTTGGACCCGGTTTGTATTACAAACCGGGACCAAAGGCGCTTTTGCGCGCGCAGCTGAAAACGCAGCAAAAATGGCCTTTAGTCCCGGCTTGTATCACAAACCGGGTCCAGAGGGTGCTTTGGTCCGGTTTGTAATACAAACCGGGTCCAAAGGGCAGTGGCGATATAGCTCGCCGTCTCCTTCCTCGCGCAACATCAATCGCGCGAGGAGGAGAAGCCGAAGCGCCGCCGCGGGCTGCCCGCTTGCCGCGCCGCCGCGCCGCGCCACCGCCGCCGCCACCGCGCCGCCCACCGTGCCGCCGCCACCGCCTCGCGCCGCCTCCGCCTCCACCTTGTCGCGCGCCTCCTCCTCCGCCGCGCCCGCGCCTCCTGCTCCGCCGCGCGCCGTCCCGCCGCGCGCCGCCTCCTCGACCGCCGGCCGCCGCCACCGCTCGCCTCCGCCTCCACCTTGTCGCGCGCCTCCTCCTCGCCGCGCCGCGCGCCTCCTCTGCCGCGCGCCCGTCCCGCCGCGCGCCGCCTCCTCGACCGCCGGCCGCCGCCACCGCTCGCCTCCGCCTCCTCACCGTCGACCTCCGCCGCCGTCGACGCCACCGCGCGCGCAGGTATGGTGCTCCCTCTCCCTCTCCTCCTTCGGCCGACCGGCGGCCGGCCAAGTTCTTTTTTTTTTTGTATTTTTTGTTAGATTGTTAGATTATTAGATTAGTTAGTTTTGTTAGTTTTGTTAGATTGTTAGATTGTTAGATTGTTAGATTGTTAGATTAGTTAGTTTAGTTAGAAAAGTTAGAAATATTTAGTTAGATTTAAATTAGTATAGTTAGAAAAAAAGTTACAATTTGTGTCGACGCCACCCCCCGCGCGGACAACCTCTTCCCGCGCGCCGGTAGTGTCGGCGCCCACCACGGTGCCGAGTCCGTGGCGGTGCCCTGCCGGCGCCCGGCGGTGCCGAGTCCGTGGTGGCGCCGCCGTGACATAGAGTTAGGGTCGAGAAATAGAGAGAAGAGCGAGAGGAGGAGCGCCGAGTCCGTGGCGATGCCGGTAGTGCCGCGCGCCCCCAAAATACGGTCGTTCAATTCCCTCTACCGCTCCCGCTGTCGTTCCCGACTCCCGATCCGGATCGATCGATCCGGGGTCGTGGAACGCGGCGTTAGTACAAAAGTAGTGAAGTTTTTTATTTAGCACAATATCATGTTTTTTATTTATATTAGTATACATATATGATTTGTTTTCGTAGCTACGATGCCGCGACAGCCGCCGCGCCGTGGTCTGACTCTTCTAGAGGAGATGGAGCAGATGGGGGAGGTCCGGGACTGGGCTCCGCCGGGGGTGGCACTGGGAGGTCTTAGCTTCCGGTCGCGCACCTTGGTGCGGAATCCGGGTCCCGTTGTCGACCCGGATATTCTTTGGTGGAGGTCTTATGGGCCACGGTCATTTCGAGAGGGAGCCGGCCCCGCCGGGAGGAGGTAGCTCGAGCGCATTGAAGCGGAGGACCAGCACGTTCGCCGTTACATGTACGCGTTAGACAACATGTATAGGACCGGATGGAGCGTTATGCGGGGATCTCATGTTAGCTATGCTCCCGTTGTTGTTCCGTGGCTTTGGGGGTACACCCGGCGCGGCTCGGGACCCGGTCGGCGCCCTCTAGGACCCGGTCTGCGCGGTTGAGTGGTTGTAGTAGTGATTGATATGTATTAGGGTTAAATAAACATGAACCCGATCTATGTATGCATGTAATCGCAGTGATTCTGCTTTCAGCACTATATTATCGATCCTTAGTTAAGAACTACATATGTAACTCCATTTTCAGTTTTCTGCATTATCCTTAATTTGATCATATGATGGTTCCTATGTATAGCTTGCAGGTCATTGTAGAAAGCATGGAGAGAGATGAAATTCAAGAAAATTTCATGGAGGAACTCATAGCAAACGGTACTCTGGATGATCGCGACGACGACGTTATTCCAGATGATGGCGGTGACGATGTCACCGCAACTTATTTGAATGACTCCGGTGAGGGAGCGGAGAATATTGAGGAAGAAGATCCTAGTGGCGCCGGTGAGGAACAAGATCATCATAATGGCTCCCGAACTGTAGTTATCACCGAGGTATATAAATTAATTAAGCCGCTGTTGATCGACTAGATGCATTAACTAATTAAATTGTACTGACTATGAACTATTTCTTTTTTAGCCCTCCGGATCGAGCACTTCTTCAGTGAAGTCGAGGAAGCGAGGCCCGGCCAAAAAGTTGGATGACGGTGTTAGGCACGACATCACCCACATCGAAAAGGATGGTAAACCGATTGCTCCAGAGAAAGGTGCAAAGTCATTTATAGCTCAATGCGGAGTGCTTGTTAGGGACCACGTCCCGATCACCGTTCGAGAATGGCACAAGCCGAAGGGACTACAGGAGGCACGGAAAGAACTGATAACGGTACTGCTCCTTTCTCTCTACGGTGTTCAGAAATATCCTTGCACCTAATCTATTTTTGTAGTTGACGTTGATGAATAGGCTTTCGTTCATGAAATAGTTATTGTCACCATGCTCAGGGTTTGGATGACATACTAAGCGGGCGGACAGCTATCGGGATCAAAAGAATGGGCGAACTTGATGTAAGGCCTTTTGAGAATGCATGCAGGAGAAAGTATGGGAATGATGATTATGAGATGAGAGCAGCAGAGCTGATCTCAGCTTGGCAGGACGAAATAAAGAAGCCAGCATGGCATCCTTATAAGTTTATTAAGGCTGATGATGGAACCGACAAGGTATCTCTACTGACTTTGATCTTTGGTAGTTGTAGAGGCTATCTCTTCTTTTTGCTGAGAAATCATAATAATCACTGGATATTACAGGAAGTTGTAAATAACGACGACCCAAGACTGCGGGAATTGTGGCTTGATTATGGTGACGATGTGTGTAATGCAGTGAAGATCGCTCTGAGCGAAGTAAACGAGTACAACCCCAGTGGAAGGTATGTGGTTCCAGAGCTATGGAACTTCCAGAAAAATAGGAAGGCGACGATGAAAGAGGTGTTCAGGTACATCTTCCAGCAGATGGAGACACCGGGCAAGCGCAGGAGGGGTAGATGATGGTTAGCACTTGCAGGGTGTAGGCCACTGTTACCAGTAGTCCTGACATGGAAGTTGCATTATCTGCATTATGTTCTCTTCTTCATTTGACGATGGTGTTTCAGACCAGTGTTCGTTCTTAAACTGATATGATCGGTGAACTCAATAATAAGCCTTCTTTGGGCTCTGAGTGGTAGCTTGTGGACATTTATTTAGATTGTGCTTGTGCAGGTGTCTAGAGATATGTATTAGCTCTCTTCTCTGTGCGACCTTGTCAGTTGTACTCTCTGTGAGTAGTATTAATGAACTTGTTGCCATGGACATATATGGCACATGTCATATTGAGAGAACCTGAAGATGTATTCCGTTTTGATGGGTGGAGTGTCCACGCCTGCTTTTAGAGCTATTTGCTCGAAGTAAGGAGATGGATTGTCTGAGGAAGCACATGATACTGGAGAATCTAGAAAGAGCTTGGAATATCAAAATGCTCTATGATGTTTTTTTCTGGAGAAGCAACCAATGTGCTCTGGTATTTCTTTTCACTATATGGCTTGCTTGAAGATTGTAAGTTCTCGACAGAATTGGCCACTCCTCAAATTCTGAGTGTGGCAATGCTTTGAAGCTCATGAGAAGACACAAACATGTGAAATTATGAAGATAAATGTTCCATTAATCTATCCAAGACAGCAAAAATGACAAGTTCAGTATCACATCGAAATAAAAATTCAGATTTGTCAATTTAGTATTCATACGGTGGGGAAAAAATGGTGAGGGACTTGCACTTCCTCGAGGATATCAATCGACATGTGATCCCAGCCAACATGATTGCTAGCAAATCCCCGAACCGGCCACGAGAGCTCTCCTAAACCATGCAAATGCAATCCCTACTGGTCACAGCATAACAACAAAGTATCCGCTCAAAGGTGCAATCCCTCCAAATTCAGTACCCGGTGAACAACGAAAAACATTGATAGATCAACCTTCCCTTCCATGTTCAACCGTCTTCTCAGGGAGCAACCAGCCACCAAGACCATCCCCTACCAAGTTGCTAACGTGGCTGGGACCCAGCTAGCAATACCTTAGAAGTCGAGCCGTGGCGGAGCTGAGGAAGGAGCGGGGAAAGAGTAGTTCATAATCAAAATTTATACTGACAAATGCCATGATGCATAAGCACGCCCAGAAGAGACTACCATTGCAAATTTAACAGTCTAGAAATATGGGGGAAAAAACTACTGAACAAAATTTGAGTTTGTCTCTGCAATCCAGGTTCAGCAACCATATTGATCACAATGTAAGTCTTATTACCTATTCACCTTCGAACTTTTCTGCAAACCTGAAGCCAAACTATCTGGCACACACCCACATATAAATACATGTGCATTATTAGAACAATGCTATATTTGAGCTCCTATCGTGTGACTCATTAATTTAGTAAATACAAGAAATAGTACTCCTATGAAACAATCAGTAATTGTTCTGGTTACATGATTAGCATAGGTCTTGGTCTTCCTCAATGTATCACAATACTTGTCAGTTAAACAGTGCATATTCCAAAATGACAGAAACAAAAGCATTATGACATGCTACCTGCCTAGGATCTACAATGACAATTCTTTCTAAATACAGTATATTTAATACATGATCATATCATCAATATGATATAATAACAGAGTTCATTGAATCCCTGATATTTCAACACACATTGACCAATCCCAGATCCATCACCACAGCCTATTCAGATCAGTACAGTAGTACCTCATCATCAAACAGCTACGAGACATGCGTGTACACCTCGCCCATCACAACAAAAGTTGCATAGTATCTTTGCTTGTCCACCGAAAGAGAGATTTGCCCAGGATGTTGTAATCGTCCTGTATCTCTATCTTGATGGTCATCACCGCCACGACCTTGGATCACCAAATCTGAAGAATGTTGTCATTGGGCTTCTTCTTGGACACCGGCTCAGTCCTCTGTAACCATCCCGTGCTCAACCCCTCGCCAACCCCTGCAGCCTGCTGCCCGCTCGCCGCCGCCCGCCGCCGCTAGGATAGCGAGACTGGAGAGAAATAGGGTTTACTCTATGATGTTTACAAACTGCCATGACCTCATATGTTCTCCGGTACAATAGTGTATCTTGATGAAAAGTTTATGCTGTCTCACAGTCAAAGAACATGGCGATAATGATTTCAAGAAGAACACGGGAAAAAACATACGAAACTATTCAAAGCTGGACTATATTTCGTACGGGCCTTCTTCCAAACCCACACTACCTCAGCCCAAGTACTCTCTCTCTTCAAACCGGCTCCGTTGTCCCGTTCAGCTCTTCGCGCCCAGCTTACCACACAGCGGCGCCCAGCCGCACTGTTGCTGCAGCGGCAGGCCAACGCACCGCCAGTGTCCGGCCACGCCGCACCCGTCAGCCCTGGCGGATTCGTCCCCCTTCACCAGCGGCAACCGGTCGAACGCGGCCGCGACGAACGTGGCCACCATGATCACCACCGGCCCGGCGGCCACGAGCCCTCCCTCCGCGACGCTGCCACCCAGCACGCCGCCCCGCGGCCCAGCCAGGAACACCGCCACGCCCGCCGGCGAGGCGGACGACGGGAAGAAGCACCCGACCAGGCCCAGGATCTCCGCCGTGCCCCGGAGTACCAGCGGCGAGGGCTCCCTGCAGAGCACGGCGTCCACGACGCGCCCGGCCGCGCCCAGCACCAGCGCGCCGCGGCGCCCGCGCTGCGCGAACGCCGCCACGCACGACAGCACGTCGCGCCCCGCCGGCACCTCCAGGACGTGGGCGCGCATCGCGCTGGGGCACTCGTGCGCGATCACCACCGGCGGCTTCGGGCCCCGGTTCTTGGAGCCGGAGCACAGCGGCACGCCCGGCCAAGGCCTGCACGGCTGCCGGAGATCGTCCGTCGCGGCGGCTGCGGTCGCCATGCCCATGGTACAAGTTTTTCTTGTTGCCTCTGCACGTCCTTTGTTGAGGTTAATTAGAGTGTGGTTCGCTGGCTTTTTATATATGGGCGGGGTCGATGATGTTTGAAGTTGTTAAGGAGGGAAATGTGCGTGAGGAGTAGTTTAGTTGTAAATTCTCCAAACATCCTAACAAGCTCCCAACTGTGTTTGTGGTTGTAAAACATTTTGAACAGCACACAGTAGGTATGGTGCATGGTGTGCAGGGGAGGGGCGGAGGCAGCTCCTGGCGACCCTGGGCAGCCGCGTGGTTTCGTGGATGGATTTCCTTCCTTCCGCGCGCGCGGAGAAGCTGGTCTCCAAGTGGGCCAGCTGGTTCCAGGTGCCAGGCGGGTGCAGCGCGAGGGCCAGCGGACCCGAACGAAAAACGCCAGCAGCTGCCTCGCGCATTCAGCTGCCTCGCGCCCGGAAATCGTGACGCGGCCATTGATTATCCGTCGCCTCGCATGCCATCTAATCCGGGATTCTCCCTTACTAATCTGCGACATCCACGCTCCACCTCACCGATCCGTGCCCTCAACCATCTCCGCCCTTCATCCTGGGCGACGGTGCTCATCGTCCAGCACAGATCCATCTTTTCCGTTTCCCACTCCAAAACAGGGGCCTTCCTCCATCTATAAAACAAGCCCATGGTCGCCGCCGCGGGCGGCAGCGCGTGCCGTGACTTATGACTTTGGACTTTGGACTTTGGCGACGGGATGGAGAGGGGAGGCCACCATGCCGCGCGCCGGAGTGTGTGGCCGGACGCCGGCGTACGTCATCCTTCACCGGCATCCCCTTTCCATTCCTCTCCCCATCGATCTGTCTCCCTACAGCCGTTCTTTGTCCGGCTCGCGCTCCGCATACCTGCTGGAGAAAGCCGCCGGTGCTGACCGACGCCTACGGTCTTTGCGGGCAGATGAAATAGGTCTGTATCGGGTCCCATCCCAATAGTTTCAAGATTTGATTCTCGCCAAAACTGATGCAATTCAGGCTCCGGAGTTTTCATTGCAACTTGAACATCATGCATGGTCGGCCTGTAGTTGCAGGGATATAGTAATATCGTCTAACAGATAGCCGGTCTTGTAATTGATTCCACTAGAATTGTTCTGAATATTGTACAGCCCAGATTCCGGTCCTGTAGTGTTTGTGTTGCTCAAAATGCATCCTAAAACAGGTACTACTTCCATACAAGTTTATTACGTGCATTAAGAAAAACCTTGAGGACGCTAATAATCTGCTGATAATATATGGCACTCCCCCCACGAATTATGTGCGTTGCCTCCTATTATCAGGACCGTGTTCATTATCCCAGTCAACCATATAAACGGAGCCGCACAAATTGTTTCCTTTTGACATGCAAGTGCAAACGACTTAGACTTTTTTCGTCTCTCTACGCTGCTGCTTGTCAGATATGAGATATGAAGAGGCAGATCGATGGCTCGGATGGACATTGCCGCGGATCGCTGACCTGGTCAATGAGAACCAAACTCCAGGCTAGGAAAAAACAAATTAATGTAGGCATGCATGCAATCCGAGGCTGATTTCTATCCATATTAACAGGCTCCCGATGTACCGATTTTCCTTCCACCCTCATAACTACTTTGCACTAATTACTCCATATTTCCAGGAGCAATCTCTCCCATGTTCGTGCCCAATGAAAATAGGATAACAGTAGTACATATTTCACGGAAATTACCAACAAAATGACCCCAGATCCGGGCTCATGCATGGAACCAGGCAATCACAAGAACCGCAGATTTCGCTGTCATGTGGTCCCGATGTTTCCGAGCGAGCAGAGCCGATTTATGCACCTGTTTTGCTTTCGATGCGATCAGCTCCCGGACGCCGGTACGAGATGGCAAAAATGGGGAGGAAGCCTTATGCGCGTTGAACAGTTACATAAGGTGACCTTTATAGTAACTAACACACGCTCTTGGAAGTAGACAAAGTAGATATTATTCCTTCTTTGTTTTCTTACAATAGCCATGATCTTATTTGTTTTTTTCTTCTAGAGAGGTAAATTAAAAAACTTCCCATCAAGGTAGAGAATATGTTTTAAAAAAGTTCCAATATATATTATTACATCTTCAGACAAACATAAAGCAACGACATGAGGAAAATATATGTCACATACATACCAGGGGACTCCATTTAGTGTTAAGCTACCAAAATCTGGATCATAGATCAACAGGTATCCAAATCATATTAAATTGCTGCAAAATGAGTAACAACAGCCAATGTTGTCAATAATGTAACAACAGACTCGCTTTTTTCAATAGCTAAATAATTTGCTTGGGTCACAGTAGATCGAGAACCTCAACTTGCATTTGGCTAAAATATTTACAGACTGGACAAAACATATGGTCGCCTGTAAGTTTGACACACACAAATTCAAGTGCTGCTGCCAGCGGCAGACCCATGATGTCCATGCCATCGCTTAGCGCCTGGTTATCCCCCTCACCGCTGCAATGGTGATGCAGGCAACACTGCCTCATGGAGCAGTGATGATCATCACTTTAGATTGTGAGAGAATGGCAGCCACCCAACAATGGATGGACCAGCCGTAGTTTCCTTGAAGAGGACCTACAGTACAACATGGAGTGGAATGCCTTGAGAGCTTCTCGCGTCTTCCAACATGACGGAACATGGTTAAACAACATCAACAATGGTAAATTTTTGATGTTTTTATTCAAGTGGCTAATAGTTTGCCTACTAGCATGCATGTGTTCATGAAAGCAAGTGCAAATTTATCTCCAGTTGGGGTGGTCGTCTCACCGACGCGTGCTTCATGTTGCGGGCTTTCAATCCATGTATACATAGATCCTCCAGGTTGTCTAGGCCCTTGAGCTATCCTACCACCAACCTGCAAAAAAAATGTTCAACATCATTTTTTTAGAAAATGATCACAGTAACTACAAGATTGTTTTTTTCCTTTGTATTTGATATCATTTTGTTGCTCAAAACTTGCAGATCAACAACTCCGAATTCTGGAGCTTGCGCTGAATACCTACTATATGCTACTGCATACCATGATAAGGAAAACAAGATAAGCAACTGGTTTCTAAGTACCATGTTGTACCATGAAGATGCAACAGTATCCTGGTTGACCACAATCTGAACCAATAGTAGATTTATTTTGAAATAAACTTCACAACCTAAGTAGCACTTACAACATGCGAACTGGTCTTAGCCACACTGCTTTTCGGAACGGACCAAGTAAACAAGAAAAGACAACTTTCTAGTGGTCTGCATGCATAGATACAGTTAAAAACTGAACCACTCCTTGCAAGGCCTCAAGAACAAAAAAGCATCTGCAGCAGCTAATTTCTTGCATTCATCTATGAGGAGAAGAAGGCCTAAAGTACAAAGGTCCCATGTATTTGATACCTTGGTTTACAAACTGTAATTCTGGTAAACCTGCAATCGCTGGAATATTTGTATCCACGAAAATATGAACCTGATCAAAACAGAGCACGCAACTAAAAAGAAAATGAACAAGAGTTCAATGTTCGGTAAAGCTTTGCCACAGGCCCACAGGGATGGTCGCACCTTCTATGCTTGGTCCTTGCAAAAACAGTACAGACTTCAAGTGCTCAAAATGATAACAAGAAATTCAAGTACACCAAATGGTAGCAAATTTGTAAGCACCAAAACAGAGCAGGCGGCTGAAAACCAAGAAGAGTACTTCACCATTTGCTTATCAGGAAGCAAAAAAAAAAGGTTCATAACATTATTAAAAAGGACCAATCCTGCAGATGCATCAATTCATGTACACCAGATGACATAAAAAACAATTCATGACAGTCTATTTGGCCTCTCAAATCCGGTTCAGCTAATTGCTAAAAAGGCCAGTGTAATCAAGAAAAATCATGAACCACTTTATTTATAATTACAAACTAGGGATGGAATCCCCTAACCTATTCCTCGCATTTGGCAAGAACATATAATGCACACATATCACTATCTTCATTGAGCAAACATACCAAACAAACCACTAGGGATTGGAGAGAGTACCTCAACAAAGTACTTGTTGGCGATGTCAGCGAGTGTGTCCATCCTAGAGACCTCGTTCTCGTGGAAGTGCAGGACAACAACGTCCTCTCCAGCAACAAGAGCAGCACACCACCGCTGCGGAACTGACTGCAAATATTTAGGCTCCTGAGTGAAACATGGGTGCTCTACAAACAAAACATAGAAAAAGCGTCATCAAAATAACTACAGTCAACCTTCTTAAAGAGAATGATGAAAATTCTAGATTTAGTGAATTCCATATTGGGACTACAACTATAGATACTTACAAATTCGGTCCACTAAACCATGCATATCAATGAATCCATATGAAATTTGATAACATATAGATTCTCATTGGCGAAGTCTTTTGTTATAAACTAACACAGGCTAAGAAAAGGCAGCAACAATATGGTGGTGACATGTATCATTTTACAGATCATTTCAAAATAGTGGAAGTTCTACAATTGTTCAAGAATTGAGATCCCGACAGAGCTAACTATGGTGATATCTGCAGCAAAAACCTGGTAGTAAACTATGCAATGTAAACAGACTCAAGGTGGAGTAATATGGAATACACATTAAACAAAGTGGGGTCTTGCCAAAGCCTTTATAATTTTCGCTTCTACACATCCATTCCAGGAGCCCATTTAGCCAGCTTTGTGCAAAACCCATCCACAAGCATGCGTAAATGTCAGTTTGGGATTTACTACTAAGAGAAACAGAACCAAGAAATAACGAAACATATCCAACAGCCAAAGTAGTCTTCAACGGGGAAGTGGGTTCAGATCTCCGTTCTTCATGCTAATCATCAGGCTGGCAGTTCAGTGCACACCCCTCACTCAACCGTAAATGTGCCGCATACTAGGAAAAAAATCTCAAACTGTATTGAACACAGTCACAGAGCACCTAAACCAAAATAGCGCAAGAGCAGAGACAATGAAATGCAAGAATGTTAAAGAATGAAACCAACATCAAAGATTACTCTAGACGGATTCGTCATTCGCACCAAAGGAATATAAGAAATTCACCAATACATCAGAGAGAAGCCTCAACATGACCAAAAGATAGAGCTAGCACAGATGGACAGCAGCTGGGTACAACTTTTAATACATATCTGAGCCTTGGCTTCCACCATTATTGCAGGAATCTTGTTTTTCATATGGCCAATTATGTAAAAGCATGGACCTTTGCACCTCTAGCACACTTAATAAACTCATTGACCTACACATGGAAATGGTGGAATTCATATTGAAACTCTGAACTTGGTAATAAGAGAATCCAGACATATGATACATGATAACTTCCAAATTTGATGCAACATTGAAATAGTGAAATCATGCTTTATGGGGCAAGTGAAATACTTCGACTATGTTGAAACAAGCAACAAATGAGAAAAGCATGCATCGGATTTTGGGCTAACATGGGTTACCTCAACAAAATACTCCAAAGAGACACACAAAGTAAGAACATATTCTTTAATTTGTAACATCTATCCCCTGGAATGGAAATTATGTGATGACTATATCAGCACCTCATCAAAAATTAAAGAAACTAACAATATCAAAGCAAGTCACTGATGGCGCAACATACAGTAGTGTAATAATTTACATGATAGATTTATGACAGTACTAGTTCATAAAGCTCAATTACTGAATTGGTCAAGGAAGCCGCTGGCTGGAAGATGATATTACTTCTGGACATGTTTCCACAAGATTTCAAGCATATTAGAGTGAGTGGAAATTAGGAGAAGAATGGAAACAGTTTGAATTCGGATCAGAGGACATGAAAACATTGTATCAGGAATCCATTTGATTCCAGTACGACATAGTACATCCTGACCAGTGGGTCTTGAAGAGTACCTTTGCAAATTCATCTTATATGTTGTCGATGAGGCACTGTTGAGCCTTGGTTTTCCGCATCATAGCATGCATCTACTTTTTTCAGATGGTCAATCATGTAAGCATGGATCTTTGCAGATCGGCACACTTGAAAAACACATATTGGTTGATTCATTCAATCGCTTGTCACTGATCAACCTGCGAGTATTGGTTTCGAAGTGAGTTTCGTGTTACAATAAAGAACAAGACCAGCTAGTGCTAGATTCAAATCATGTTCTCCTTCTCATAGAAAAAATGAACGTTTAAGGAAGCAAAAATGAGGCTGGAAGCTAAATATTGAAAAATTGCACCTGCTACCATCATACCTAATTATTTAATAGAAATATAAAATCACATTACACGCTCAACAATAGCACAAAAAGAAGCTAGGATCCACAAGAAAAGTGTAATGCGTGCCTCATGTTTTCTAGCTAAAGTTGTAAGAGTAAGATTTAGCATTATGAGAAGTGATCTCAGCTGGTCGTTATTAAATAGGAAATGAAATATGTGAATGCTTAATTGCTTTTAGAAACACATAAAGAAAAAAGCTTCCATTTATGGTTTCTACTTCTCTTATACATGGCTGCATGAATTTGTTACATCCTCCTATACTATCCAAATCAGTACTCATGGCTCATTGACAAATGAATACAATCGTATAGATCTTTCCTGTACCATTTCGTGACCTTAATTAGTTAAGGGTTTAAACTATTTTTAAATGTGTCAACTTTTAAATTACACTATGGGAACTTACATATGGAGCTATGGCCTTTTCTGCTGCACCTTATATGTTCTGGAGTCTTTTTGGTTCACAACTAGTACGTGCTACTATCCATCAGGGAATTACAATGTCTCTCTCTGGCTTTGCAACTTCATTGCAGTGTCCTGGTATGATACGATAATCTATTTTTAACAAACTAATTTTCTGTATTTATTTTGAACGAATGGTTTAAAGATTTTGCATAAAGGTTGGCTGCTACAACTGCATGCAGGCTGTGTACGCGTATGGTGATGCTCGTGGACGTCGTACAGGAGGTCTAGCTGTTTGCCTCCAAGGGCCACCACAGTGACCTTGACGCTACTGTTCAGGAGCTCGTCGACAATAGCATGAAAATGTACTGACTTTCGAATGGGTTGCTGCCTGATGCAAACACTATTTGGTTTTACTTTTTGCCAATGTTAAGTGTATTCAGTCATGTGTAATTTGGATGCACAAGTTTAGCACATGTGGCTTAATCAAACAGTTGGAAAAATATTAATTTGTTATTTTGTTATTAAGCCTAGCTAGCGTTAGATTCATGGAAATAGATGTGTGAAGAAGAAAAAATTGCTACATGAGCATTAGTATGTCCATGGATACAAGACTTATCCAGTCGCGTGCCACTATCAAGACAACGACCATCGAACATCAGCCGCAGACGAGGCCAGTGAGTAGCGGGGGCCAGACTCCAATCATTAGCTGAGTTATATTTTTTTGTACACAGAATTAAATCATCATCCGTGCATATGACTGAAAAGTAGACGAGGAATGGTGCAAGGGACTTTTACAAGATGCAATTCATTGGTTTCTCATGATTTTATATTTGTCACCAAGGTGGGATTCTATTATCAAACATTTCTGGTTCACATGAACATATTCCAAAGGTTATCCTTTCTTGGCATTGCTACACATAAACATAAGGTGGTACCATCATAACAAGAGAATTACACTATACCATGGCAACGAACCATTAAAGCCAGTAAAACCTCTTCTCAAGGTTATTCCTAATTTGCTTGTACTGATAAGGTGCCTAGGATTCTTTCCTCAACACCTTCATGGCATAAACATTTCTTGAAGCGTAAGAGAAAGGAAACTAAGATGTTGAACAGAGTTGTCCGTCCAAACTAAATAGAGTTGGAATGAATACACCTAAAACTGACAGAACAAACCACACCCAAAAAAAAACAGCATATCATCGGGCAGCAATCTATCCGACCACTCCAAAATTTAGTACCATAGAAATTGGGGTTAGCTATCTCGGTTTGCTCGGGGATTATTTATTTATCAGATCTATCTATGTGTGTGATTGGGGACTTGTTAACAGATCAATTCATGTGCTGCAAACCCAAGAAATGAGAAAATGTGCGATGCCAGTGACAATACATAGGGATGCATTATGCCAAATTTTTATTGTAATCTCTGTTCCATTGCTCTGCTTATTATAATTAATTAATAAAGTAATTAGTCGAGCCCGGCAAAGAAACTACACATATCAGTTGTGACTATAAAAAAAATACATAATGATGAGGGTACGTACCAACGCAGCTAACAAACGAATTATGAGAGTCCGAGCTAGATAATTGTGAAGCGGTATTATCACTAAAATCTGGACGAACAGAGCAAAAGCCAAACAACTCATCTACATTGGGCAGCAAGCCAATTGAATGTTCTTGATTAACGTTGGTACCTTGCGATGCCAATGTTGGCGAGATCCTAGACCGCAGCGTTGAGGTCGCCATGGTGGCCCTTGCGGGCGGCGGCTCAACCTCATCCATGATGCGGCCGCGCCCCACCCGACCATCGAACCCTGCGCATCCACGGCCGAGTAAGCCGGTAAGTAGCGGCAGCCCAAGGGGATCGGTTGATCTGATGCAGAGTGGAGACTGAGCGGGAAACTAGTGGCGGAGTGGAGGAGAGGGGCGGGGTTGGGGGCGGCCGAGGATGGAAGGTTGAGCCGCCATTATAGCAGGTCTGCACTTTCCGTCGTAAGGTTCGGAGAGACCGAAGCTTGGGCTTTATTTCCTTTCGTTAGGTTGGGCTGCTAGCTTGGGCTCTAACCTTTTTCGCTGGTGACCTTCTCTTAGGATGGCAGCAGCAACGATGCTTGAGATAAAGTTCAGATATCAAAAGCTTGTTCAGGTTGCTGTACATCTCGCCCAGCTAGTTACAGAGTTGCAGGGTTTAAAACAACTAGTCCATAACATGATTATATATGATGAGCTTTTAAATTGATGGAGACACAGATTCTGATCGTAAGAGACATAAGTGCACAAGTGAACATGTAATAATAATAACTACTTTTAACGTTTACAAAGAGAGACTATCAGGTTCCAGAGTTTGAAAATTCAGAGATCAAGATTCAGTTTTCTGCTAGTTATACAATTTTCTAATTATTCTTATTTATTTACTGATGCCTCAATGCAATCTCATCTACTACTTAGCTGAACCTCAAAGTCCAATCTAATAAGCTGTGGAAAATAAAGAGGTATGATGGAGAAAGAGACATGATTGATTGTTAATACAGAAATTTTGGGAGATGAATGCAGGGATTGGAAGGCAAGAGATCTTACAGGCACATCCATGCATCGGCTTTGATTCCACCTCCAGCATCTAGCGCCATATCTCCCAGCACTGCACCACAAGTACAACGTTTTATTACCCAATCGGAATCGTGCTGATTTAGATCAAGAAAAGAGAGTTCTTAGGGAGATCGAGATGTCTCATCACCATGCATCATGTCCGCCGGAGACGAGCATCTCCTGACCATGCGCCATGTCCGCGGCATGGTCGTGTTCACCATGCCATAATATTGGCTGAGGAAGAGGAGTTTGGGGATGAAGGATGAGAAGAAATTAGAGGATGATGAGGACGACAATCCCCCGTAGAGAATTTATAGGGAGCGAGCGCGATCAGGTGCGAGCACGGCGGTGAGCGGCGAACGCGGAGAGACCATGGATGGGGGCATGATCCGCGTGACGAGCGCGAGGTGAGCCGGCAGCCATCGGATGGAGAGGGAGGGATCATATCGGGGACTCTCGCCATGCATGCCGCCGCTGGGTTTCCAGATAAGGAGTTGAGGAGATAGCGGCAACAGATTTGCATTGTTTTAATTGATTTGCCTTGCTGGACTTGCTTTAATCGCGGAGGAGACACATAGTAATTAACTCACGTGGATTTCCTGCCTTTTTTCCATGACGATCAAACCATGGCGTACGTCCTGCGTGAGAGCTTGCTACTAGGACGTGATTGACTCACAGATTTGCATTGCTTTAAAGTACGTGCATTTTATTGAGGTTGATGATGAGCGTTTTTCATTTCGTTGAGAAGATTTTACTGAGCCTCTACTTTTGTGGCATGTCGGTGGCCAAGGAAATGGCTAATTCATCTTGGACAAATATGCATGGCTAACTATATATTCGGCTCATGACATTACACCGTACAAAAAAATTAATAACCATATGATTGTGTTCTAACTTTTTTTTTGTTTTTGAAGGTGTAGCGGTGGAGAGCTTTTCCCTGCAATCTTCACCGTGCTGACAATCGTCCAAACGATCAAAACCCCATAGCCTCCAGGTCTCCCGCCATTGGATCTAACCACTCTGAGCAATTAGATCAACTTCTATGTCCAGTTTTGCCGCAAATCCCACTTTTGCTTTATTGAAGCAAAAATAACCCCTTTTTTACTTCATTGAAGCCAAAAAGTGTTCACCTAAAACCAAAAGAAAACACTGATTGACACGGAGTTTGCCGGAGACTTCGTGGAGACTCACTTGAGACCTTGTTGCAAAAAGTATGTACTAATACCAAACCCGGCCTCGTCTGAGGAACCTCATAGCACAACAACACAACAATCATACGAAACCAATTATTCTATTGTAGTACCGGAAAGCAAATTTACGAGATCTCCAGCAAGGTCCCTGCGCCACTGTTGGTTCCTCCTTGTAGCACCCTCCCTCGCCGGTGGTAGCATTGTTGTCGCATGTCGCAACATCAGCCCAAGCTGATGGTAGCAGCACCCGACGCCCTGGGAAGCACTAATCGACGCCACTCGCAACATCGTCGTGGCTTGTGGAAGCTCCATCGTATGCCACTAGTAGCATCGCCCGCCTGACCCTTGTAGCATCGACTGCCTCCGTTCGAAGTGTCAAACTGCTATCGCACCACATGTTGCCTAACTTAGAAGCAACAGTGCAACGTTGCATCCTTTGCGGCCATGGCCACACCAGAAGTGGGGACGGAGCACTGCGGCGGCGGGGCGCCTTGATGAGTAGCGCCATCGTCCATCCGGATTTCGGAGGAGGTGCGCGGATGAGCCCTTCGATGACGAGGAAGCGGAGGTTCGGTGTGGCGGCTCCATGCAGAAGCGAGTGGGGAACCGGAGTTGTCGGATGATCCATGAGCGGCGTAGCACAGTCCGACGACCCGGGAGTCTGCGTTTTGGGGGACGACGCGATGCCGTAGAACCAACACGGAGGCGCACGATACAGGTGTAGGTGCTGGCAGGGGGCGACAATTCAGGATGTAGGGGATGAGGCAGTGTAGAGGGACCACCAGAGGGTGAGACGAGGGAGGAGGAGCAGGGGCGGCAAGGATGCTGGTAGCCAGCGAGGTGCGGGGCTAGGTCACCAGCGTGGTGGCGGCTCGACCGCGCGACGACGGGATATCGGTAGAGGTGTCATGTTCACACCTGGAAGATGGGTGGGTTTCCCAACCTTTTCTCTCGTGATTTCATGTGAAACCCTATTCCATGGGCCCACGACATCTACCCACTTGGATTCGTGTCGAAACTAGGGATTCCATGAGAATTTTCTATATGCATTATTTGAAAAGGTTATAAGAACATAAAAATGAAAAAAAGATCAAGTTCTTACAATAGTAGGGTCAATGGCCTCGAAGTGAGGTTATGCACCATTAGCCCATAACTTGTATGTATAATAGTCCTATTTGTCAATTGGCTGCTACATCAAAGTTATGTTTGTCTTCTCCACTTTAGAAAACCCATATATACTCATACTAGGACCCCATATAACAAGGGAAGAGTTTTCGATGGTTTTTGGCGTGATTTCATGTGTTCATCTATTTTGCAGGCCCCGTGATGTTTCCCCCTAGCTTTCCGTCTAGAGTGGTGATTCCACGTGAATTTACTCTTTTTGAGTTATAATGGGTCGCAATACCATGAAACCCGCAAAAGAGGCCAAGTTCTTACAAAAGTTGTCCTTGTGGCTTCGAAGTGAGCGTTTTGCACTATAAGTCTAGAATTTTTGTTTTGGGTAGTTATTTGTGTGAACTAGGAACCACTTTGCAAGAGTTGGGTCGGTCGCTTCGGAGCGTAGTTTTTTGCACCACAAGTCTAAAAGTGTCGTGACTTATAGTGTTTTAAGTGTGAAGGAAGTGTCACTTTAGAGTTGTGCATTGTCTTTTTACATCATCTTTCTATACCCATATCATGACCTCAATCAGAATGGGAAGATTTTTGACCCTTCCTCGCGTATTTTAGGAGAAACCTTGTTCCTTGGGTCCCGCGAACTACCTTGTAGATGTCCATCGAAAGTGTTGATTCCATTTGAGTTTCATATTACCCATTAGCTTCCCGTGGAAAGTGGTGATTCAATGTGGCTTTCCTCTTTTATTGTGTCATGATGGGTATAGGAACATGAAATATCCAAAAGAGGCCAAGTACTTACAAGAGATTGGTCATTGGACTCGAAGTGGGTGCTATGCACTATGAGTCCAGAAACTTCACACGAGATAGTCATGTTTGCGAAGGAAGTGCCACTTCATAGTTATGTATTGGTATTTCTTATTTACACCACATTTAAATACCCATATCACCCCCATGAACGAGAGTAAGAGTTTTGACCATTCCACACGCTATTTTAGGGGAAACCTTGTTCCTTGGGACCCGCGATGTCTACCTTGTAGTTGTCCATCGAAAGTGGTGATTCCATGTGAATTTCATATTACCTAGTATCTTTTCATCGAATGTGGTGATTCAATGTGGCTTTCCTCTTTCGTTCTGTCATAATGGGTCATAGCAACATGAAATCCCCAAAAGAGGCAAAGCGCTTACAAGAGATCGGCCAGTGGCCTCGAAAGTGCACTATGAGTCTGGAATCTTCGCGTGAGATAGTCAACGAGAATAAGAGTTTTGACCATTCCTCGTGCAATTTGAATCGAAACCCTGTCCCATGGAACCCACGACGTCTAACTCCCATCTCTTCGTTGAAAGTGGTGATTTCATGTGACTTTCCTTTTTATTTGTGTTATAATAGGTCACAGGAACATGCAAGATGGGTGGGTTTCACAACCTTGCTCTCTCGATTTCATCTGAAACCCTATTCCATGGCCCCCACAACATCTACCCATTGGATTCCCGTCAGAACTTGAGATTCCATGTGAATTTTCTATATGCATTATTTCAAAAGGTCATAAGAACATAAAAATGAAAAAAGATCAAGTTCTTACAATAGTAGGGTCAATGGCCTCGAATTGAGGTTATCCACCATTAGCCCATAACTTGTATGTATAATAGTCCTATTTGTGAATCGGCTGCTACATCAAAGTTATGTTTGTCTTGTCCGCTTTAGAAAACCCATATATACTCATATTAGGACCCCATACCACAAGGGAAGAGTTTTCAATGGGTTTTGGCGTGATTTCATGTGTTCCTCTGTTTTGCAGGCCCTTTGCATGCAATAAGCAATTGTTAAATCCAGCGTCTATTTCCTTTCCTTCAAACCAAACTTGGGTACTAGCCTACTACTCTAGCTAGCTTTGCCCATGACACTCCTGCTACATATGGTGATCGTAGCATAGAATTATCAATCCGTAAACTTTATTATAGTTTAGAGTGATCTTGCGATTCATGGTTTCTCGGCTTTACGGGTTAAAAGGAGCACGCGTTTCGTCAAACACTAGAAATTAACTCAAGCGAAACTTCCGATATGATGTAGAGATTCCAATTTTGATGATAACTAAATTCTGAGCACTAATATTAATTAATTTTTGATTCGTGGCGCTAACTAATTTTTAGCTGGTGAAAAAGCATATAATAATGTCTAAATTAATCTGCATGGAAATTAAATCTGATTTCTCAGCTGACTTTACCATTCTCAATATATCATAAAAATGTCGCCGTTCTTAATAATTTGACTGTCTAATCAAGTGCTACAAAGTTAGTATGACCCGAAGTGAATATCCGTTTGAAGATATTCTAATAGCTTGATTTATAGAGTTAGTGGTGTTACACCAGTTCCCCGCAAAAAAAGTGGTGTTACACCAGTGGTGTAAACTCACTGAACTCGTGTGCGTGAACGTATGGTTGAATCCCAAGTTTGGAGCGTATATACTGTGAGGCCTCGATTGATTCAATTGCTTTGAGCCTATATACGTGAGGCAGGATACATGTAGTGATCGACACACCTAGCTGATGATGCTACGCAGCTAGCAAGGTTTGGTCGGGCTTGGAACCCATGAACTGATCGTATACATGATCTATGTGACCGCCACATTTGGTTTTGGTTCCGTGTCAGTGACTTGCTTGAGCGTCTAGATCGATGTGGGACTCAGCACGTGAGGTGTATACTCTTAGTTTTGATTCTGTCTCTCACCTCTCGTCTAGCTCGTGTTTGAACTCCGTCTGACATATTCGTCTATGGTGGACCTTACGACACGAGTGCTGCTGTATTTGGTAGTACTCCCTATTTTCGAAGATGTACTTGTTGGTTTTATTTTCGAATAGATACATACAAATTTAAACAGGGATACGATATTTATTTTAGAACGGAGGTAGGTATGCCTGTAAGCGGTAACGGGCTGCCACGGCGTCGCTAGTCTAGCCCATGCTATTTGCTTAAGTGAACAGCCACGGTCAAGCGAAAAAACATAACGGATCCCCGCGGCGCGTTAGCTACCGCCGCCTCGTCGCTTCGAGGCTCCACTGGAAGACTCCGTAGCCGCTCTAGGCCATGGCCGGCCACCGCGGAACTAAGCAGGAATCAAGCAGGCAATATCTAAAACACATTCAATCAATACGGCGCAAACGGCAAGCTGACGGGCAGCCGTGGTCGTGACCACTTACATGTATAGAGGTAGGGCAGTAGCTACTAGGGCAACACAACTTATCCAACACTATCAATTACTACCTACTCCGTACTAGCTATATATACTCGCTGCACATTCCTTCATTTTTTGGACACTTGATCGATCTTATGGTAGGTGAGTAAAGTGACTCGTCTAATTCGCAGAATCCCGCGCTATCTCAAATTCCAAAATTCACATGAAAAAAGCCATGGAAATTATTGAGTTGGGCCAAGACGAGAACCTCGTCTAGGTTTGTTTTGGGCCAAACGAAGCGCATCTTCCAACATCCCCTCGCCGCCGCCTCAACGCCGGCCGCACCAGCCCCTCCGCCGCCCACCCAACCCATCCACCCATCTCCCTCGATGCCGGACATCCCCACCCACCAAATCCCCTCCGCCCCCCTGTCCAACCCTTGCTTATCGCCTCCTGGACCCGCCGTCGCTGTCGAGGAGCACCGCCCGGCGCTGGACCTCCTCCATGGCGTCCGCGTGTACCTCTCCCACCTCGGCCAAGTCCCGATCTCCGTTTCCTGACCTTGATTTTATTCCTATTGTTCATGATCTGTCCCGTGCAGAAATTTTGGAGGGGGTCATGGCCGGCCTCCCCCAGCTGCTGCTCTGCTGGTGACTGTGTGCTCGCCAGCACGGCCAAGGAGACGCCGACGACCACGCACCAGGAGGAGGAGCTCGCACAACCCGACAACGGCGACGCCCACAGAATAAAGTCCTCACCTTTTCCCCCATCTTCCTGCCGTGCACTAACCTAGTTCTTCCCCGCGATGACATTGTCAGTGTGCACCTCTCACACGTGAGCATATAGTTATAAGAATGCCAGGCATTTCATTCTTGATGAGTGTGATAAGATGCTAGAGTCACTTGCTACTTTTTTTCCATTTCTTCCATGTATACAGTTTTCTGCTCATATCTTCATGTATATGACACGTGAAAGTGTAGGTTCTGCTAAGCTATTCGTTGTATATAGTCAATGAGCGCTAGTGACATATATAGTCTTTTGAGAATTAAGTTCTTGCTTGGCTACTTGCCATGTGTTGTATGTAACAGTCCCAGGATGGGATTGCAGAAACTTGTATGCTGCCATGCATCAGCTTTGCCATGACGTTGATTGTTGGCTAGTTCTCTCGCTGATTAGCCATGTGCTCGAGATGATACCTTTGCCCCTGATTCTTGTAACTAGAGCTCGAAAATAAATTTTCCTTTTGTTTTTGTATTTATCAGGGGAGAAGTGGAGCTGGAGCTGGTCAGGAGGTAGCGATGGCTGCCGGATCCGGCTGGAAGGATGCGGTGGCCTTCTTTTTTCGACTCCGTGGGTTTAGGTGAGTCCTCGGGTGGCCATGGCACTAGACTCCGTGGATTTATGATATGGATGCCATAGTACATTCAAGCCTCCACAAGTCTTGTTTTTGACATGATGATCCGTGACACCATCAAGCCATGTTTGTATTGGTGTTTTGCAATTCTATTGACATGTTAGACCAATTTCGAAATCTGAGCCTTCTTGCTAAATCCGCACTAGCTGACCATCATGTTTTGTTCTTGTTCAAGGAAAATGAGGACTGAATGAGAGACACGTGTCGCAGCTGGAACCTGTGGCTGCAGGCCATCACTTGGAAGGAAGCTGGAAGACCCTGGGGACAAGCTTTGGTCGGCTTCCTTTCTAGCGCCTTAATGAACTGGTTATGATGCATGTTATGTTGTATGTAACTTGCATGCTGCTTTGCATCAACTTTGCCCGGTATTGTCCGGTGATGCGCACATTTTCGTTGATTATATGTTTGTGTCACATGGGCTGTGTCGTATGCACCATTGTCTTAATTGAAGTATGATATTTGCTGTGTAGGTTTGGATGTCCAAAAAACAGGCAAGGTTTTGCCAAAATTTTGAGCACTCCCTTGCTAATTAATTTCGAACATCCTTGCTATTTAGTAGCTTAATGACTAGTTCTATTTATTAAATAAAATCCTGGTGATCTTTATAATCAAGTAGAAAGAAGTAATTGTTGACAAGTGCTAGATAGGAAGCAGAATCAATCATCGATAAGGATCTGTTGCCTTTCTTGGAAATTGTTTTAGCTTTATCAGTTCCTGTGTAAATTAGAAGTTTGGAATTAGACCAGTTCCTGATTCCTGTAACTTGACCTCCAAAATAATTTGTCTTTTCGTTTTTGTATTCCAGGGATAAGTGGAGCTGGCCCAGAAGGTAGCCATGGCCGCCGGATCTGGCCGGCAGGCAGCGGTTTCTTCTTCTTCGAAATCGTGGGTTTAGGTGAGTACTCGGGTAGCCATGACACCAACTCTTGATTTAGTTGAGGCTGGTTTAGGACCATACCATGGCTATATGTTGGTGTTATGAGAGTGTCACCTCTTATGTCCTTTCCATTTCTTTGAGACCATGCTATGCGTTGTTTTCAAGAGGCTGGTTGCACCTGTTTGAAGCTATCTGTTTAGATTAATGTTTGAAGCTAGAGGTAGAACCTGTAGTCACACTAAACCAAAATTTTCATATAATTTGGGCTGAACCTTGATCTTGAGTTACTATTATTAATGTGTCTGGTTACGCTTGTTTGGAGCTGATCTGCACTAAAGTGGCTAAGTTCCGATCCATATTAAGTGCCGGGATTATTATTGTTTTGCTTAGCTGATTCCTAAAATGAATTCTGTTAGGAAGCTCATTGATGCCTGTGCTGGATGTTCCTAGTTTTAATAAGAAAGAGTAACAAAACTTCCTTTTTTTAGCATGTAAAGAAAGAAGAGCAAGAAGGCTACAAAGAAGGACCTGCCCAGATCCATTCACTTTCTGCATGTAATCTTCTTGGTGCTGTAGTTGGGAAGCGCGAACCAGGTGTCCCGTCGTGTGTAGTGCCGCTTTTCGGTCCTTGTAATATTCGATAGTACTTGTCTACTTGATGTTGTAAAATCCATTTTTGTAATGCTCCAGGCTTTGGAAGATGTAACAATTTGGTAAATGTGCACGTGTGTGATGTTTGTTCCTAGCTGGCGATTCTTTGGGTTAGACTTGTCAGCAAGGTTGGATAGTATTGCTGTACGGACATTTATTCTACTACTATATTGTTTGATTTGTGGTCTGAATGTTGCAAAACGAGGAAATGTCATGGCAAAATTTTGAGTACTATGGCTAATTAAACTTGCATTGACTTATTAGCTTAGTTTCTTTCTCTTAATTACACTTTTTGTGTCTCAAATGGACTAGGTCGATCAGATGAGAAGGTCCATCCGTTTGTGGAGGATGAATTAGTATATCACTTATCTTTCATTTGTGCATACATACGCAGCATTGCTACCATACACGCACACATAGCGGGAAATAAGGGAAAATTTTAGACCCCGCAAATAATTGGATCGATTGGGATTTAATTAGTTTCCAAATATAGCACCAAAATTTTCGTTTTGGGCTACGCTGTAATCTCCACTAATCTAGCTGAAACGTCCCCCCAAAAAAATGTTGACCCAGATGAAACATCGACCCCTCGCGAGATCCACATCCACCCATACCATGCTGCCGTGAAAGTCACAATGCATATTGATGATCAAATGTCAGCATACCAAGCACCAGACTTCACAAGGCTCCCATTTAAAAAAAAAAAAGACTTCACAAGGCTACAGAGTTAAAGACTGTTTGGAATATTTAAAAAACCCCAACATGTGATGTTCATAGTTTCTTACTTACTAGCAACCAGACAACATGAGATGACGATCCGTGTGTAGTGCATGATCCGCTCCCGTAATCAGGCTTGCCCTGCCGTTGGCCCCCACCAGCGTCAAACACTAAGTATTCTATAAAAAATATTTTCTAAACAACGAAAGGAACAAAATAATAAAATTGCAAAAAGGAGAACTAATTAAAAAGATTTGATTTTTATTTTCCCACCCTCGTGGCCTTTCTATCTTTCTAATCGAATTTTAGGATCCAAAAGAAAACGGGATGGATTTCAAATCTGATTGAATTGGACTGCCGCAACGATTATTAGGTGGAGGGCAGCCATGGGCCATCAACAAACAAAGGTTCAGCAAAACATGATTGGTGTTCATGGTTTGATCTGGAAAGTTTGAGGTTTGTAACGATTATTAGGTTTCCTCCTATCGCCACGGGGAAACCCTAGATAGCTGCCGCCGCCAGCCCCCCTCCTTCCTCCTCCCGCCGCTGCCATGGGGCGCGCTAGGCTCTGCCTGGTCGTTGCTGGCGGAGTGGATCGGCGCAGGAAGGATCCTCCCAAGTTGGGTGTGGTGCGCTCGCCGAGCACCACGACGTGCTGGATGCTCGATGCGCAGCGGCGTGAGCGGCGCGCCCGACGTTGTGAGTGGCGGCGTGCCTAGGGCATCAACGGCGCGGCGGATGGCGACCTGGGCGCCGGTCTGAGCGACGTCCTGGTGATGTTGGTGGTGGCCGCTGTCGGCGGGCCATGCTGGCGGTGGAGGTGCGACGGACTAGATGGGTGTAAGCCCTAGGTCGGTCTTCTCCTTTCCCTCTCCGTGATCTTGGTTGTCGCCGGTGGAGGGTCGACCGGTTGCAAGGCGTCTCGCCGCTTTGCCTCGGACAGCCTAGGATAGTCGGCGGCGTTTTCTCTGTCGGCGGCGGCAAAAACATTTTGGCAAGTTATTACTTTAGCCACACCCCAAATTAATTAATTACCGGATTACTTGCTATAAACTTGGCAGTTGATTGGGTAAAAACAAATAGTACTACCCCATTCCATCAATAAATTCTGTGTTTGTAAATAATTTCCAGGATGGCTCTCCCCTATAAACTAGGAAGTTGATTGGGCGGGGGAAAAAAAACCCACCCCTAAAATCACGACACATTAATTCTATATAATCGCTTTCCAGATTTTGTTCTTGCTCAATTAAGTTTCGTCCTTGATCCGTGGGACATTCCAAACCCGAACAAAGTTGTGCAAAACTCATTTCCACCCACCGAAACACCGATTCCACCAGCGCCTCCTCCCTCCCACCCAACCCATTTCCTCCACATCCGCCGCCGCCGCCGCCGCCGGCAACTCCTCGCCCCGCCGACCACCTCCCTCTATCCCACCGATTGGAGCCACCCAAATCGGGCACCCCCTGGAGAAACTTCTGCCTTTTTCCTCCATGGCGGGCGGCGGTTCGGCAGAGGATGTTGGTGAGGTGGAGGCAAGATTGGGCGTCACCGGCGGAGGAGCAGGAGGTCCACGACGACGGTGGCGCCCCTGCAGCGGGTGGTGGTGACCGGGGCGGCTCCGCGCGGGGCAGATGCGACCCTGGCCTTCACCGATGCCTCCGATGGCAGCAGCCACGGCGGGATGCTCGTGGTGGGGGACAGAGAGGCGGGAGCAACCATTAGGATCAGTCCTAGCTGGAAGGGAGATGCCCTTGACTCCGACATTGGTATCTCAAGGTCGAAATTTTTCTCTCTCTGCCTATGATTTATTTGGGTGCTGAATATTGCTACTAGTCATATTTTCTGTAGCGAATTTGTTTTTGTGAAAGATTTTGCACTCAGTTGCTGACTCACTCTTTGTGCACCATGTAGGAAATACAAGTGCTGAAAGAAAACAAGACTGTGGCCAAGAAGAACAGCATGCAGTACTGAAGGATGAAAATAGAAGAGTGATGGTAAGTTGAATGACTCAAGAGTGCATGACAACAGCTTTTAGATTTGTTAATCTTTGACAATTGATGGTTACTCGTTGTTCTTTTTGAATGCACTACTATGATGCAGCAAACTGGAAGATGTCCTGATGGAAGGGGACGAGATAAACTAACTTGTGGAGATAAACAGGTGATCATTTCTCTATCCAAATCAATAAGTGAAATAATGTTTAGTAGTTGTTACGTTTTCCATTTGGAGGTTAATCTGTGTTGGTCTGTTACCAAATCAAAGCTTGTATGTTTGTTAAATGTGGTCCGTTGCTAAAGTAGTAGGGGCTGAACGCAGTACATAATAGAAGCTCCAAAATTTTAAGTAATAACAAAGCTTATCTTTTTGGACTAGAGATGTTTGTTTATTTCCTCGGCAAAGCAACTTATGCAATTATCTAAGTGAACATGTCAAAGGTTTGTCAAATTTTGGATGTATCTAGACACTAAATAGTAATAGATACATCCAAATTTTGACAAACCTTCGACATGTTTCGTGAGACGGAGGGAGTACTACTTTGGTGCAGAGATATGGCATTTTTCAGTTATCGAAATGTTCTTTTCCATTGGATGATTGTTTGATCCTTTTCATATCAGTGCTTGGTTTGGTTATCTCCCCTGAGTACTACTGGCTCTTTGGTGCTAGTTTGTATCGGGCATACCTGCGACAGCGAGTGTGCCATGGCACCTAGGTAACACAGTTTCTGTGCATGATTTGTTACTTGACAACCTGTATGCTCCAAAGGAAGAACATGTATATATATATATTTTGCTTTACTCCTGTGTTGGGAGTATTTTCTGGAGCTTAATTTTCTTGCTGCTGCTTTTGTGGTGTACATGGAAATTTTATTCCTAAATGTGCGCATCCATACTGAGTTGCTTCTCTGATGAAGTGGTCTTGTGATCCCTACACTTGTGGGTTTTGGTGATCCCTATACTCTTGTATTTATTAAAGTAGTTGTTTGGTCGAGTTGATGAATGTAAAGCTTAAACCTGGCTTGCATCGAATGTGAGCTGAATTAACCTGGAGCTTTTTGGAGCTGATCTGGACTAGTGGTTCAACAAAGTAGATAGCTATTTTGTGAGTTATAAAGCCTGAATGCGTACTGTATTTGTCTCGGTTTTGTCAGTTACAATTTGTAGAAGAATGTATTGCTGGCAATCTGTTTCACCATGTACTGTCCTTGTTGCGAAAGGGCATAATTGGTTCATTTGCCGTTTATTATGATTGGCCTTATTGCTTTTTGTTATTTCTTTGCCCTCTGCACCATTATAAGATGTAGTGCAAAATGTACAGATTACCTGTTTTAGCATCATTTTTTTGAAGCAGTAGCTGGGTTTGGCATTTGAGATGGTGAAATAATGGTTAGTAATTGTAACATTTCCCGGTTGGAGGTTAATCTTTGTTGGCCCTGTTGTGGTCTTGCAGGTTCCAGTTGGCAACGGAGGAGGCTGGAGAAGCATGAGGTTGCTGTGGTGGACGTCTCTAGTTGGTGTAGATACATGTTTAAGGTGAGCTTGTCTGGACACGGCGGCGGTGTTTTTATACTATGTTTGGAATGTTAAACCTGGAGGTCGAGTTGTTTGTATTCTTTCCGAGCCCTCCTGCCAAGTCGAGTTGTTTGTATTCTTTCCGTGCGAGTAAAGTAATCGGAATGGAGAAATGTGCTGCTGGCCCTGTGGTATAGAAGAAGTGTAGGTACAGTAGTACTAGCTAAATTTATCAGGGATGCAGGCTTTTTTTTTTGCGGGTACAGGCTTTTGTTTTTCGTCTGAATTGGTAAGTAAGGATCTACGCTGATCAATGATGATTGCGTACAAAGCACTTCATTGATCCATTTTGTTGGTCAATGCTAAAGATTGCTAGATATGTCAGCAAGGAACGAACTCCTGAGATTATGAACATATAAAATCCAATGTCTTGAGTTCATCATGGTGTTTTTTTTGCTTGATGGCTCACCTTTGTCTCTAGTCTCGTCTGTACTGAATATGCTTATTGTTGCATTTTGTAGGACTACAAGGCCCTGTTTGAGTTCTACTGGGCTCCCTTGCCGAATCAAATTCTGATGATGCGTTGTGGACTGTGTTGTTTCCTTGAAGTTATCTGAATTTTTAAGGGACATCAATTTACATCACGTTTATATATTTTGCGCCTGGATTCGATTCTCATATTTTTGCTCTTTTGTGGTAGTTATCTATTGTTTGAAATGAAAAATCTTCAGAGGGTGTGAAAAAATTAACATGCAGAGATCATGTTTGGTTAAACATTGCATGCTGTAACAACAAACATGGAAATAGAGAATATAATCAAGTAAACATGAGTCAAATAGTTAATGCGGAAAACCCAAACCAGGAACAAAAATCACAGGTGCATGACCATGACAGTTCCACTTGGCGTGATGTTGCCTGTGAGTAGTTAAACAAACTTATACATTCAGTTCTGGTTAATTCACTTCTGTGCTTCCTTTAGATTTAAGAACTTGCTCACATATTCTGCTTGTCAATGCTGCATAGCCAGATCTGAAGCCAGGTTCATAGTTACTGTTCTGTGGTTTCATCTTTCTTGTCTATAAATCTATCTTGTTGCCATTTAAACCTGTGAATCGTCTACTTCGCCACTTGTTTTCTTGTCCTAGGTTGCAGCTTAACCGACAGCACTACAATTGGAATTTTCATGATTTAGAATCCTCACCACTCACCATTGCCATGTTAATGCTATTGCAGGATATTGGCCAGGCTGCCCTTTCTGACAGCCACTGAAACTGCCGCTGCTGCATCGGCCTTGTGTCAGCCAGTAAGAATAAGATGCTCCCAACTAAACTAACGTGCATTCACCCTGTTTGTTTCCCATGTCTGGAGTTTCTCCTGCCGTAAGAAACCATGCCAATTTCTGAATTTAACCTGTTATTGTGTTTTCTGCACTTTGAGTTTTCAGATTCTAGTTTGCTAGCTGTTGCCTTGATGCATCTCAATGACTAATGAGTAGATTGTTTTATATTCCTCCAGCGTGATGTCACAACTTCACTACAAATCAGAAAGTTTTGAGGAAGAAACATGGAAGAAGGTTATAAATATCCAGCCAAAATACTGAAAAATGGTGTGCTATCATCTGACCCAGCTGAAGCAGTTGTGGTGGACTCGGGCGAGCAGAGTAGGAGCACGGTGAGCTGCCTGTCGAGGTGCACAATGAGGTGTCGAGTAGCGGCAAGCTGCGGAGGATTACGATGAGCTGCTGAGGAGGAGTGGGACATGAGCATGGTGAGGATGCGGAGCTCGGCACTCGCGACGATCAACGGAGGAGCGCAATGAGAGGTTCTGACGATCTACCGGACGAGCTGCCGGAGTGGCCTGTCGAGCTACCGGATAATCTGCGGCCGCCCTGGTGGGGCGGATGATCGTCAGCATCGGAAAAGATTGGGGGTGAGCCAGAGCAGGAAGAAGACGAGACGGCGTGGGAGCTGCGGAGGCCTCCGGCGAGCTACTGCGCGTGAGATGAGGATCTGATCGCGGAGAGGAGCTGGTGTGCGTGAGATGAGGATCTGATCCCTCTGATCGCTCGCGGGCGGGAGTATGGGAATCGTGGTGGCCGGCGGAGATGGTGGCCGGAATTTTAAATGTTGATGAAACTAGCTAAATTTGTAACGGATAGAATATATATATTGGTTTATTTGAAATTTGTAAAATGAATAGAGCATGCGCAGCTCTCTTTTCGGGACGGATGGAGTACCACTTTCTTCAATTGTACTGTATGTAATATATGAATCGAAGAGGCACTTCCACCGTCGTACCAAGAGTGATAATAAAGATTTATGAAAATTTGGATGAATCTATCTAGTACTATTTAGATGCATTTGAATTTAAACAAAATTTTGACACTTTTGGTGGGGACGGAGCAAGTAGTAGTGATTTTTTGACTAAATAGTAAGTAAGTGCCCAGCTTCTTTTTACTTGCCAAAAAGTCCCGACTCACGTTTTATCCTGAAATCCCGGCCGCCGCCGGTGAGTCGGCCAGAATTCATTCGCATCAATGGAACGTTGTAGAGTAGAAAAAGAAAGGTGCGATTGTACGTGTTGGTCCATGTGAAGTCGATCCGTCAATGAATGAGCAGCGTGACATACATACACCGACCAGCAGTAGGATCCGTCCACGGAATTAAACGCTCCACGCCACCCGACCGCACCCGTCCATGTGCGACGCGTCCCGTCCACGCGCCTCTCCTTCTTCGCGCTGGGCTGGGCTGGGCTGACCCGCGCGCCGACTTGTGAGGGAACCCAGATGTTCAGCCTCTGTTGCACACGGGGGTGGATCAGCTCCTGTTTCAGGCCTGCAGAAACCATGAAAGAAACTAGTCAGGACTCAGGACAAAGAAAATCGAGGATCCCCGAAGCTGCAGTGCACATGATAAATGCATTTCTCCTCTAACGATGGCGATGGCAAAGTCAGATACGGTGATGACATCGACCGGAGCGGCTTCGACAACATGCAATAGATCTGGGTTTACGTTTAAATAAATTCCATTGAAATTTGAAATATATCATAAAATTTAATGAAACTCATTAAAAAAATAAACCATGTTATGCTTTTAAGGAGCTTTAAGAAGAATTCATGATAATAAAAAATAAATATATATGATAATGGTAATTAATATTATCTATTAATTAAAAGGAGTGAAAAAATCATTTCCATACACTTCCCTTTTCCTAGTATAGTACCTCATTTACATAATTAAAATGCTTTCCATGGTATACTTATCCTTGATATATGAGGAGGAGCGTATTCTGAGTCTAATTTAGGTGCATGTTAAACACGCCATTAAGAATAAATATAACTTTTTTCCATGCATTCCTCTATAAATAAAAAATATACCACCTATCTTAAGCATCTAAAACGACACAATTGCAGGGGCCGGAGAGCTGCATCCTACACTTACTGGATCCGAGGAATCCTGATTTCCACGGAGATGATAGAAGGTAATGAGGGGGAGTGTGTGTGTCTGCTTTAACGAGCGAACAAGTGTCCGTGTCGACGCGAGGGGTATTTTCTAAAAAAAGATTTATAACATGACATAAGTTGTACTAGAAAGCTTAACCATCCTCTATTTCGCCAGGGAGGGACTATGTATCTATGGTGCGCTTTTAAGGACCTTTACAAAAAATTAATGAAAATAAAAAGTAAACATATGATAACAGTAATTAATATTATCTATCTATTAAAAGAAGGTGAAACGAATCCTTTTCAGACACTTCTCTCTTACTAGTAGTTCTCCCTCCCTCTCGAAAAGGATGTCACAAATTTATTTAGATTTAGATGCATCTATACACTATATCGTGCATAGATACGTCCAAACCTAAATACATCTGCGAAGGATGGATGAGATTTAGATGATTAAAATGCTTCCATGGTAAAAATTTATCCTTGATATAATACAACCCAAAAAGTATTGTGACTATTAATTTGGTAAGTGTCAAACACGCCCTTATGAATGCACTTTTTTGCATCATATTCTCCTATAAAATGTACCACCTAGCCTAAGCATTCAACTCCCATCGATCATTTGTACCATTGAGAATTCACTTGGTGTTCCACCAAATAACAAGATGGGCAAGAAAGTTTTCTTCATGTTGGTCATCCTTCTCATCGCCTCCGGTAAGCATTGAGATTTCGTTCAAAGTTTCTATGAAGATTTTAAAATTGCCACATGGATTTAGTTCAAATCTTGTTTGGTGCATACATACAGTCGAGACAACGCATATGATGGTAAGGGGCGTGGTGCTGTGCGACGTGCCGAGCTGAATTGCATGTTCAAGTGCTATAAAGGGTCCGGCAAGTGCCTGCGGTGTTGCCAGGACCTCGGCCTCGTCCATGGTTATTGCAGCCTCTTCCGTTGGGACCTCTGCTACTGCTGCAAAAACTACACGGACATCGCAGGTTCCACCCACCACCGACAGCAGCTGCAGACAGACGCCCGGACACCTACTCCTCACTTTCTTTATGCCTGATCATGTTCAGTTCGCATCTTCTACAAATTTACATGTTATACAGAATACTTGTTGAGTTCGATTAAGAGAATAACGAAATTGAAACCCGAAAACATCAAATGTAGCCTGGTTTTGTTTTTCCTTTTTCAAACTTCAAAATTTCTAATTTTAATGTTTCAAAAAAATTCGAAAAAATATGTAGACATAGAGAATGTTGAAACCTATCGGCGTGTAAAATTTTAGATTGAAATACATCATATATTGTCCTCAGTAAAAATAACAAAGTCTTACAAAATTACGAAATCTAGATTTTAGTGTACTGTTCACCAATGCTGAAATCAAGATTTGTTATTTTTTCTGAGACCAAAATACAACATATTTCAATATGAAAATTTACACACCAATCGATTTTAACATTCTCTGCGTCAACATATTTTTTTAAAAAAAATTAACATGTTTAAAATGAAATTTTTGTAGGTTCAAAAAGTGGCCTACATGTAGCTCGACGTACAAAATTCCATTCTCAATTGAAAGAAGTTACCCAGAAATTCAAGCTACTTGACCTCTTTGTAGTGCCACATGTTTTATTTTTTTTACAAAAAATCCACTGACAATAGTACAAATAGTCCTAAAAGTAAAGAAAATTACAAATTGGTACTTGGACCACCTAGCGACGACTACATACACTAGCACAACCCAAGGCGCGCCACTGTCCTCGTCCCCATCGCCAGAGCCGAGCAAAGCTTGTCGTAGTAGAGTTTGTTGTGGTAGACAGACGAGACATCATCGTGCTAAGGTCCCAAAGAACCAGCACACCAGAGCAGCAACCATTACCAATGATGACAACTGTAGATGGAGAGACTGACATGAAACCACACTAATAAACACGAAAACCGACCGGATTCCAGGAGATCCGATGGGCACACAACACCACACGCCCTCGTCGGCGCTAGATGCACCACCGGAGCGAGGATAGGGCGGAGAGGAGCTTATTCTGATTTTAAGATGTTGACGCCGCCTCACCATCCAAAAATAATAATGAAAGCAAACTAAATTAAGAATGAAAACTCCCCGCCAGGCGAGAGACCGTGGTCCGCCACACCTCCAAGGCCCCAAGGCCACGGAGGCGCAGCGGACCGGGAGGACGGAACCATAGATGGCTTCTGTGGCTTCTGCCGCCTTCTGATTGCCTCTCCTTGGAGGTACCGGTTCGGTATTGTGCTCCCAATCGCTACATGTTTTATTTAAATTTGTTTACCATATAATTCGAGGACTAGTTTCTAGAAAATATATCTAAAATAACGTGGTGTGAGAGTACTATTGTTGTAAGAGCAAAATTCACACCCCAAGTTTTGTGTGTTTGATGACAACACTTGAGTAATCTCACCGTGTGCCTTGAGTATCATTGTTAGATTTGCAAGAGCACGGTGACCTCGCCAGACGCGTCAAGATCGGAAGACCGAAGCGTAGTTGATAGGTTTTCTGGTTTTGTGTGTGTTTAGCGAGGTAACAAGGTTGGAGAGAAAAAGGGAAGAAAACCAGATTTAGCCGAGCCGGTACTACCGGTACCTGTAGCGGTAGTACCGCTACCCCTATAGGTACCGCCGTCGGTACCGCTCTGAGTCTGCGCTGATACGTCCTCCAGAAACACGTTGCGGTACCCCTGCAGTACCTGGGGCGGTAGTACCGCTCACGAGCGGTAGTACCGCTCAAGGTACCGCATAGCTACCGTAACCGAGTTATGGTCGTACCGCCCTGGTACCGCCTCGAGTCCAGTAAGGTTTGGACCCTGTTGCGGTACCTCGAGCGGTACCTCGTGCGGTAGTACCGCTCTGCGTCCTTTGACCAGATCTAGAAGGATTTCGAACTCAGAGCGGTAGTACCGCTTCCCTGAAGCGGTAGTACCGCTTAGGCCAAATCTGGACATAACGGTTGGATTTGGAGGAGCCTATTTAAGGGCCCCTTCTTCCCCAACACGATTTTATCTCTTCCCCCTCTCTCTCCTCCATTGTTGCTGAGCTTAATCCTTGAGGATCTCCTTCCCCATCCAACCAATCTTGCCCAAACTTTGAGGATAGGTGGAGGAGACCCCGATCTATAGTTCTACCAAGAGAGATTCCACCAATACTAGCTATTCCTTAGTGGATCTTGGTGGTAGGGTTCCTTTAGTGGATCTTGGAGAAGAGTTCCTTTGGTGGAGCATTGGAGAGTTCCTTTGGTGGAGCATTGGAGAGTTCCTTTGGTGGAGCATTGGAAGAGTTCCTTTGGTGGAGCATTGGTGATGGGTTCCTATGGTGGAGCATTGGAGATGTGCAGCTATGGAGTCTAGCTTGGTGATGTACTAGATCCATAGGGTGTTGGGAGCATCCTTGTGTGTGGAGCTCGCCCCAACCTTGTGAAGGAATCACCGCCTCGACCGGTGCCTTAGTGGAAGAGGGAGAGCACCTCCATGGAGCTCTCTCGAGGAAGAAGGTGAGGCCTTCCTTCGTGGTGTGGCCGCCTAGTCTCTTGTGTGAGACTAGCACCTCCTCAACGCAGACGTACTTCCTTTAGTGGAAGGAACTGCGGGAAACAAACATCGACTCACCTCGCGCCCCCCAGTTGTCTCGCTCCTTACTTTCGTTATCTTGTTGATTCCTTTACTTGTTGCCTTGTCCGATATTCATTGTAGGATCACCCCTATTGCTAAAGTTCACACCTTTACCTTCTGTTGTATAAAAATTGAAAAAGACTAAAACTTGCCGTAGCGCCATTCACCCCCCCTCTTGTTCGCTACGATCCATTCAAGTGGTATCAGATCAAGGTTTTCTTGCTCGGGCTTTACCGCCTAAGAAATGGCCGAACAAGAGGCGGATAAGAATGGGTCACCTTCCCTTGTGCCACCCGCTCCATCATCACCCATCGATTCCACGACGGCTACGTTGGATGACCTCAAGAAATTGGAGTCATCCATCGTTGCCCAAATGAAGGCGATGATGATGGAGTTGGTTGTACAAAAACCAAACCCTCCACCAAAAGAAAGTGCCGAGGATCCGCCACCAAAAGCTAACACCCTTCCTCTTGTTGATTTTGTCGCGGAAGCGACAAAAGATTCACAAAAGGAAGGGCTTGGGGATACCGGCACTTCAACAAAAGGGAAGGATGATGACACACCGGTTGCGGATCGTCTAGGGGGTTATCATGCGGTGCCACCACCAAATGTTTACACCATAAACGTTCCAATACCGATGCCGCATATCTTGTCGCATGGTTCACCACCGTTACTCGAGTCGAACAACTTTGAGAATTGGCAATTCTTAATGCGTTCTCATGTGCGCAGCGCTTCTACCGAGCTTTGGCGTATCATTGAGGAGGGCTATTCACCACGAGATCCGAAGAGCTTGACAAGAAGAGATGTGGTGGATGACCAACTCAACGCCACCTCCATCGACATGATTCATATGGCCATCACCCCCAAGGACCGCGCTCATATCCGCTCGCTCAAGACCGCCAAGGAAGCATGGGACAAACTTGAGAAGCTCTTCCTCGGCAATGCAAGCATCCAAAGCTCTCGTTTTGATGAAGTGAACAACATGGCCGACAATTTCTTCATGATTGAAGGAGAGACCCCCGAAGAAATGTATCGGCGCCTCATCGCTCTTGCCGTGCAAATGCAAGATCTTGGAGCAACGTTCGTGGATGACCATTGGATCAAACGCAAGTTCTACAACGCTCTCCTCCCTTATGAGGAAGTGAAGTTGACGGCCATCCGCCAAAACGCCTCTTTCCGTGCTATGACATCCGATGAAGTCCTTAGCGAAGTTATCGCTTTGGACATCTCCAAGAAGAATGCGGAGGATCTTGTTGCTCGCGCCCACAACTCCCGCAAGCCCAACCTTGCATTGAAGATGAAGGTGCATGAAGCGCGAAAGTGATGAGGATCCCGTTGAGTGGGGATCGGATGATCTCAAGGTCAACTACCATGAGCACATGGCTCTCGCCGCCAAGAAGTTTTGGGATGGAAACATGTCCCGAAACACAAGACCAAGAAGATCACGTGATTCACCAAGAAGACTCTCCAAGAGCCCAAGAGAAGGGACAAAGGGAAGAACATGCTACAATTGCGGTGACAAGAATCATTTTGTCGCGGATTGTATGTTTGAGAGAAGAGAAGATCATGGTGGAAGGCTTATCCCAAAGGATAGGTACAAGCCACTCTCCAAAGGATTCTCCAAGTTCTCCCCAAGGTCCGATGACGACAAGGTCTCCTCCAACAAGAAGCCTAGAGCCTTTATCATTCGAGAAGAGTACTCCTCCGATGAAGATGGAGAGCATGAGGACAAGCGCTCCAACAAGGAAGGAGAGGGAGTGGCCGCCATCGCCATTTCCACTCCCTCTATCTCCCTCTTCGACTCTCCTAATGAGAACCTCGTCACCAACAATGCACGTTGCCTTATGGCAAAGGTATCCACGGAGGTAAAATCCCCTTCCAAACCATCATCTTCGACTAATGCCTTATATATTGATGATGCCACTAGTCTCACCGTTAAACGTGAGATTATGGGTTTGGATTCCTTGGATTCTTTTCTCACTAACATGAAGGGGGACACCAAGATTCATGTTGGGGATCTTTTAGCCCAACTTGGTGCGGCACAAGATCTTATTGAGAAGAGGGAGAAGTTGGAAAGGGAAGCGGCCTTTGAGCTTGCCAATCTCAAGGAGGAGCTTGATGATGAACGAAATCTTCGCATGTCTCTTGAAGCTAGTGTCATCGTTCTTGAAGACAAGAATGAAGCTATTGTTTCATGTCTCACCAAGGATCGAGACCATGCTCTTGAGTTGGTTGGTGACCTCAAGAAGAAGATGCTCTCGCTCGAGGAAGCCAACAAAGGAAAAGATGATGAAGACCCCGATTCTTCCCATGATGAGCTTGTGGATCAAGTTACTTCCTTGAGGAGGCACAATGCTCTCCTCTTGGAAGTCAATGCTCTTCAAGAAGAAGCCTTGGATGACTACTATCGCTTGTTCAAAGAGAAGACCTCATGTTGCAACCATGAAGAAGAAATTGCCGCTCTTGAGATCACCAAGGCCAAGCTATTGAGTTTGAGTAGCAAGCAAGAAGAGTCATTGGTGGAGTGTCTCCGCATGAGCAAGGAGAAGGATACGTGCTGTGATCATGAGGAGCAAATAGCCGCCTTGAAGAGAAGGGAAGCCAAGCTCATGGAGGTCAACTCCATGCAAGAAGAAACCTTGAAGGAGTACTTTCCTTTGAGCAAGGACCATGCATGTTGCACTCATGAAAGTGACAATGCCAAGATGGAGAATGACAAGCGCATGCTCATGAAGATGAACGCTCTCCAAGAAGAAGCTTTGATGGAACACTTCCAGGTGAACAAGGCAAAGGAGGTCCAAGTGTTTGATATTTGCCATCCACACCCGGAGCATGAAGATGAAGTCAATCGCTTGAAGGCCAAGGTTGATAGACTCCAAGTTCAAGCCAAGTACTTGGAAGGAATCATTGAAGCTAAAGATGGAGCCAAAGAGGGCTCGCGCAATGAAGGAGGAGTGGCTACCAAGCCAAAGAGAAAGAGGAAGAGGAGGACCAAGAAGAAGAAGGACAAGGAGAACATGGAGACCAACCTTGAAGGGAGCAATGCAAGCTCAAGAAGAGATGGAGTACCCAACTCCGCCTCGACGGGTTTCGCCGGCTCTAACAACCCTTCTCATGTTCTTTTTGTTGATTACTATGGACATATTCGTGCTCGCTTTATTGGTCCTCAAAAGGACAATGTTGATTGGACTATTTGGGTTCCCAAACCCCTTGTTACTAACATGCTAGGACCCGTTGAAAAATGGGTACCTAAATCCAAGACTTGATTCCTTGTAGGACTATGCTTCCGGTGGCGCTAAATGGGTGGTTGATAGTGGAGCCACAAGTCATATGACCGGAAGCAAGGATATTGTTGTTGACCTCATGCCTTCTCTCTCCACCGTTTCATATGGCGACAACACGTGCTCTAAGGTATTGGGTCTTGGCAAGGTGGTGGTAACACCCGACATCTCACTTGTGAATGTCCTTCTTGTCGAGACCCTTGGTTACAACTTACTCTCCGTTCATCAAATTGCTCGTATGGGACTATGCACATTCTTTGATGAACATATGTTGGTCCTCTTGTGGAGCAAGACACTCAATGTAGCTTTTGTTGGATATGTAGAGAACAGGTTGTATGTTGTCGATTTCTCCGGAAAGACAACGTCATCCACTCTTTGCTTATTCGCCAAAGGTGACAAGGGTTGGTTATGGCATCGCCGACTAGCCCATTTCAACATGAGGACTTTGCAAAGTCTCCACAAGGGTGGCCACATTCTCGGACTAAAAGAAGATGTCTCTTTTTGCAAGGATCGTGTTTGTAGGACTTGCGTACAAGGAAAAATGCATGGAGCTCCTCACAAGGCCAAGACTATCATCTCTACCACAAGATGCTTGGAGCTCCTACATGTTGATCTCTTTGGTCCACCATCTCATGAAAGTCTTGGAGGAAAGAAGTATTTCCTCGTCATCGTTGATGACTATTCACGCTATTGTTGGGTATTCTTCTTCAAGTACAAGAGTGAGACTCAACGGACCATGATGGAGTTTGCCAACCAAGTTCAACGCAAGTACGACAACAAGATCATCGCAATAAGGAGCGACAATGGAACGGAGTTCAAGAACTATATATTGGATGACTTCCTCGGCGAAGAAGGAATCCAACACCAATACTCCACGCCATATACTACCCAACAAAATGGGGTCGCCGAAAGGAAGAATCGAACCTTGATCGAAGCCGCTTGAACCATGATGATGGAATACAAGTCCAACTACAATTTTTGGGCGGAAGCTATCTCTATCGCATGCCATGCTACTAATCACCTCTACTTTCGCAAAGGTCTTGAGAAGACACCATATGAGATCCTCACCGGCAACAAGCCTAATGTGTCATACTTCAAGGTCTTCGGATGCAAATGCTACATACTTGTCAAGGACACGCGCCTATCCAAGTTTGATTCAAGAGCTCAAGAAGGAATTTTCGTTGGCTATGCTACGGATTCTCACGCCTATAGAGTCTTCAACAAGTCAAGTGGACGTGTTGTAGACTCTTGTGATGTGACGTTCGATGAAGATGATAGATCTTTGGAGGAGCGAAGTGCTTCTTGTGAGAAAGGAGATGCAATTCCCCTGGATACCATAGGAAGGATGGGTGTTGGCATTCGCCTACCTCAAGAGCTACCTTCTATGAGTACCGGGGAAGGACCAAGTTCCACTCAAGTGGAGCCATCTACACCACAAGGCCAAGCTTCTTCCGTTGATCTAACAAATGCAAGTCAACCTCTACAACAACCTCAAGTTCAACCTCAACCTCAAGATCAACCTCGACATCTACAACAACAATCAAGTCCAAGTTCACCTCAACAAGCTCAAGAACAACATACACCGCAAGCTCGTCTACCTCAACACCCAACATCAAGTGACCAAGGTCAAGCTTCAAGTTCTTCTCCGAGTGGTTCGGGGATAGTCTTCATGGACAATAATATTCCCTATACCCCCGAGCCGTCCGGATCTCATGACAAAGTTGCCTCTTTCAACGACAATGGAGGTCAAGGCGAGGACCTAAACCGTGATGAAAGCCAAGAGGACTCACAAGAACCATCTCCTCAAGTCGACACTCGCTGTGAAGATCCTACTACAAGACACTCGCGTCTCAAGTCTCATTCCTTGCATAACATCATTGGTGATCTAAAGAGAAATGTTACCACTTGGAGGCAACTTGCAAACTTTTGTGCGCACCACGCCTTTGTCTCTAAAGTGGAACCACTCAAAGTTGATGATGCTCTCAAAGATCCCGATTGGTTGAATGCAATGCAAGAGGAACTCAACAACTTCAAGAGGAATGATGTATGGACTCTCATGAAGCGACCCGATCATTGCCGCAATGTTATCGGCACCAAGTGGATCTTCAAGAACAAGCAAGATGAAAGTGGCACGGTCATCCGCAACAAAGCAAGATTGGTGGCACAAGGCTATTCTCAAGTCGAAGGCGTGAACTTTGGTGAAACCTTTGCACCCATTGCAAGGCTTGAGTCCATCCGTATCCTTTTGGCCTTTGCCTCACATCATGGCTTTAAGTTGCAATAAATGGATGTTAAGAGTGCTTTTCTTAATGGTCCTCTACATGAGGAAGTATATGTGAAGCAACCCCGGGGTTCGAGGACCCCCATTTCCCGGACCATGTCTTCAAGCTCAAAAAGGCCCTATATGGTCTCAAACAAGCTCCTAGAGCTTGGTATGAGCATCTCAAGGAGTTGCTTGAAGACCGTGGTTTCGAAGTGGGGAAAATCGATCCCACTCTTTTTACTAAGAAGGTCAATGGGGAGCTTTTCGTATGCCAACTCTATGTAGATGACATCATATTTGGCTCTACTAACACAAAATTCAATGATGAGTTTGCTATGTTGATGACAAATAGGTTTGAGATGTCAATGATGCACTAGTAGGAAAACCCTTATAGGCGATCCTTATTTCTGTGGCGCACCGTTTTGAGTGCGCCACAGAAATTTGTTTTGTGGCGCACCAGACACGGTGCGCCACAGAAATAGCTTAATTTTGTGGCGCACCAACAATCCATGCGCCACGTAAATAAGGTGGGGTCAGCCCCAATCATTGGTTTCACTATTTCCGTGGCGCACGGGACCACGTGCGCCACGAAATAAGACATTCGATGGCGCAAATTCCTCGTGCGCCACCGAATTAAGACTTTCGTGTCGGTGGCGCACGAGGGATGGTGCGCCACGTAAACTACACATTTCGTGGCGCACATGAGATCCATGCGCCACGAAGTTCTTTTGGCTCCCCACGCAACTCCACCCCCCCCCCGTGGATCGCCTTTTTACCTCTAAAAAAAATAAAAGAAATAGATAGAAATTTCAAAAAATAAAATCCTTCGAGAGTCCCATGTATTATATCATCTAGCACCACTAAAATTTAACAAACATGAATTTTGACTTTTTTTGCAAAATTGCGTGGGAAAATCATCAAACTGGATTTCTGGTTGCATACGAACTCGAAAAAAAACGCATAATATATCAAAATGATCCCACGAAAATTCTACATCCGAATCCACCGGGCATGCCCGGTTGGACAATTTTTAGAATCTCCAAATTCGAAAAGAGTAAAAAGTTACGGCCACTAAAGTTTTTTTGCTGCAAAATACAAAAAAAAGAAAAAAAATTCTGTGGCGCACCTAGTGCCCATGCGCCACGTAATTAACGTCCAAAAAATTCTGTGGCGCACCTAGTGCCCATCCTGCCGCCCTCCACCACTTCTCCTCCACTTCTCCTTCACTCCTCCTCCACTTCTCCTCACTTCTCCTCTTATGCAAACTTCTCCTTCACTTCTCCTCCTCCTCCTCCTCCTCCTCCACCACCACCACCACCACCACCTCCTCCTCCGGCCGGCCTCCTCCTCCTCCTCCTCCACCACCACCACCACCTTCTCCTCCGGCCGGCCTCCTCCTCCTCCTCCACCACCACCACCACCTCCTCCGGGGCCGGCCTCCTACTCCGGTGACACCCTCCTCCGGGGCCGGCCTCCTACTCCGGCGACCTCCTCCTCCTCCGGCCGGCCTCCTCCTACTCCGGCGACGACGACCTTCTCCTCCTCCTCCTCCTCCTCCTCCTCCTCCCCCTCCTACTACTCCGGCGACCTACTCCGGCGGCCACCTCCTCCTCTTCCTCCATCACCTCTTCTTCCTCCACCACCACCACCTCCATCACCACCTCCATCACCACCACCACCACCTCCTCCACCACCACCACCACCACCACCACCACCACCACCACCACCACCACCACCACCACCACCACCACCTCCTCCTCTGGCCGTCCTTCTCCTTCACCCACCCACCCACCTCCGGCTACCTTCCAGCTGAAATTTAAAAAAATTAAAAATTTCGGCGGCCCCGCATCTAGATCTAGATCTCGGCCGCCATTTTTTTGAATTTCAAAAAAATTCTGTGGCGCACCACCGCCGGTGCGCCACGAAATAAGTTTCCGTGGCGCACCACCGCCGGTGCGCCACGTAAATAAGACTTTCTGTGGCGCATGGGCCGGTGCGCCACAGAAACCTTATTTTTGTGGCGAGAATTCTGTGGCGCACCGCCCATGCGCCACAGAATCGATTTTTGGTGCGCCACTGATGAGCCTTTTCCTACTAGTGATGGGTGAACTCAAGTACTTTCTTGGGTTCGAGATCAAGCAAATGCAACACAGCACCTTCATCAATCAAGCAAAGTACCTTCAAGACATGCTCAAGCGCTTTGATATGAAGAATGCCAAGGGGATTGGAACTCCAATGCAACTCAAGTCTCAACTCACTCTTGACGAGGCCGGAAAGGCGGTGGATACCAAGCTCTACCGTTCGATGATAGGTTCGCTTCTCTACCTTTGTGCCTCTCGCCCGGATATAATGTTAAGCATTGGTATGTGTGCACGGTTTCAAGCAAGTCCGAAGGAAAGCCACCTTGTGGCGGTCAAGAGGATCTTTCGATATTTAGTTGATACCCTACACTTCGGATTATGGTACCCAAGAGACACGGACTTTGCTTTGGTTGGTTTCACCGACTCCGATTGGGCGGGCGACAAGATTGATAGAAAGTCTACCTCCGGAGCATGTCACTTTCTTGGAAGATCTTTGGTGTGTTGGTCCTCGAAGAAGCAAAATTGTGTTTCCGTCTCCACCGCGGAAGCCAAATATATTGCCGCGGCAAGTAGTTGTGCTCAAATCTTATGGATGAGGCAGACCTTGCGAGATTATGGACTCGAGTATAGAAAGGTGGCTCTTTTGTGTGACAATGAGAGCGCAATCAAGATCGCCTACAATCCGGTTCTTCATGGCAAGACGAAGCACATTGAGATACGGAACCACTTCATCCGGGACCACATTGCTCGCTGAGATATTGTACTATCCTATATTGGCACCAAGGAGCAATTGGCGGACATCTTCACGAAGCCCTTGGATGAGAAGCGCTTTATTGAGTTGAGAAATGAGCTAAATATCATTGATCCATCGAACTTTGCTTGACCGTCGTGCGCACATACCACTCCTACCGTTATATCTCGATGAAAGGCACGCATGGACATAGGGGGAGTGCGGTTTAAATCCATTGAGCTATCACTCCCCCCATAATGCATAAAGAAATCCAAAACATTTGCTATTTGTCAATTAAGTGACTTATGAGCTTCATGTTGAGTTGTAGTCCGTGAGTCCTAGATACATCTACGCAACCTCACAACTACTATACTCTTACACGGTGGCTTCGGCCACCAACACCCCCTCTTTGAGGGTTTTTTGGTTCTTCGTGACCTTGTTTTGTCTTTCTTCTTTGCTTTCTTCTTGTTTTGAGAACCTCCATCAAGCTTGTTCTCTGAGGAGATGCTCCTCGCAGGGTACAGACGATGGCCCTCCGTGGCTCGCGCGTCCTGGTGGCCTAAACCATCCCTCGCCGGTGTGGACCGAACCGCATCGGCGATGCGCGCAGCGCGTCCAGGCGAGTTAGGCAGCGCCGCGGGTATCACTTCACGCGCGCGCCGGCGAAGAAGCCGGCCGTGACGCCATGGCTTCTGGGCAGGGGTGAGAGTGGGGTACAAACTGGGGGCATGGTAGATGGTTTCGGCGGAGGGGGGGAAGCGCCGGAGATTGACGAGACTAGGCGGCCGCGGAGGATACGCCGGCCGGCGAGGTGATGAGCTTTTTTTTTTTTTGAGATGGCGAGGCGAGGTGAGGAGCTGCGGCAGAAGTGTTGCCTGAGGATTGGAGTTGGAGGCCGCAGCAGCAAGTTAGGGTCGTGAGTGGGCTGATGGATCTCCAGTGGACATTGGCCCAACATGCTCACAGTCTACTCTTCACCAAGAATTGTTTTTTTACCAAGGTAGCAGCATTGGGAGTCTGGGACAGCCAGGTTCAGATAAAAGTTCAGTTACCTGTACATCTCACCCAGGTTACAGTCATATTTAAAATTGATGGAGCTGACATGGAGAAAAAAAACTGAAATTGTGTACACATAAAAGCTGGATCATAAGCCACATGCACAACATTTGTACCGGAAGACCATGTCACAATGAGATCTAAATTTGTACTGCTAATTTACATGGAGATCAAAAAAATTACTTACTACTGTACCAAGTAAATTCATTCTGAAATATGATATAATTTTCATCTTATTCCTATTTATTTATTTATTTATTGATGCATGCATGCCTCATGAGGCTCAATTTAGGATAGCGATGGCATCTCATCTCCTATCCTACCTGGACCTCAAGATTCAATCTAGTTAACCGAAAAAATAAGAGAGGGAAACCCAATTATAGGACATGAAAGAAATATCAGAGACCGCATCTCTCTCTAAGAAAACATAATTACTAATAAGAATTTTTTACAAGATTAGTTTTGGGATTGGAAAAAATAATAGTGCATTACTAGTACACAAACCTGCAAGTGGTTGGTGGTGTGGACGAATCTCCATCAGCACTAAATCTCCCACTGATGCAAACTGCAAAGACTAGTACACGAACTATCGGCACCACTTCACCTACATCAGCTGCAACACCAGGCTTTAGTTACCAAAGGCAAAACATATCTGAGTGGCTAGCACTACTACAATTGTACTGAAGTTAGATCAAGAAGAAATGAGTTTGAGATGTTAGCACCCACCCGTTGCCACCGCCGCCCGTCCGTAGACAAGCATCCATAAAACTATGGTATCACCTCGCAGATCATGTGTCTTGAACAGGTAGCCTCCAGATATGTACATCCGACTTCCAAGAACAGATCCAACAATGTACCGCGGCCGACTGTACGAACACGCCGACATGCCTCGCTGGCAACGTGCATGGAAGATATAAAGCAGTGATGAGATAAAGTTCAGATATCAAAGTCTTGTTCAGTTTGCTGTACATCTCACCTAGCTGGTTACAGAGTTGCAGGGTTAAAAAAAACTAGTCCATAGCATGACTATATATGATGACCTTTTAAATTGATTGAGACACAGATTCTGATCGTAAGAGACATAAGTACAAAAGTGAACATGTACTAATAACTACTTTATACATTTTTTTTGCGGAGAACTACTTTATACATTTACAAAAGACAGACAACCAGCAGGTTTCAGAGATTGAAAATTCAGAGATCAAGGTTCAGTTTTCTGCTAGTTATACAATTTTCCAATTATTCCTATTTATTTACTGATGCCTCAATGCAAATCTCATCTGCTACTTAGCAGAACTTCAAAGTCCAATCAAGTAATAAGCTGTGGAAAAAAAAAGGAGGTATGACGGAGAAGTAGACATGATTGATTGTTAATACAGAAATTTTGGGAGATGATGAATGCAGGGATTGGAATCAATAAGAAGGCAAAGACATCAAACTCGTACATCTTGCTTGGCAAGAGATCTTACCGGCACATCCATGCATCGGCTTTGATTCCACCTCCAGCATTTTCTCCCAGCACTGCAGCACAAGTATAATGTTTATTACCCAAACGGAATTCTGCTGAGTTAGATCAAGAAAATAGAGTTCTCAGGGAGATCGAGATGTCTCCTCACCATGGGTCATGTCCGCCGGAGACGAGCATCTCCTGACAATGCGCCATGTCCGCCGGCATGGCCGTGCTCACCATGCGGTGCAACGACTATACATGTCCAACCCAGCGCACCAGTACGTCTCGCCGGCAGCATGCTCCGTGGACTAGATGGGATTTAGGAAGAGGAGTTTGGGGATGAAGGAAGAGGATGATGGGCACGAGAATTTATAGGGAGCGAGCACGGGCAGGTGCGAGCAGGGGGTGAGCGGTGAACGCGGAGAGACCATGGATGGGGGCACGATCCGCGTGACGAGCGTGAGGTGAGCCGGCAGCCATCGGATGGAGACTCTCACCATGCCCCGCCGCTGGGTTTCCGGGACAAGGAGTTGAGGAGATAGCGACAACAGATTTGTATTGCTTTAATTGATTTGCCTTGCTTGATTTGCTTTAATTGCGGAGGAGATATAGTAATTAACTCACGTGGATTTCCTTTCTTTTTTCCATTACGATCAAACCATGGCGTACGTCCTGCCTGAGAGCTTGCTACTAGGACGTGATTGACTCACATATTTGCATTGCTTTAAAGTACGAGCATTTTATTGAGGTTGACGATGAGCGTTTTTCATTCGTAGATTTCATTGAGCCTCTACTTTTGTGGCATGTCGGTGGCCAAGGAAATGGCTAATTCATCTTGGACAAATATGCATGGATAACTATATATTCGGCTCATGACATTACACCGTACAAAAAAAATTAATAAGTGTTGTTTTAACTTTTTTGTTTTTGTTTTTGAAGGTGTAGCGGTGGAGAGCTTTTACCTGCAGTCTTGACCGTGCTGACAATCGTCCAAACGATCAAAACCGCCTAGCATCTAGGTTTCCCGCCATCGAATCTAACCACACTTAGCAATTAAGATCGACTGCCGCAAATCCCACTTTTACTTCATTAAAGCAAAAAATAACCCGCTTTTGCTTCATTGAAGCCAAAAAGTGTTCACCTAAAACCCGTCCTCGTCTGACATATTCTCAGAAACCTCATAGCAAAACAACACAACAATCATATCAAACCATTTATTCTATTGTAGTATCAGAAAACAAATTTACGAGATCTCCGGCAAGGTCCTTGCACCCTTGTTGGTTCCTCCTTGTAGCACCCTCCCTCGCCAGTGGTAGCATTGTTGTTGCATGTCGCAACATCAGCCCAAGACGATGGTAGCGTCACCCGACGCCCTAGGAAGCACTACTCGATGCCACTCGCAGCATCATCGTGGCTTATGTAAGCTCCATCGTATGCCACTAGTAGCATCGCCGCCCGGCCCTTGTAACATCGACTGCCTCCGTTCAAAGCAGTGTCAAACTGCTATCGCACCACATGTTGCCTAACTTAGAAGCAACAATGCAACGTTGCATCCTTTGCGGCCATGGCCACACCGGAGGTGGGGGGCGAAGCACTACGGCGGCGGGGCGCCTCGATGAGTAGTGTCGTCGTCCATCCGGATTTCGGGGGAGGTGCGAGCATGAGCCCTTTGATGACGAGGAATCGGAGGTCCGGTGTGGCGGTTCCATGTAGAAGCGAGTGGGGAACCGGAGTTGTCGCATGATCCATGCACGGCGTAGCAAAGTCCGACGACACGGGAGTCTGTGTTTGGGGGGACGAGGCGACGTCGTGGAACCAACATGGAGGCGCACGATGCAGGCGCAGGCGCGGGGGCGGCGATAATTCGTAATGTAGCGGATGAGGTGGTGCAGAGGGAACATCGGAGGGGGAGACGAGGGAGGAGGAGCAGGGGCGGCAAGGATGCTGTTAGCCGGCGAGGTGCGGGGCTGGGTCACCAGCGTGGTGGCGGCGCGACCGCGCGACAACGGGATAGAGGTAGAGCCATCATGTTCACACCTGGAAGATAGTAAAAGGAGAGGCCAAAGAAAGATATAAGGTGGACTATTGAAACATGCGTCAGATGCGTGATCAGGAGGTTGGAGGATATGCGAGCCTCTGACTATTTCAGGTCATTATCCTTTTATTTTATAGGTGAGGTTATATGTGCTCTAACTTACAGATGCATGTCTACATAAAGATTCCAAGTCTTTTCGTTTACCTACTACGAATATTTCCTCATGTCACAAAAAATGTTAAGCTACAATTACAGCGCAAGCTTGTAGTATGAGGTTGGGGTTGTGGAGGGAAGGAGAGTTGTCGCTCTTCTGATTGTTTTCTTGAGGTGGCAACCAATGATTGGTGGGATTCATCTCTATAAATTTGGTTTGTTGGTGCTATCATCAGTGTTGGACGAATGTGGGAGGGAACAACATATTAATTATTAATCGATGTGTATGCATGCTAGGACCCCATATATATTCACATTAGGGCACCATGCAAGATGGGTGGGTTTCCCAACCCATGCTCTCGTGATTTCATGTGAAACCCTATTCCATGGGCCCCACGGCATCTACTCACTAGATTCCCGTCGGAACTAGGGAGTCCATGTGAATTTTTTATATGCATTATTTGAAAAGGTCATAAGAACATAAAATGAAAACAAAAAGATCAAGTTCTTACAATAGTAGGGTCAATGGCCTCAAATTGAGGTTATGCACCATTATGTTTGGCTTCGGTGACTTAAACAACCTATATATACTCATATTAGGATCCCATACCACAAGGGAAGAGTTTTCGATGGTTTTTGGCGTGATTTCATGTGTTCCTCTGGTTTGCAGGCATCGTGATGTTTCCCCTAGCTTTCCATCGAGAGTGGTGATTCCACGTGACTTTACTCTTTTGAGTTATAATGGGTCGCAATACCATGAAAAGCCGCAAAAGAGGCCAAGTTCTTACAAAAGTATGTACACATTATTTAGTCTATAGATATATCTAAAAATAGATAAATCTAAGATAACTTTTATACAGGGAGGGAGTATTTCAAGAAGTGAGACATATATATACAAACAATTAGTGCACGCAATAAGCAATTGTTAAATCCAGCGTCAATTTTCATTTCTTCAAATCGAACTTTGGTACTAGCCTACTACTCTAGCTTTGCCCATGACACTCCTGTTGCAATATGCTGACCAGCTTGTTAGCTTTGCCTCTTCGTAGTACTAGTCCTCCTAGCTTGCTCCGTAGGTTATAGAACATGATACTCCTGCAACAAAAGTTAAATTGTGAAATTCATATTGTAGCATAGAATTATTATCAATCCGTAAACTTTATTATAGTTTAGAGTGATATTGCGATTCATGGTTTCTCGACTTTACGGGTTTAAAGGAGCACGAGTTTCGTCAAACACTAGAAATTAACTCAAGCAAAACTTCCGATATGATGAAAATAAGATCCATGGTTTTACTTTCGAACGTGGCTAGATACATATACAAATTTGTACAAGATTACGATATTTATTTTAGAACGGAGGTAGCAGTAGCTACTCGTGCAACACAACTTATCGTAACACCCTCCCTCGCTGGTGGTAGCATTATTGTCGCATGTCGCAACACCAGCCCAAGCCGATTGTAGCGGCACCCGACGCCTTAGGAAGCACTAATCGATGCCACTCGCAGCATCGTCGTGGCTTGTGGAAGCTCCGCCGTACACCACTAGTAGCACCGTCGCCCGACCCTTGTTGCATCGACTGCCTCCGTTCGAAGCAGCATCAAATTGCTATCGCACCACATGCGGCCTAATTAGAAGCAACAGTGCGACATTGCATCCTTTGCGGCCATGGCCACCCCAAGGGTGGGGAATGGAGCACAGCGGTGACGGGGCGCCTCGATGAGGTGCGCGCATGAGCCCTTTGATGACGAGTACGTGGAGGTCCAGTGTGGCGGTTCCATGCAAAAGCGAGTGCAGAACTGGAGTTGGCACGGGATGCATGCGTGGCGTAGCACAGTCCGCGACATGGGAGTCTGCGTTTGGGGGGTCGAGGCAACATCGTGGAACCAACACGGAGGTGCACGATGTTGGTGGAAGCGTGGGGGTCCCGCTGGCAATTCGGGATGTAGGGGATGAGGCGGTGCAGAGGGACCACCGGAGGGGAGACGAGGGAGGAGGAGCAGGGGCGGCGACATTGCTGGTAGCCGGCAAGGTGCGGGGCGGGGTCACCAACGTGATGGCGGCGCGACCGCGCGACGACGGGATAGCGGTAGAGGCGTCATGTTCACACCTGAAAGAAAGTAAAAGGAGAGTCCAAAGAAAGAGATAAGGTGGGCTATCAGAACACGCGTCAGATGCGGTTTAAGGTTGTGGAGGGAAGGATGGTTGTCGCTCTTCTAACTGGTTTCTTAAGGTGGCAACCAACGATTGGTGGGATTCATCTCCATATATATTTTGGTTGTTGGTGCTATCATCGGTGTTGGGAGAATGTGGGAGGGAACAACATATTAATTATTAATCGACGTGTATGATAGGACCCCATATATACCCACATTTGGACACCATGCAAGATGGGTGGGTTTCCCAACCTTGCTCTCACGATTTCATGTGAAACCCTATTCCATGGGCCCCACGACATCTACCCACTGGATTCCCCTCGGAACTAGGAATTCCATGTGAATTTATATATGCATTATTTGAAAAGGTCATAAGAACATAAAAATGAAAAAAAAAGACCAAGTTCTTACAATAGTAGGGTCGATGGCATCGAAGTGAGGTTATGCACCACTACCCAGAAACTTGTCTGTATAATAGTATTATTTGTCAATCGGGTGCTACATCAAAGTTATGTTTGGCTTCTCTTCTTTAAAAAACCTATATATACTCATATTAGGATTCCATACCACAAGGGAAGAGTTTTCGATGTTTATTGGTGTGATTTCATGTGTTCCTCTATTTTGCATGCCCCGTGATGTTTCTCCTAGCTTTTCATCGAGAGTGGTGATTTCATGTGACTTTACTAATTTTGAGTTTTAATGGGTCGCAATACCATGAAAACACCCAAAAGAGACTTAGTTCTTACAAAAGTTGTGTGAGTGCTTCAAAGTGAGCATTTTGCACTATAAGTATAAAATTTTCATTCTGATTAGTCATTTTTGTGAACCATGTACCACTTTACATGAGTTGGGTCGGTGGTCTCGGAGCGGAGTTTTTTGCACCACAAGTCTAAAAGCTCCCCGAGTTATAGTGTCTTTAAGTGTGAAGGAACTGTCACTTTAGAGTTGTGTATTGTCTATTTTACACCACCCTTCTATACCCATATCAGGACCTCAATAAAAAGCGGAATATTTTTTATCCTTCCTTGCGCAATTTTAGTAGAAGCCTTGTTTCTTGATACCAGCGAACTACCTTGTAGCTGTCCATTGATTCCATGTGAGTTCCGTATTACCCATTAGCTAGCTTCGCGTGGAAAGTGGCGATTCAATGTGACTTTCCTCTTTTATTGTGTCATGATGGTAATAGGAACATGAAATCCCCAAAAGCGGCCAAGTACTTATAAGAGATTGGTCATTGGACTCGAAGTGGGTGCTATGCACTACGAGTCCAGAAACTTCACACGAGATAGTCCTGTTTGCGAAGGAAGTGTCACTTCATAGTTATGTATTGGTCTTTTATATTTACACCGCACTTAAATACCCATATCACCCCCATGAAAGAGAGTAAGAGTTTTGACCATTTCTCACGTGATTTTAGGGGAAACCTTGTTCCTTGGGACCCGCGACTTCTACCTTGTAGTTGTCCATCGAAAGCGGCGATTCCATGTGCGTTTCATATTACCCAGTATCTTTTCGTCGAATGTGGTGATTCAATGTGGATTTTCTCTTTCATTGTGTTATAATGGGTCGTAGCAACATGAAATCCCTAAAAGAGGCAAAGCGCTTACAAGTGATAGGTCAGTGCCCTCGAAAGTGGGGGTTATGCACTATGAGTCTGCAATCTTTGCGCGAGATAGTTAACGATATTAAGAGTTTTGACCATTCCTCGTGCAATTTGAATCGAAACCCTATCCCATGGGACCCACAACATCTAACTCCGAGCTCTTCGTTGAAAGTGGTGATTTTATGTGACTTTCCTTTTTGTTTGTGTTATAATAGGTCATAGGAACATGAAAACCCCCAAAATATATGTCAAGTTCTTTCAATAATTGGGGTCGATGGCCTCTAATTGGGGGTTACTACTTGGTTAAAAAATACTACGTGGGCACATGGCCGGAGAATTCCATAAAAATATGTCTTAAATTTGTCAAATTTAGATGTATGTAGACATTATTTAATTTATAGATATATCTAAAAATAGATAAGTCTAGGATAACATTTTATACAGGGAGGAAGTATTTCAAGAAGTGAGACATATACATGCAATTAGTGCACGCACACAATAAGAAATCGTCTTAAAACCGAATTTAGGTACTAGCCTACTACTATAGCTTTGCCCATGACACTCCTGCTGCTACATGCCTTGCTAGCTTTGCCTCTTCGTAGTATTAGTCCTCCTAGCTTGCCCCTAGGTTATAGAACATGGTACTCCTGCAACAAAAGTTAAATTGTAAAATTAATATCGTAGCATAGAATTATCAATCCATAAACTTATTATAGTTTAGAGTGATCTTGTGATTCATCGTTTCTCGACTTTACGGGTTAAAAGGAGCACAAATTTCATCAAACACTAGAAACTTACTCAAGCAAAACTTCCGATATGATGTAAAGATTCCAATTTTGATGATAACTAAATTCTGAGCACCAATATCAATTAATTTTTTATTCGTGGTGCTAAGTAATTTTTAGCTGGTGAAAAATCATATAATACTGTCTAAATTAATCTACATGGAAATTAAACCTGATTTCTCGGCTGACTTTACCATTCTCAAAATATCATAAAAATGTCGCCGTTCTTAATAATTTGACTGTCTAATCAAGTGCTACAAAGTTAGTATGACCCGAAGTGAATATCCGTTTGAAGATATTCTAATAGCTTGATTTATAGAGTTAGTGGTGTTACACCAGTTCCCCGCAAAAAAAGTGGCCGGTGTTACACCAGTGGTGTAAACTCACTGAACTCGTGTGCGTGAACGTATGGTTGAATCCCAAGTTTGGAGCGTATATATACTGTGAGGCCTCGATTGATTCAATTGCTTTGAGCCTATATACGTGAGGCAGGATACATGTAGTGATCGACACACCTAGCTGATGATGCTACGCAGCTAGCTAGGTTTGGTCGGGCTTGCAACCCATGAACTGATCGTATACATGATCTATGTGACCGCCACATTTGGTTTTGGTTCCGTGTCAGTGACTTGCTTGAGCGTCTAGATCGATGTGGGACTCAGCACGTGAGGTGTATACTCTTAGTTTTGATTCTGTCTCTCACCTCTCGTCTAGCTCGTGTTTGAACTCTGTCTGACATATTCGTCTATGGTGGGCCTTACGACACGAGTGCTGCTGTATTTGGTAGTACTCCCTATTTTCGAAGATGTACTTGTTGGTTTTATTTTCCAATAGATACATACAAATTTAAACAAGGATACGATATTTATTTTAGAACGGAGGTAGGTATGCCTGTAAGCGGTAACGGGCAGCCACGGCGCCGCTAGTCTGGCCCATGCTATTTGCTTAAGTGAACAGCCACGGTCAAGCGAAAAAACATAACGGATCCCCGCGGCGCGTTAGCTACCGCTGCCTCGTCGCTTCGAGGCTCCACTGGAAGACTCCGTAGCCGCTCCAGGCCATGGCCGGCAAAAATTCGCTCCCAATCTTCATGGCGATGGCGGCGGGCGCCATACCCACAGAGACTACACCGCCGTCGCTGCTCCGCCCCCGGCACCCCCGCTCCCCCTCCGTTCCCCTTCTCCGGCCACCTCCACCCCGTCCGACGAGGTCCATGGTGAGCTACCGGCCGTGTTCAGTGAGATCTGTGGGGAGCCGTTATAGGTAGCAACAGGAGTAGGGCGGGGCGAAGTCCGTGGTGCCAACAACGACAAGGGAGGCGCCGGCCTGCCGGCCTGGTGCAGCTGTGCGGCAGACCTAGCGGTCCACAGTTGCACATGTTGACGCGGAGTCGAAGACCTTGAGTTTCTGCTGAGTTTCCGCTTACTTCCTGGCGTTTCTACTGAGTTTCCGCTGACTGGCTGTTGTTTAGCGGGCTTAAAAGCGGCATGGCGGCCACCGCGGAACTAAGCAGGAATCAAGCAGGCAATATCTAAAACCCATTCAATGAATACGGCGCAAACGGCAAGCTGACGGGCAGCCGTGGTCGTGACCACTTACATGTATAGAGGTAGGGCAGTAGCTACTAGGGCAACACAACTTATCCAACACTATCAATTACTACCTACTCCGTACTAGCTATATATACTCGCTGCACATTCCTTCATTTTTTGGACACTTGATCGATCTTATGGTAGGTGAGTAAAGTGACTCGTCTAATTGGCAGAATCCCGCGCTATCTGAAATTCCAAAGTTCACATGAATGAAAAGAAGGCCATGGAAATTATTGAGTTGGGCCAAGACGAGAGAACCTTGTTTAGGTTTGTTTTGGGCCAAACGAAGCGCATCCTCCAACTTCACAATTCACATGAAAAGAAGGCAGACCACGACTTGGAACCTCGTCTAGGTTTTGGATCCTCCGCCGCCGCCTCAACGCCGGCCGCACCAGCCCCTCCGCCGCTCGCCGCCCACCCAACCCACCCACCCATCTCCCTCGATGTCGGACATCCCCACCCACCAAATCCCCTCCGCCCCCCTGTCCAACCCTTGCTCATCGCCTCCTGGACCCGCCGTCGCCGTCGAGGAGCACCGCCCGGCGCTGGACCTCCTCCATGGCGTCCGCGTCTACCTCTCCCTCCTCGGTGAAGTCCCGATCTCCGTTTCCTGACCTTGATTTTCTTCCTATTGCTCATGCTCTGTTCCGTGCAGAAATTTTGGAGGGGGTCATGGCCGGCCTCCCCCAGCTGCTGCTCTGCTGGTGACTGTGTGCTCGCCAGCACGGCCAAGGAGACGCCGACGACCACGCACCAGGAGTCGGCGACCTGGACATGATCGTCCAGGAGGAGGAGCTCGCACAACCCGACCACCCACAGAATAAGGTCCTCACCTTTTCCTCCATCTTCCTGCCGTGCACTAACCTAGTTCTTCCCCACGATGACATTGTCTGTGTGCACCTCTCACACGTGAGCATTTAGTTGTAAGAATGTCAGGCATTTCATTCTTGATGAGTGTGATAAGATGCTAGAGTCACTTGCTACTTTTTTTATCCATTTCTCCCATGTATACAATTTTCTGGTCATATCTTCATGTACATGACACGTGCAAGTGTAGGTTCTGCTAAGCTATTCGTTGTATATAGTCAATGAGCGCTAGTGACATATATAGTCTTTTGAGAATTAAGTTCTTGCTTGGCTACTTGCCATGTGTTGTATGTAACAGTCCCAGGATGGGATTGCGGAAACTTGTATGCTGCCATGCATCAGCTTTGCCATGACGTTGATTGTTGGCTAGTTCTCTCGCTGATTAGCCATGTGCTCGAGATGATACCTTTGCCCCTGATTCATGTAACTAGAGCTCGAAAATAAATTTTCCTTTTGTTTTTGTATTTCAGGGGAGAAGTGGAGCTGGAGCTGGTCAGGAGGTAGCGATGGCTGCCGGATCCGGCTGGAAGGATGCGGTGGTCTTCTTTTTCGACTCCGTGGGTTTAGGTGAGTCCTCGGGTGGCGATGGCAATAGATTCCGTGGATTTATGATATGGATGCCATAGTACATTCAAGTCTCCACAAGTCTTGTTTTTTACATGATGATCTGTGACACCATCAAGCCATGTTTGTATTGGTGTTTTGCAATTCTATTGACATGTTAGGCCAATTTCGAAATCTGATCCTTCTTGCTAAATCCGCACTAGCTGATCATCATGTTTTGTTTTTGTTCAAGAAAAATGAGCACTAAATGAGAGACATGTGTCGCAGCTGGCCTGTGGCTGCAGGCCATCACTTGGAAGGAAGCTGGAAGATCCTGGGGACAAGCTTGGTCGGCTTCCTTTCTAGCGCCTTAATGAACTGGTTATGATGCATGTTATGTTGTATGTAACTTGCATGCTGTTGTGCATCAACTTTGCCCGGTATTGTTCGGTGATGCGGACATTTTCGTTGATTATATGTTTGTGTCACATGGGCTGTGTCGTATGCACCATTGTCTTAATTGACGTATGATATTTGCTGTCTAGGTTTGGATGTCCAAAAAACAGGCAAGGTCTTGCCAAAATTTTGAGCACTCCCTTGCTAATTAATTTCGAACATCCTTGCTACTTAGTAGCTTAATGACTCATTCTATTTATTAAATAAAATCCTGCTGATCTTTGTAAACAAGTAGAAAGAAGTAATTGTTGACAAGTGCTAGATAGGAAGCAGAATCAATCATCGATAAGGATCTGTTGCCTTTCTTGGAAATTGTTTTAGCTTTATCAGTTCCTTGTGTAAATTAGAAGTTTGGAATTAGACCAGTTCCTGATTCCTGTAACTTGAGCTCCAAAATATTTTGTCTTTTCGTTTTTTGTATTGCAGGGATAAGTGGAGCTGGCCCAGAAGGTAGCCATGGCCGCCGGATCTGGCCGGCAGGCAGCGGTTCCTTCTTCTTCGAATCGTGGGTTTAGGTGAGTACTTGGGTAGCCATGACACCAACTCTTGATTTAGTTGAGGCTGGTTTAGGACCATACCATGGCTATATGTTGGTGTTATGAGAGTGTCACCTCTTATGTCCTTTCCATTTCTTTGAGATCATGCTATGCGTTGTTTTCAAGAGGCTGGTTGCACCTGTTTGAAGATATCTGTTTAGATTAATGTTTGAAGCTAGAGGTAGAACCTGGAGTCACACTAAACCAAAATTTTCATATATTTTGGGCTGAACCTTGATCTTGAGTTACTATTATTAATGTGTCTGGTTACGCTTGTTTGGAGCTGATCTGCACTAAAGTGGCTAAGTTCCGATGCATATTAATTGCCGGGATTATTATTGTTTTTGCTTAGCTGATTCCTAAAATGAATTCTGTTAGGAAGCTCATTGATGCCTGTGCTGGATGTTCCCAGTTTTAGTAAGAAAGAGTAACAAAACTTCCTTTTTTTCAGCAGGTAAAGAAAGAAGAGCAAGAAGGCTACAAAGAAGGACCTGCCCAGATCCCTTCACTTTCTGCATGTAATCTTCTTGGTGCTGTAGTCGGGAAGCGCGAACCAGGCGTCCCGTCGTATGTAGTGCCGCTTTTCGGTCCATGCAATATTCGGTAGTACTCGATGTTGTAAAATCCATTTTTGTAATGCTCCATGCTTTGGAAGTTGTAACAATTTGGTAAATGTGCACGTGTGTGATGTTTGTTCCTAGCTTGCGTTTCTTTGCGTTAGACTTGTCAGCAAGGTTGGATCGTGTGGCTGTACGAACATTTATTCTACTACTATATTGTTTGATTTGTGGTCTGAATGTTGCTAAACAGGGAAAGGTCATGGCAAAATTTTGAGTACTACGTATGTGTCTCAAATGAACCAGGTCGATCAGATGAGAAGGTAAATCGGTTTGCGGAGGATTAATTAGTATATATCACTTATCTTTCATTTGTGCATGCAGAGGCAGCGTTGGTACCATACAGGCATACACGCACACATAGCGGGAAATAAGGGAAAATTGAGACCCTGCAATAATTGGATCGATTGGGATTTAATTAGTTTCCAAATATAGTGCCAAAATTTTCGTTTTGGGCTGAGCGGTAATCTCCACTATTCTAGCTGAAACGTCCCCCCGAAAAAATGTACTTTGACCCAGATGAAACATCGATCCCTCCAGCGATCCACCCATACCATGCTGCCGTGAAAGTCACAAGGTACTTTGGTCTGAAGGGCAGATCCTGCATATTGATGATCAAATGTCAGCATACCAAGCACCAGACTTCACAAGGCTACAGAGATAAAGACTGTTTGGAATATTTTTTAAAAACCCAACATGTGATGTTCCTAGTTTCTTACTTAATAGTAGCAACCAGACAACATGAGATGACCATCCGCGAGTACTGCATGATCGGCTCCCGTAATCAGGCTTGCCCTGCCGATGCCCCCCACTAGCGTCGAACACTTGGATGGATTTCAAATCTTATTGAACTGGACGGCCGCGACGATTATTAGGTGGAGGGCAGCCATGGACCATCAACAAACAAAGGTTCAGCAAAACATGATTGGTGGTCATGGTTTAATCTGGAAACTTTGAGGTTCGTAACGATTATTAGGTTTCCTCCTCTCGCCCGCGTGTGGCGACGTGGAGAAACCCTAGAGGGAGTTGACGGTGGTCGGAGAAGCGCGACTCGCCGCGCTCGTACCACACCTGCTCCACCCCCTCGCCGCGCCACAGGATGCGGTCGCACCTGCAGTATGTTCCAACCCAATAATTAGAGACAAGCTGAAGAAAATCAACTATACTAGACTAGATTGATTACGGCGCCGCGAAATTATAAAATCACAACGTGCGTGGTCAAGGGCCATGGAGTAGCAAGTTACTCTAGCTACATTCCCTACGCGACAAGGACTGGTCACCATGGAGTCTACAGTACTGCTCTAGCCTTCCTAGTTAACTCTGAGAATCGCAGAACATGTGTGTCCCCAACCATCGATCGCTTGACATGTCGTGCACTTGGATTTCCTTCCTTCCGCGCGGAGAAGCGAAGCGAACGACTTGGTCTCGCAGCGGACGTGGGCCACGCGGTTGCGCGGCTGGGCGACTCGATGGGAGGGCGGTTGCGAGCGAGGCGTGGGCCACGCGGTCAACCGGGCAGCGGGCGCGGGTAAGTCAACGGACCCGAACTAAACACGCGCGCTACCAATCCTACTCCAGCTTGCTGTCTCGCGACCAATCCGGCCTGCCGACGGCAAAAATACGTACGTTGCGCGCGGAAATCGTGCCGCGGCCATCACATGTAGGCATGCCATTGATTATCCGTAGGGTCGCATGCCCTCTAATCCGTCTCACTTAATAACCTGCCACATCTCCGAGGCTCCACGTCACCGATCCGTGCCCCAAACCATCTCCGCCCTTCATCCCGGCCAGCCGATGCTCATCCAGCAGCACAGATCCATCCATCTTTTCTGTCTCCCGCTCCAAAGCAGGGCCCTTATTCCTCCATCTCCATCTATAAAAGAAGCCCATGGTCGCCGCCGCGGGCGGCAGCGCGTGCCGTGACTTATGACTTTGGACTTTGGCGACGGGACGGAGAGGCCACCATGTCGTGCGCCGGAGAGGAAACTATACATGTGTGGCCGGACGCCGGCGTCATCCTTCCACGGCATCCCCCTCCCATTTCGATCTCTCCCCGTCTATGTCTCCCTAAAGCCGTTCTTCATCCGGCTCAGCGCTCCGCATACATGCTGCAGAAAGCCGTCGTCGGCGCTGACCGACGCATGCGGTGGTAGTTCCTACCGTGTTAGTGGGCAAATGAGATAGGTCTGTGTCGGATCTCGGTTGTTTCAAGATTAATTAAGCCAATTGATTCTCGTCGAAACTAACGGTCCGGAGTTTTCATTGCAACTTGAACATCATGGCCGACCTGTAGTTGCTGGTATCGTCAAACAGATATATACCCGCCTTGTAATTCCAGTATAATTTTTCTGAATATTGTACAACCCACATTTGACCCATTGAGCGCCATGTGTTGCTCCAAATGCATCCTAAAATAGGTACTACTTCCATACAAGCTTATCAGCTCTTTTTTTTGTCTCTCTACGTTGCTGCTTGTTAGATAGGAGATACGAAGAGGCAGATCGATGGCTCGGATGGACTTTGCCGGTTTGATCGCTGAAACCAAGCTCCAGGTCCAGGAAAAAGTAAACAAATTAATGTAGGCGTGCATGCAATCCGAGGCTAATTTCTATCCATAATAACAGGCTCTTCCATGCATGTTTCCAATGGAAATAACTACATAGCGATGCCCCTAGATACGGGCTCATGCATGGAATGAGACAATCACAAGAACCATCCCTGTTCGCTGTCATGTGTTGAATTAACTAACTACAAATCTCAAATGGTGGACAAGATACCGACATTCTTGTGCCAACTATCAGACCGTTTACAACTGAATAACTACGACATCTTCTCATCAAAGTAGTTTTACTTAATCTAATAACTGAAGTTCGTTAGCTGAAAAGATTTACATGCATGCAACTTATAAAGGCAAATCAACCACCTAAAAGGAAATGGAGGAAAGCACCAAAACATGCACACCGCCTAAAAGTCCAAGTCACACGTGCCGTACGCGCGCGCGTAGGACTCGCCTCTTTTCGTATATATAGAGCCAATGTTGGAGGGAAGATAGGTTCGAAATTTTGGGGAGAAAAGCAGATGGGCGTGAATTATCTATCTCTTAACACCAAGAGATGGAGGGCTCAGATGCCTACTACAACGGATGGATGACATGGGTGTTGGTATTTGGAAACAATATGGGCGACCGCTTATTTTTTAAATCCCAGTGATTATGGGATTGCATAGTTATGGATCGACGCTTTCCTTTCCTTGTAGTACGAACGTGATCCTCTCCCTAGGGAAGCAAGCCTCATTGGAGATACTCCTCGATTAGAGCCGTGCATGCATGCCGTGTAATATGCATGGTATAGGTTTTTATTATTCATGTTGCCAAAAAAGTTGGTGCTTCCTATACAACGTCCGAGATGGAGGCAAGGCCCAGCTAAGCTGCCCACAAGTTTGACACATGTATTTCAATTCAATCGAAAAAACGATACATACATAAAAGTCTTGGCACACTAAGATGAAATACATGATCGATGTATATTAGCATGTGGCCGGAAGACAAATGGCACCCTCAGCTAGAGGAGCGGTCATGCTTTCTGAGTGGTGATCGTCGTCAAGCGCACCGCCACCGCACCCAAGCGAGGCGAGTAAGAGCTGAGCTGAACATCAGGCTGATGTCTAGTTGATGTTGCTGCATGCTACTATCAGAAAACTACTATGAGTAAGAACCAGGTATATGTTTTACGGGACGGATGGAGTACCACTTTCTTCAATTTTACTGTATGTAATATATGAATCGAAGAGGCACTTGCACCGTTGGTAGTACCAACAGTGGTTAAGATTTATCAAAATTTGGATGAATCTATCTAGTACTATTTAGATGCATTTGAATTTAAACAAAATTTTGACACTTTTGGTGTGTACGGAGCAAGTAGTAGTGATTTTTTGACTAAATAGTAAGCAAATGCCCATGCCCAGCCTCTTTTTACTTCCCATAAAGTCCCGACTCACGTTTTATCCTCAAATCCTGGCCGCCGCCGGTGAGGGCATCTCCAGCGGCGCGACGCAAACGGACGCTGAGCGACCGCTTGTGTCCGACCGTTTGTGTCCGCCATGACCGAAAATGCGTCGTGCACCACCTCCAGCGGCGCGACGCAAAGTGATCGGACTGTCCGCGGAGACGCAAACCTGGCCCAAAGTGATCGGGCCGTCCGCGGAGACGCAAACCTGGCGATGCCTCGAGACGCTCAAGGACGCCGCCGCCAACGCGAGGCTGGATCAGTGCCTGCAAGAGGACGCGGCGGCGCACCGAGCCATAGCGGCCGCGCGGGAGGCGGCGGAGAAGCAGGAGACGGAGCGACGCAACGACGGTGCCGGCCCGTCAGGAAGCAAGTAGTCTAGGCCTATAGATCTACTTTGTATAGTTTTTATGCATTCTTATGTACTACTTTGAATGTTTTTAACTATGTTGCAATTCAAAAAATGGGTCGCCCCGGTGGGAGCACACCCAGACGCAAACGGGCGAGCGGACAAAATATGTCCGTGGGGCGACGCAAACGGATGCTCGTGACCACTTTTGGGCGTCCGAAATGCGTCGCGCCGGTGGAGATGCGGTGAGTCGGCCAGAATTCATTCGCAGCAATGGGACGTACAGTAGAAAAAGAAAGGTGCCTTGTTGGTCCATGTGAAGTCGATCCGTCAATGAATGAGCAGCGTGACATACATACACCAGCAGCAGCAGCCCCTCAAGAGAAACAGCCTGGTCAACTGGACTGACCACTGGAGATCGAATTAAACTCAATCCCGAGCAGCTCCCGTCCATGTGCGACGCGTCGATTCCGGTCCCGTCCATGTGCGTTGACCCGCGCGTGCGTAACTCGCCCTCCGTCCACGCGACGCGACGCGACGGTTGGGCTGGGCTGCAAGTTGCGCAGGGGCTGGATGTCGGAAGGCTTCTCCGGCGTTTCGGCGTCAAAAAAGAAAAAAAAAAAAACACAGTCCCACTACAACATTCCGGTCCCCTTCCCTGCGCCCATTATCCGCTTCTCCCATCGATCCGCCGCCGGTGGCAAACCTCACAATAGCGACACTGGATACGGCGGCGGCGACGAGTTGCGACGGCTCTCTGCGCCGCACAGCCGGGGACGGCCGACGAATGCGGGGGTCGATGGTAGGACGGCGGCGATCTCCAGGCGAGCTCCAAATGGCGGACGAGGCGGCGTCGAGCTCGATGCAAGCGGCGGCCGCGCTGGCCTCCCTCCATCTCCCGCAACCAGGTGGGCGGCCCAAAGTCCCTTGTTCAGAAATTTTTGGGTGTACCGTCAGGGGGAAGACCCATTGTGCTGCATGGAGAAAAGACGGACAAAATCGAGGAACTACGAGCTCTGTACCTAAATAACGGACTAAGGGCATCCATCCCCCATGCTGTTAGTTTGCTTAAGAACAATGAGGACGAAGAGTCCTTCATGAGGACATTTTTTCTTATTGCACTTGCAGCCGTGCTCACCCCCACCACTGGAAATACAATAGACCTTGACTACCTGTGGCCCCTTGAAGATATGTCAAAGGTTCAGGACCTCGATTGGGCTGGCCATATCACGGAGCATCTGATGGACGACGTCCAGAAATTTCAGTTCAAGTCCAGGGAGGAAAAAAAGACCAACTTCTGGGTTGGCGGGTGCTTGCCTTTGCTCATGGTTTGACCTCTCAATTTCTCCCCTCCTTCCCTCCCTCCTGTTGTACACTAGTGCACTGATGACATGGCTTTGATGCTGCTCCTGGCATTTCTTTTCTGATGTTATTGCTATGGTGATTCTGCAGTTATAACTTATAAGTACTTCATGTTGCACTCTGTTTGATTTAGTTGATGCTGCAATTATGGTGGTAATGGCGTTCTCAAGTTAAACTTATAAGCCATTCATTTTGCATTATGATTTTGTTGTTGGCATTTCTTTGTTGATGCCGGTGATCTGCAGTTATATTCAGTTCATACTGCAGTCCGTATACATATCTTCTTCTCTTTGTTATTGTGATTCTGCAGCTTGTACACTTTCCTATTTAAATAAATCGTATGTAGATTTATTGATGTTATCCTTTTCAATGCCAGATTTTCTTTTGCCAAAAGCGTTCATAACTTTGTTTATACTATGAACCTTGTTTCAAACTCTGCTTTTGTAGATTGCTTACATGGACCACCTGGATCTTCCTAGAGGACGAATTGTAGACCGTGAAATTAACTACTCGAGTGCCCGGGATCTGCCATGTTTCAAAGCATGATTTCCAATTTATCGCGATTGCTGACCTGCATCGTCAACATTACAAGTTTGCCACATTTGGAATACTTCCTGTATGTTGTTTTCTCTACCTTTTTCACTTTGTAGTTTGTGTTTGCAGCATACAATGTCTAAAGGCGAATTATTTTCCCATTCTTGCTTTTTATGGGTATTATGCGAGTTCCGTAAAAGAACACCGTACGCCGATAATCTAAAAACCGAGACGAAGTAGCAGAAGATGATCTTCATACTTTCTCCAACTTAAAGGATCAAGTCTTATCAGGGCAATGTGATCTTAAAGAAGTAGATGAGGAAAAAATAGATGAACTTGCACAGGAAGTCCAACCTGAAATCCTTCGGTTTACGAAACAAGCATCCATCATTCCCCTTTTGGAAGAACTGATGTTTGCTCAAATCAAGGTAATACCGAGGAAAGTCGTATAGATTATTTTAATACTTCAAGGAGCACCATGATGATACCACACGATTAACAGGAACTAAAAAATCCTCTAGCCGTGGAAGGGGCAGTTCTAGCAGAATACTACAAAGGCGGCTCGACACCCTCTTCATCCGAGAAATCAGGTTACCATGTCGGCGTGCATGCACATATGCATCAAATCTTAATTGCTTGTGGATTTATTTATCCGTGAACTACTTTTGTACGGAAGAAGACGAGTGCTCGAGAATACAAATCTTTTGAGTCGGATGCTCATCCAACACCTCCGTAAGCTGATTATGGGGTAATATTTAGGAGCTGTCTATCCGGAGCACAGATTGAGAAAGTAAACCCTCTTATCCGGAAGATTCAACCGTGAAGCTATTGTATTCGTAGCTACCATGAGGAACTGCGATGTTCAACTACCTAGTCCTCTTCGGTATATTTCTGTTCTTCTATATCAAATGTGCAGCTCACTGTTTTTTATATGAACTGGTTGTGGTAGCTACATTCCAGCTTTCAATATTCCCTGGTAAAATCCTGCCATTGTCAAGTTCTCGTGAACTTTCTAAATGATTGGATAAATGATTCTTTCTTGCTTCACAATTGAAACCATGCCTTTTCCGTTCAGCCTCGAGTTTTCCTTTATTGGTTCTTGCGTAATGACATCGAATCTTGTCCACACATAACTAGATCATTTCGAAGGAACGTGCCTTAGCCACGACTGCACACTTTCCGGATGAAAATGGGACTGTCACACTTCAGGTGCCGGGCAAGAGTGAGAAGTGGCGGCCGAGATTCTTCATAGAAAAAGGCACATGCATGCTTGCGAGCAACCGGTTGGACTTCGTGTGTGACAACCAAGTGCGGGTGGGCGACATCTCGCATCTTTGTACCGGCAAAGGGCGGAGAAAGTTCCGCATTCATGGTCCATATAATTCGTGCTGAAGTTACTCATCATAGGGCTGTTAAAAGGGTTCGCACAAGCCATGATTCTTCGGTTGATGGGGAGGAATGACAAACCCGGATGTCGACTCGGAATGCAAGAGACCGATGCTCGTTAAAGGTTATAACGACTTTGTACGGAGCAACGCGAGGGACATGTGTCTGTTTGAATTGATGGGGAGGAGTCGGGAGGAAGCCTACCACAGTCCAGTGTTGTTTTCGTAGACCGGTTCTAGTTTGTGAAACAGAATGATGAGAGTTAGGCAATTAGCATGTAGAAGCTCTTCCTGTTGGTGCCCCGTGCGTCTTTGGCATGTTTTCTCGCTCTCTAATCAAGGTATGCATATAAGGCTGACATATTTTGGGCTTCTAGCTCAGCTTCTAGACTTGTTAAATTCAAGTTTTTTTTCCAAGTAATTTTGCATGCATCAACGAGTATTGCCAGTTCTTGTTTGTCGTTCACGAGACTCGGTATCGAGTAACAATGTAACTTCTTCTATGAAGTCAATGAACTCAGCATAAATAAGTAACAAGGCCTGGTGGCAACTATACATAAATATGTACTAATGGACGAAAGACTTCACCATACATTGTCGGCAAATACATATGCTCAAGTTGTATCACATGCAAAGGCGAAGTGTGCATTGGCTCTAAGGTGTCTACAAACCAGTTCGGTGCTCTACTATTACCTTGGTAATACTATGAGCTCCCTTTTAGCCTTACTAATCAGTACAGTGAGCGGGGTTGCGGATTTGTATGTACCTCCTATTTGGCCATTTATATATCCGATTACTGGAGCACAAAGTCTTCGGGGACTTGTCTGTACTCATCTTCAGCAATTCGAAGGTTGGTGACAATGCACCTTATGTTACTCGGAATTTCTGGTAGCAAGAGATAGTGAACTATTTTTTCGAGAAAATAAATGGCGGACACCACACCACCGTCTTTTCTTCGATTCCAAATCGATGAGTTCCTCTAAGGTAAGCATATACTATCGTACATCTTTTTTTTTTAAGGTTAGCGTATCTTTTGTTAAAGCTGAATGAAGTTCATCTCTTGGAGCGCTACAGCAAGTATATAAATGAAATCAACAATGTCTTCTAAATAGTTGTTTTTGATGTGTATGACCAGTACTCCTTGACCAGCTCGCGAAAGAGCGATCCTTCAGCTTCCATGAGCTTTGTAGGCCTGTCATACTCCACTACTCTCCCCGGAAGTGTTCACATATAGCTCATTAGTATGGAAAGATCCACAATACATTTGGTTTCAACTATAATCCACATATTCCATATTAACCGATGCTGGTCAATAATAAGGTGCCGGTAAGAGAAACATACCGTCACTCATTGCAAGCACCATATCACAGTCCATAACCGTTGGTATACGGTGAGCAACCGTAATAACAAGTGCAATTTTTGAATTCTCTCCGGATCGTTTTCTCGAAGGACGGCATACGTTGCGTTGTCTATAGAAGCTGTGGCCTCATCAAGAACTAAGATACGGCACCTTCTCAAAAGTACACGTCCCGGAGAGAAGAGCTGCCTTTGGCCCATGCTCCAGTTCGATCCATCTTCCATAACTATTATGATAAGCTCTTAATCGGTACTATGAAGGAGATAGTTACAAACACCATGCTATCGCGATGATGTAGCTAATAGGCATATGCTAAGACTACTAACTCGTTTGACATATATAGGGCAAAAGCATTTTGACACCTATTTTGATTTTTCGAGATAACTAGAGCATAGCTTTATGTTCAGATCTGAAGTCTCCTACCATGTGAATCCAATCCCTGTTCTTTCTCCTGGACCGCTTCAAGAAGTTGGCATTTGTCAAGAACCTGCAAGCACATTCAAATCCACTTTAGTGATTCCTTTTGAAATGCAAGCATACGTGATATGGTCCTAAAGAGAAATGCCTCATGACTAACAAATACATTGGGTTCTTTTGGTGTAACGCCTTTTCATGTTAATGTTATCTCGTTCATTGGGTTTGGGTAAGACGAGAAAAAGCAACATAGATAGTTGTGTACATTTTACCTCCCATATTTGTTGATCCGAGAATTGCCCAAGAGGATCTAGATTGTATCTTACTCGTACCTCGAAAAAGTGTTGGATCTTGTGGAATGATACCCAAACGCGAACGCAGGTCATGTAAGCCTACCGTACTGATGTCCATGGAGTCTATAATTATTTTCCCTCCAACAGAGTTCAACAAGTCGAAACAGCGCACCGATTAGTGTTGTCTTGCCACTTCCTGTCCGACCAACTATACCAATCTTATCTCCAGCTTCAAACTTGCAAGTGATTCCATGTAGTACAAAGGGAGCATCTTTCCTATACCTAATCTGTTGAATGAAAGTCAATTGCATAAGTTTGTTAATAGGATGGTACCTTGTACATGTAAATATTTACCTTCAAATCTGTAAGCTCCACATTGCCATCTTTGGGCCAATCTGGTGCTGGTCGATTTTCTCCGACAACTTCTGCTGCTTCACTTTTTATGTCCATGTACTGCCTCACCCGTTCCACCGAAATTATTTGATTTGCAAGCTTGCATTGGTTTTGAATAGAAAAAACAAACGACGTGTTCAGGGAAAGACCATAGGACAGTGCCATTCCCACAAAACCTGTCCAAAAGGAATTTATCATACCATTCGTAATGTTAATTTACTGAATAGTGTGAAATACATATAGTTAGTTGACTCTGGCACATACACATCAGGATTAAAACTGCATTTCATAATGTTAATTTACCAGGGCTAAAAGTTCCTTGAGGGAGAAGAACCATGAGAAAAGCGAGAAAAAGAAAGAACCACGGCGCTCATTATTTCCGGACGTTGAATCAACCATTCGATTGCTTTGCAAAATTATGGAAACATGGACTGGCATTCTTGTCAACAAGATCCAAATTTTCAGCAAAGAAACGATCTTCTTCCCCAAAGGCCCTTACTCGTTATAGCCCCCGAAATTGATTCACTCAAGTGATTTGCTAGAGTAGACTTGGTAGTGCCACCGATCCGCATCAATTCCTTAGCCGTGGCTAGATAGTACCTCTCGCATGAATTGGAGTATGAAACCAAATAACCCAAGAAACGGGGATGATCCATAGAGAAAAGAAGTCACACCAATTACCTGCAACCTAGTTGCCAAAACAACCATTGGCACGGATATAAGTAGAACTTCCCATTTAACAACAGCCAATACCCCTAGATTGCCATATGCATTTAAACTGGCAGCAAGGCTGAACATGAAAGCAAATGGAACATCAAGGTCAAGGATGTTCAAATCCAAAGAGACCTGCATTAGAAGAGAAAGGGAGCAAGTTAACCCCTCATGATAAACTCTCCAGGTGTAGAACAAACGTATAATTGCTTGTACTATCTATGCCCATGTATACAAGACCACTCAATCTTGTCTTAAGTCAAATGGTTTAAGTTTGACCAAGTTTACAGAAATAAATGTCAATATGTACACAACAAAATCAGGATCGTCAGGTCTATCATCAAATTAGTATGCTTTCAAACTATATTCATTGGGCATTGTAGATGTTAATATTTTTCTATAAATCTGTTCAAACTTAAACATGTTTGATTAAGATAAGACTAAGTGGCCTTGTATACATGACCGAGGGAGGGAGTATATCTTCTTTAAGAATTCTTACCCGGCTAAGAACTCTTCCTATAGGAGTAGTATCAAAAAATGACATGGGTGCACGAAACAAGGAACTGAGTAATCGGGAAAATAAGAATCTTGATGTCCGAATCCCAAGGACAACGACCGATAAAGATCTTGATAGCAAGAAGAACATTGTGCAAACTCCGATAACAATGTACACATTAATTAACTTCAGTGTACTAATATGAGGATTTTGGACATTGGCGGCCATCCACGAACTCGGGCTATCCGCCCAACGAATGAAAATCATGTGAGAAATCACAGCAAAAGAGGCATACACCAAGCCTTTATTCTCGCCGCAAGTAATACATATAAGGCTTAACACCAAGCATCTCCAGTTTCCTTTTCCTCTTTCTTGATCGCTTGATCTCGCTGGTGATGGCTTCACATAATCTCTATATCTCGCTTCCATGACTACCATCCTTTTCATTTATCGATGTTTCCTTAGCTCGCGAGGGGGTATGTTATTGAGATCCGAAACACCACTAGTATCTTTATGGCCATTTACAAGGTCCTTAAATTCTTTACAATCCGCCAACGAGTTTGGTAAGATCCGAACGGATAACCTCTCCATCGGACATTAACTCGCCCAAAATACATCGGTAGTATCGGATGACATTGACTAATAACTAAAATACTGTAGATAAAGATAATACATAGAGGAAAAAATATCCTCATATGGTTACGTCTTTCAAGGTAGAGAGAGATACCAAAATGGAGTCAAATACGGGCAGAAAATCAACTTGGTGGGTCACCAACAGGACAGTCTTGTCTGATAGAGCACCCATTACATATTTCTGTCAGAAAGCAAAGAGATTCATAAAACAATGAGTAAGCAAACAGAAACACACCATTTGGGACTGATGTAACAAACAAAATTACAACTCCAGTTATTTTTTTCACATGACTAGAACCGTAAGGGACACTATAAGAAATAACAAGTTATTTTTTTTCACATAACCGCCATCACCTTGGCTGCTATGATGTTGCCTGTGCCAGTAGTGTTGGCAAAGAGAAGGCGAGAATGTCAACTAAAGGTAACATTACTTGGAGTTGTGGTTTTATGTTGCATCAGCCCCAAAAGGTGTGTGTCACGTGTAATTTACTCTAACCCGGTTTCACAATCAAATGATAAAACAATTTGCACACTTCCTATATGACCTTACATTGAAGAGTCTTGTTGCTGTGTGGGCATCAACAAGACCGAAAGGGTCATCAAGAAGATATATATCCGCATTTTGGTATAGTGCACGAGCAAGTCGGACGCGCCGCTTCGACCACCACCGAGGTTTACTCCTCTCTCCCCAATTTCAGTACAATCTCCATATGGCATCATTTCAAGGTCTTTGACCAACGAGCACCGTTCAAGTGTGTCTTGGTATCTTTGCTCGTCCATCGAAGATCCAAACAGAATATTGTCTTGCACGAGCTTCTGTTTGGATCCATGCATTCTGAGAAACGTATGCTATTTTCCCACATACTTGGATCTGAAATGTTTGTCCAAAGATCAGGAATTTGATATTAAGCACTTACGAAGAAAGAATTAATAAACATACTTCAAGTTGACAACTATAGTCAAATAATTTTTATGCGATGGCTAGGGATCGGACTACTGATCCTAGCATCCCGTCGGACCACCCTGAATTGTTCGATCGAGTGTCTTTGGGCTCGTTGGATTTAGTCCTCGTAACATGCACCCTCACGGCTACGGACTAGCTATTACTTGCTCCGTTCCAAAATAATTGAAAGTTCAATGTTCGTTCTAAGTCAATTGCTCTAAGTTTGACCGGTTTTGTAGGAAAAAAATCTGTACATTTGGTTCCTTGAAGTCACCATAATACAATGGTTCATATGTGTTCATGAAAAGTCGAACAAACTCATAAATTGATACCCATGTGTTTCGTGGAAAGGTGAAGATAGCATACCATGCCTTCGACTCCCGGGGACTTCTCCCAAGATATGACAGCCAAAAGTGTCGACTTTCCCGACCCTACCTCTCCACAAATTGCAACCTTTTCTCCAGCTTTGACTACCAAATTCACATTCTTCAGAGTTGGTTTTGGTGGATTCTCATCCCATGAGAGACCGCACGAATTCATCGCTATATGGTAATAATCAATTCCAGCATGGTATCTCTTCCTCACTTGCCCGTTCAGCTCGGGTGCATCAAGGAACTTTACTATCCGAGTGAAAGCAACCTTAGCTCGTATCACAACTGCAATAAGATCCGGTATTGACCTTACTGGGTCATGCACAAGACGCAGAGTTGCCACGAAGGTGAAGACATTGCTCGCATCAAGAGGGATTTCCAAAATATAGCATGTGAGGAAGGTAGCTGCTCGAAGCCAAAACAGGCGACACCCGAAGAGGAAATTGTTGTACACCCTCCTAAGCTGGAATGCCCATAACCACTTGTACTCGACCTCCCTCAGCCCCTCGATGACCTTCTTGAAGTGGCCTTCCCATGCATATAGTTTCAAGACCTTCATATGAAGTAGTGACTGGGACATGGCCTTCAATCTCACATCCTGTGCTTCCATAAGCTTACTCTGGAATCTGTGTTGCAGCTTGGCCAATGGAGCGCTGCAGAGCACATTGATGACAATGACGACTAGCGACGAAATCATCGCGGGGCCAACCGCGCCGTACGTAATCGCCAGACCAATGCAGAGCTGAACGCTTGTTGTCCATGTCTGATGGAACCAGTACGGGAATTCCCCGATCCGGTAGGCGTCGACGGTCACATAGTTGATGATTTGTCCAGAAGAGTGCTCCAGTTTCCCTTCATTTGACAGCCTCTGTTGTTTCTTATAAATAGCGGCGGACAGGAAGGACCTCACCTGCAGTCCTAATCTCCGAGTGCGGAAATACCACCGCTCTCGCGACAACGATTCACAACATTTGCACACGAACATTACGGCAGCAAGCACACATCCTTGGTATTCAAAGGTCCCTTTCCCAAGTGATACATTGATGAATGCCTTGAGAAGTATCGGGCCTGTAGATAAGGTGAGAATCTTGAGCAATGCAAAGAAACCCGAGACCAGGATCGCATGCCTCGTGGCAAGAAACAATTGTCCGGAAGATTGATGGCGTGGCGTCCGACCCCAACGATCGCTTCAGCTTCTCCGTGAACATCAGGTACTGGCTGTGTGCTCGATCTTTGGCGCCTAAAAGTGGCATGTCTTTGTCCTCAATGGGCTTCTCATAGCCCATCTTCATCAAAGGATTCAACCACCAAAATGACATCTCGCTGAGAAAACCAGCTTGAGCAAAAGGAGTTACCTCGCCATCAGTCTCCGTGTTCAGGGGCTTGTATGAACCATCTCCAATTTCTCCATAACCCTCTTCATCATGGCTTGGTCGAATGGCATAAATAAGGAGGAGAGCCGCACCTGGTAGGGACAGAAGATCTAAACAAGCCTTGACGGTGATGGTCTTGTGTGCAACAATATCAGCAACTGAAGAATAACAGATGAACGCTGTGAAGATGCTCTGCAAGACCGACCAAGACCGAACAAATGCCGCTCCAAGGAGCCGAGGCCTGATGCCGAGAGCCAAGTTGGTAAGGATCAAATTCAGTCCTTGAGATAATGCTACAAGACACCAATAAACAGAAGCATCCTGATTGAACACCAGCATCCGCAGCCCTAGCTCAAGATAAACCAAACCCGAGCAGCCATTGAACAGCAGAGCAGCCCAATGTAGTCGTGACTCGAGCGCGGAAGCTCTACTCTTTAGAGTTTTGACAATCAATTGGAGAGCGAGCACGGATACAAGCAGAGCGGTGATGCCAACCGAAACCGGACGATTCATGCGGGTAGAGGAGTTGAACATTTCCTTTGAAGCACATGAGGCCACACCTGAAATGTAGTCATGGAGTATTGGAGTGAGATGATCCGCCAAGCATATATGCATAGTGCTGGTCAACAGATAGCTATGTATGTAACATGAGCGGAAGGGTGAGGAGAGCACTGACTTGTGAGGGAACCCAGATGTTCAGCCTCTGTTGCACACGGGGGTGAATCAGCTCCTGTTACAGGCCTGAAACCATGAACGAGAAACTAGTCAGGACAAATAAAATCGAGGAGCCCGGAAGCTGGCAGTGTACGTTCAATGGCTGTTGCACGTACAGCTAGATCAAAAGAACAAACCGCGAAAGAATGGGATCAGAAACCAAGACTATGCGCAGAAGAGAACGTGGCTATATCACCCACATATGCGAGAAGATGCGAGTGATAACAGGGCCGGACGCGAGGAAATCACCTTGTGGTCACGACGGCCAGACGCGAGCACGGTGCAGCTCCGGATTTGAGTTCCACAGCGGTAGTGTCAACGGCGACACGGCCGGCGGCTGGCTTGAACCTAGCTTGGAGTCTACGTCGAAAACCCAGACTAGGCCACCTGATATGGACGTTACCGGTGCCGGGGAAGACGCCGCGTGGCTGGCTGGTATCTCTGTCACCGGCACCGGGCAAGACAGGCACGAATGCACTGGATCTCGTGGTCACCGATGATGGCGACGACCGCCGCGGAGTCGGGAAAGAAGGCTGGCCGCGAATCATGGCTGCTCCCGGTTTGCCTCAACGCTCCAAGAGGAAACGAGAGAGACTATGAGATTGGAGTGACAGCGCGCGCGGGTATACATTTTTAAAACTATTCCTCGACTTAAAAACATAGTACTCCATTTGGAGTGACAACGCGCGCGCGAGAGTACCGTATTTGTCAACTCTTCTTATGTCCATCTTGTCATATTGTACTCCCGGGATGATTAGATATGATATTTCTTAAGAGCAATTTATATTCTCTACAATTCCCTTGCACGCTATTATTATTGATACACTTTAACGAGTCAACTTGGCAGTACTACTAATTTTGTTTGTTCATACAATGCCTTAGCCTTCCATTATTAAGGAATCAACATCAGTACCAATTTTCGAAGTTTGCGCCAAGAACCTTCATCACATGTTGTTCGATAAACTCCACATGATGCTCATTTCTTTTTGACTCTTACCATATGCATCAAGTTGACAATCTTAATTAATCGCGTATGTTAATATGGAGCTTTGCCACCATTCGACACAAGGGAATCAATCATCTATCCTTTTTGTTTTGGCATTATTCATTGACTGACTAGACCTGGTTTGTCTGCCAAGGAACACGAACCCAGGAAGTCAAGTTATTTGGGTCGGAGACAAGCAAACCAACCTGTGGTTGGATAGTTTGGCAACCTCAGTCCACCAAAGTTTAAACCTCAGGTTTGACATTTTAGTGTTCCATTAAAAAGCGGAATATTCTTTAGTGGAAGGTGGCGTTTCCGTCGACAACGAGACATCATCTCAAGACATGCTGTATCAGTTTCTTGGACTTAGTCTCTCGGAGGTGCTCATAGAGGCAGGGTGTGGGTGCGTTCATAGAGGTGAGAGTACATATGTGTGAGCGTTTGCGTCTGTAATGTGTTTCACAAAAAAAAAGCTATTTGGGTCGGGGAAATAGATAGAAATATTTGTTTGAACTATTTTTCCACTTATGTTGGCTAGGTGGCAGTGGTGGGTAATTTACGACAACTGAAGTGGAAAAAGTTTTGTTGACGGGCGTAAAATGGGAGAAACCTTCACCCTTTAATATTAGGTGTAGGTGTAGGTGTAGATATTGATGTAGCTATAGTGTTATAGATATAGATACAAATATAAATATAAATAGAGATACAGACATAGGTATAGGTGTATACATATAGATGTAGATATAGAAGTAGCGCCTAGCCTAAGCATCCAAAACCATAAATCAAATCACCCGCACACCGATCACTTATACTACCATTTATCATTCACTCAGTTCTCATCCAAGAAGGTACCTGCTACCAAATAATTAACAAGATGTTCTTCTCATCACCTCCCGTAAGTGTTCAAAGTGTGTGTTAATTTTTTTTATCTCGCCCATGGAGTTAGTTCAATTCTTGTTTGGTGCATAAATGAAGTCGAGACTACAAATATGATGATAAGGGGTGTGTTGTTGTGCGACGTTCCAACGCTAAATTGCATGTTCCAGTGCTATAAAGGGTCAAGCAAGTGCCTGCGGTGTTGCTTGGACCTCGGCCTTGCCCATGGCTATTGCAGCCTCTTCCGTTGGGACCTCTGCTGCTGCTGCAAAAACTACACCGAGACGTCACAGGTCCCACCCATCACCGATAACAGCCGCAGTCTGGCGCTCCGGCGCCTACTCCTCACTTTCTTTATTCCTGATCATGCTTAGTTCTCATCTTCTACAAATTTACATGTCATTTACAAAACTTATTGAGTATGATTTTTAAGAGAATAATAAAACAAACAGTGTCCTATCCTCTTCCATGCTACTTGCTGTCTTTGTTGTGCCACATGTTTTATTTAAATTTTCTTACCATATAATCCAAGGATTAGTTGCTAGAAAATAGATTTAAAATAACATGGTGTGCGGTTATTATTGTTTTCTTTATAAAACTAAAATCTAGCATAATTATTTACCCTTAAAGATGTCCTGAATGGTAAATTTGGAAACACCGAATAGCCAGAGGTGGAAAACTTGAACAACAATACTTCCGTGTGAGCCTCGACGACATGTCCTACAACCGGCCTCTAGTATTGTCAGTTGTGCGATGCGTGCCGTGTGTAATTTTATGGAGTGATTTACCAATAAATATTATTTAATTGCGGTTTATATGGATGATGGCTCCCAAGTGCACGAAATTGTAGTACTTTTCAATAAGAAAGGTTTTCGGAGCTGAATGTATTGGTTAGTAAGTTTTACAAGTAAACCAATAAAAAAAGTGCAGTGATTTGGTGTTTTGGGTGTGTAGTTTGCAATAAAATAAAGTGCAAAATGTGAAATCGTGGTACCACAACTTGTATTGAAAGAGCAAACAGGTCCCAAAGACCAACTGGTACAACACGCATGACTATACCACTGCACCACAGACCTCTTTGTAGCAATTCGAAGTAGAAGACATTTTAATGCACGGTGTTAAACTTTAAATATGACAAGGCCATCACGGACGATGGCATGCTCTGGCCTCGGCTTCGACGACTAACGGCAATGCCGTTGTGTACTACTGCTGGGTGCATGTCTAGAGCACCGGAAATGCGAGAGGCATGGCTGTGCACGCGCTATGCGTTGCCACATCAGTGCGTACCGCCGTACACATAGCGGATTTTTCCTAGCGCAGTGGGCTGGGGTACGGTACGCCATTGATGCTTGTCCTTGCACACTGTGTTGTGCATACTTTCCCTCTATCCTTGCTCTCTCTCTCTCGAGAAAAACACACGCCGCATTAGAGGTCTGGGATATTGCCTCGACAACGAACCATGGCTTGGGCACATGTTATGTGCGGCAGCATACCACGACATGAAGAGCAGCTCAGCGATAGGGTACTGGCGCGCATACGCACACAAACAGCATCGGCTCGAAAGCGACCCAATTCCACCAGGTGCCCATTCTTCGGCCACCTCCCCGCGCAGGGAGTGATGGAGCCAGGGCACTACTTTTCTGCACGAGGAACACTTGATGCACACATCTGAAGAAGCCAACCATGTTCCTTGAAAAAAGAAGAAGCCGGCAAGTTCAGAACCAACTGTGCTATGTTTGGAAAATATTATGGCCTCTTACTCAGCACAATGCATTGTTGGCTCTAATGGCTAGGAATTTTTGGGCAGAAGCTAGCATAGTCCTCGCTCGAGTGTTCGAATCCCAGCTCGCGCAAGTTATTTTTTTATAGTTTCTTCCTTCAACTGACAGGTGGGACCGGTATGGTGAGGCAGCAGCAAGGTCAATTGAGCAAGAGAAAATTATGGAGGGGTCATTTTGCAAAAGTTTCAATGCCACATGTCAGCTTTCGATTGATTTGGGATCCTTCAACTGACAGGTGGGACCGATATGGTGAGGCAGCATCAAGTGACATAGCCATCCCCAATGGGCCTGCCGAAGATGGTACCCGGGGTTTACTGACGGCCCACGACCCGAAGTTTATGAAGCCCGGAAGCTCAGTCAAGAGATAGTTTGGAAAGATAGAATTGTATTAGGAATATTGACTTGTAACTATTACGAGACGAACTCAAATAGTCTCCCGGGCTTTGTAACTTGTACATCACGAAACCCTCGGCTCCGCCTCCTATATAAGGGGGAGTCGAGGGACAAATAAAGCATCGATTTCATTGTCAACACAACCCTAGTTTCATAGTAGTCGAGTACTTTTTTCGGCTGAACCTTCGAGATCTACTTGCCCTTTACTTCCCTGAAAACCCTAGTCTACAATCTGTAGGCATTGATAAGTCGATACCTTGTCAATTGGCGCCATCTGTGGGAATTTAAGGCGACAAGGATCTGATCTCGATGGCACGCTCAGCATCATCGACGTCTTCGGTGGCAAGCAACGCGATGGACAGAGATAAACAGATCGAAACTGGTCTAGTCGATTTTGTTCCTCACCCGCCCTCCCGTGTGGATGCATACGCGTATCTGGAGGAGCCTATGAAGATGACGTTCGGGAGGTTCCACTTCCGCGTAGGAAGAGGGATCGCATCGTCTCGAGGTTCCGGTTTCGTCGGGATCGTCGGCGGCCAACTCCGGGTTTTCGGAATCGTCGTCATCGTTCAAGATCGGCGCCGAGGAAATCTCGTCGCCGCGCTTCGCCAAGTCGGCGACAAGCGCAGAACTCGTCAAGATCTTCGACGGCATGTCCTTCGAGTCGTTTGAGGACTCCAATATAAGCAGCGACTCAGACATCGTCGACAACTTTAACTTCATCGACAGATCTGCTTCTGTTCGGGAGGTCTTCACCGATCTATGCGACGGTGTCACCAACCCCAGCAAAGATCAAGCTTCAAAATATCATCAAGTTTATGTAGTTGGCGAGCCAAGTCGCCCACATGAGGAGACATCAGAGGCTTTCGATAATTTGGGAAATCCATATGTCGATCCCGCTGATCTTACGCGAGGTTTGGGCACCAAATATGTCGGCCCTGCGGAACGACAAATGGTGCAACTTTCACAAGCGGCCTGGGACAGAGCCGCAAAAGCTATGGACGGTACAGAGCCGATGAATACAACTGCCTCGTTCGAGGAATTGTAAGCATACCAATATAGACTCGCCCGTGCTGGACGAGAACTCAAAAAACAAACGGCTGAGCTTAATAGGAGGAAAGCCGCAGCTTCTGCGTCAAGCCGAAGAAGGGCAGAGCTCAGCCGACATTCAGGAACTTCGGAATCCAATCACGGAGCAGCCCGTAATAGGGGAAGATCTAGGCTGCAGAACATACCCGAAGCCGAGAGGGAAAATTTGATCCAGAACCTCGACATGTCCTTTATGTCAATAGACACAAGGGGGAACATTATTCCCAAAACACCGGAAGCTGGATATATGGCGACTCAGGCCTTTATACTGGCAAATAGACCACCTCTCAGAGATCCGAGGGAAGCATTGTATAACATGGCTATAGCAGGAGTTGGAGTCATGGGAACAGCGTTCGCAAACACAGGCACACCTCCTGAAGGTGTTCCAAGGCAAAATAGTCCACGACCAACAGTGGTAGTACATGACCCACCAAGAACAAGCGCGGCAAGAAATAGATCGACACAGGCGCGAGTTGATAGGGCACGACAAGAAAGGAGGGAACGTCGGCAGTCACCAGAAGTCGATGAAGAGGAGATGTGCGGGCTCCCCTGTTTTACTCGAAGAGTTTGCAAAACGCGAGTCCCATCCGGTTTCAAGTTACCCGATAATTACAAGAAGTTCGATGGCCTGCAAGATCCAGAGGATTGGTTAGTCGATTATCTGGAAACGGTGAAACTGACGGGAGGAACCAAAGCAACTGCCATGCAGAGCATCCAAGTGCACTTAAGTGGAGCAGCGCAGTCATGGATCAAAAAGCTACCACCTGGATCCATCGACAGCTGGGAAACTTTCGAGGACATGTTCGTGAAAAACTTCTTATCTACATGCAAGAAACCTGCGTCAATAGAGCAGCTGCGAGCCTGTAGACAAAAGTATGATGAGTCGATGAGGACGTACATTCAAAGGTGGAACATCATCAAAAAGTCGGTGGAGAACATATCTGATGAAAGAGCGATAGATGCGTTTGTTGCCGGAATTAGAAGGAAGGATCTAGTCGAGGATTTGGGAAGGACTAATCCAAAAACAATAGCAACACTGATGGAAATAGCGAATCGCTGGGCAGATGGAGAAGATGCTGTTCACAATTAGCGGCATAGGTCGCCTAAGGATGATCGAAATCGAAATATGCAAAATAGACGACGATTCTCTCGCTAGTTCTCCGACTATGACGGTCCCGGCCAAATATCGGCTGGCTTCCGAGGAAATAGCGGAAATAACAATCGAGATGATTATCAAAAGAGCGGTGAAAAACGTAGCGATTACAGGGATAGTCCACGTCCTAACAGGCAAAATAATGGTCCAAGGTTCCAGAGGCCATACATATCTCCCGAAGATATGATGAACGGACCATCTCAAATGCATTTTTTATCTCGACCACAATGGGAAGAGGCAGTCGGGGCATTTACAGAAGGATTGCCAAACTTTCCAGGCGTTGAACAGATACGCAGGGCATGCCAACGCACAGGCAGCACATAGAAATCCTCAGGGGCTAAGGAGTGAGATCCACCTTCCACCTCCTCCCGCGATCACGGACGAAAATCGACATCAGTTACAAATAGCGGTAGCTCCACATCCGTCTCCTTATATCGACACCAATGGCACGGTCTCGATGATTCAGAAGGACAGGCCATCCAACAGAGCTCAGAAAGTAATTTCGCGACAAGTCTTCATGGCAGAGAAGATGCCTCCACCAAAAATCGAGTACCTGAATTGGTCGGGACAGGACATTGGCTTCACCATAGCGGACCACCCGCAGCAAGTCCCTCGACCAGGACAATCAGCTTTGATCTTACCAGCAGTAATCGCAGGATTCGACATTTCACGAGTATTCATAGATGGAGGCAGCAGTTTAAACCTCATGTACGCAGATACATTGAGAAAGATGAATATATCCTTGGCGAACTTAAAACCAACCGACACGCGTTTTCATGGTATTACACCAGACAAGCCAAGTTATCCGCTAGGAAAGATCAATCTGGACGTTTGATACGTCTCCGATGTATCGATAATTTCTTATGTTCCATGCCACATTATTGATGATATCTACATGTTTTATGCATACTTTATGTCATTATTATGCGTTTTCCGGAACTAACCTATTGACGAGATGCCGAAGGGCCGCTTGTCATGTTCTGCTGTTTTTGGTTTCGTAAATCCTAGTAAGGAAATATTCTCGGAATCGGACGAAATCAACGCCCAGCATCTTAGGATTGCATGAAGCTTCCAGAACACCCGAGAGCCGCCAGAGGGGGGCCACAGGCCCACCAAACAGTAGGCCGGCGCGGCCAAGGGGGGGCCCGCGCCCCCCTAGTGTGTCACCACCTCGTCGACCCTCCGACTCCGCCTCTTCGCCTATATAAAGGTCCCTGACCTAAAACATCGAGACGGAAAAGCCACGGTACGAGAAACCTTCCAGAGCCGCCGCCATCGCGAAGCCAAGATCTGGGGGACAGGAGTCTCTGTTCCGGCACACCGCCGGGACGGGGAAGTGCCCCGGAAGGCTTCTCCATCGACACCACCGCCATCTTCATCAACGCTGCTCGTCTCCCATGAGGAGGGAGTAGTTCTCCATCGAGGCTCGGGGCTGTACCGGTAGCTATGTGGTTCATCTCTCTCCTATGTACTTCAATACAATAATCACATGAGCTGCCTTACATGATTGAGATTCATATGATGATGCCTCGTAATCTAGATGTCATTATGCTAGTCAAGTGGATTTTACTTATGTGATCTCCGGAGACTCCTTGTCCCACGTGTGTAAAGGTGACAGTGTGTGCACCGTGTGGGTCTCTTAGGCTATATTTCACAGAATACTTATTCACTGTTATGAATGACATAGTGAAGTGCTTATTTATATCCCTTTATGATTGCAATGTGTTTTGTATCACAATATATCTGCGTGCTACTCTAGTGATGTTATTAAAGTAGTTTATTCCTCCCGCACGGTGTAATGGTGACGAGTGTGTGCATCGTGTAGTACTTGGCGTAGGCTATGATTGTGATCTCTTGTAGATTATGAAGTTAACTATTGCTATGATGGTATTGATGTGATCTATGCCTCCTTTCGTAGCGTGAAGGTGACGAGTGTGCATGCTATGTTAGTACTTGGTTTGGTTATGTTGATCTGTCATGCACTCTAAGGTTACTTAAACATGAATATCGAATATTGTGGAGCTTGTTAACTCCGGCATTGAGGGTTCGTGTAATCCTACACAATTAGTGGTGTTCATCATCCAACAAGAGGGTGTAGAGTCTAGCATCTATTTATTTATTCTCGTTATGTGCTCAATGTTGAGAGTGTCCACTAGTGAAAGTATGATCCCTAGGCCTTGTTCCTAAATACCGCAATCGCTGCTTGTTTACTCGTTTTACCGCATTTATACTGCCCGCAATATTACCACCATCAACCACACGCCAGCTCCGGAGAGCAAAGCACTTTTCTCGGTGCCATTGCTACTGCTCATACTTATTCATACCACCTGTATTTCACTATCTCTTCGCCGAACTAGTGCACCTATTAGGTGTGTTGGGGACACAAGAGACTTCTTGCTTTGTGGTTGCGGGGTTGCATGAGAGGGATATCTTTGACCTCTTCCTCCCCGAGTTCGATAAACCTTGGGTGATCCACTTAAGGGAAACTTGCTGCCGTTCTACAAACCTCTGCTCTTGGAGGCCCAACACTGTCTACAAGAATAGAAGCACCCGTAGACATCAAGCTATTTTCTCGGCGCCGTTGTCGGGGAGGAAAGGTAAAAGGCTCTCATACTCCGGTCCCGAGTAAAGTACTTTTCTCGGCGCCGTTGTGTGTGTGCTCGAAGCTATTTCCTTTAGATCCTGCAATTGCATCTTTTTGTTTCTTGTTTACACTAGTTAGGCATAATGGACAACAATGAGCTTCTTATTCTATTTCCTGATTTAAGACATGGATGGTTTGATGCGAAAATTAAAAAACCTATGGAACATATTAGTATGAACGCTTTGAACACCATTGTTGCTAATGATATGGAAAATTCTAAGCTTGGGGAAGCTGGCTTTGATGAGCATGATGTTTTTAGTCCCCCAAGCATTGAGGAGAAAATTTACTTTGATGATACTTTGCCTCCTATTTATGATGATTATAATGATATTGGTCTTTTAGTACCGCCTGTTATGGAGGATAAATTTGATTATGATTACAATATGCCTCCTATATTTGATGATGAGAATAATAATGATAGCTACTTTGTTGAATTTGCTCCCACTACAACTAATAAAATTGATTATGCCTATGTGAAGAGTAATAATTTTATGCATGAGACTCATGATAAGAATGCTTTATGTGATAGTTATATTGTTGAGTTTGCTCATGTTGCTACTGAAAGTTATTATGAGAGAGGAAAATATGGTTGTAGAAATTTTCATGTTACTAAAACACCTCTCTATGTGCTGAAATTTTTGAAGCTACACTTGTTCTATCTTCCTATGCTTGTTACTTTTTTCTTCATGAACTTGTTTATTACAAAACTCCTATGCATAGGAAGCATGTTAGACTTAAATTTGTTTTGAATTTGCCTCTTGATGCTCTCTTTTGCTTCAACTACTATTTCTTGCGAGTGCATCATTAAAACTGCTGAGCCCATCTTAATGGCTATAAAGAAAGAACTTCTTGGGAGATAACCCATGTGTTTATTTTGTTACTGTACTTTTATTTTTTATTTGTGCCTTGGAAGTTGTTACTACTGTAGCAACCTCTCCTTATCTTAATTTTTTTGCATTGTTGTGCCAAGTAAAGTCTTTGATAGTAAGGTTCATACTAGATTTGGATTACTGCGCAGAAACAGATTTCTTGCTATCACGAATCTGGGCCTAATTCTCTGTAGGTAACTCAGAAAATTATGCCATATTACGTGAGTGATCCTCAGATATGTACGCAACTTTCATTCAATTTGAGCATTTTCATTTGAGCAAGTCTGGTGCCTCAATAAAATTCGTCTTTACGGATCGTTCTGTTTTGACAGATTCTGCCTTTTATTTCGCATTGCCTCTTTTGCTGTGTTGGATGGATTTCTTTGTTCCATTAACGTCCAGTAGCTTTGGGCAATGTCCAGAAGTGTTAAGAATGATTGTGTCACCTCTGAACATGTGAATTTTTATTATGCACTAACCCTCTAATGAGTTTGTTTCGAGTTTGGTGTGGAGGAAGTTTTCAAGGGTCAAGAGAGGAGGATGATATACTACGATCAAGGAGAGTGAAAGCTCTAAGCTTGGGGATGCCCCGGTGGTTCATCCCTGCATATTTCAAGAAGACTCAAGCATCTAAGCTTGGGGATGCCCAAGGCATCCCCTTCTTCATCGACAAATTATCGGGTTCCTTCTCTTGAAACTATATTTTTATTCGGTCACATCTTATGTACTTTACTTGGAGCGTCCGTGTGCTTTTGTTTGTGTTTTTGTTTGAATAAATGCTTGTGTGGGAGAGAGACACGCTCCGCTGGTTCGTATGAACACATGTGTTCTTAGCTTTTAATGTTCATGGCGAAGGTTGAAACCGCTTCGTTCATTGTTATATGGTTGGAAACGGAAAATGCTACATGTAGTAATTGGTAAAATGTCTTGGATAATGTGATACTTGGCAATTGTTGTGCTCATGTTTAAGCTCTTGCATCATATACTTTGCACCTATTAATGAATAAATACATAGAGCTTGCTAAAATTTGGTTTGCATAATTGGTCTCTCTAAGGTCTAGATAATTTCTAGTAAAGAGTTTGAACAACAAGGAAGACGGTGTAGAGTCTTATAATGTTTACAATATGTCTTTTATGTGAGTTTTTCTGCACCGGTTCATCCTTATGTTTGTTTCAAATAAACCTTGCTAGCCTAAACCTTGTATCGAGAGGGAATACTTCTCATGCATCCAAAATCCTTGAGCCAACCACTATGCCATTTGTGTTCATCATACCTACCTACTACATGGTATTTCTCCGCCATTCCAAAGTAAATTGCTTGAGTGCTACCTTTAAATTTCCATCATTCGCCTTTGCAATATATAGCTCATGGGACAAATAGCTTAAAAACTATTGTGGTATTGAATATGTACTTATGCATTTTATCTCTTATTAAGTTGCTTGCTGTGCGATAACCATGTTCCTGGGGACGCCATCAACTACTCTTTGTTGAATATCATGTGAGTTGCTATGCATGTTCGTCTTGTCTGAAGTAAGGGCGATTTACCATGAGTTGAAAGGTTTGAGCATGCATACTGTTAGAGAAGAACATTGGGCCGCTAACTAAAGCCATGAATCATGGTGGAAGTTTCAGTTTTGGACAAATATCCTCAAATCTCTAATGAGAAAATTAATTGTTGTTGAATGCTTAAGCATTAAAGAGGAGTCCATTATCTCGTTGTCTATGTTGTCCCGGTATGGATGTCTAAGTTGAGAATAATCAAAAGCGAGAAATCCAATGCGAGCTTTCTCCTTAGACCTTTGTACAGAGCGGCATAGAGGTACCCCTTTGTGACACTTGGTTAAAACATATGTATTGCGGTGATAATCCAGGTAATCCGAGCTAATTAGGACAAGGTGCGGGCACTATTAGTATACTATGCATGAGGCTTGCAACTTGTAAGATATAATTTACATGATACATATGCTTTATTACTACCGTTGATAAAGTTGTTTCTTGTTTTCAAAACCAAAGCTCTAGCACAAATATAGCAATCAATGCTTCCTCTGCGAAGGGCCTTTCTTTTACTTTTATGTTGAGTCAGCTTCACCTATTTCTCTCCACCTCAACAAGCAAACACTTGTGTGAACCGTGCATTGATTCTTACATACTTGCATATTGCATTTGTTATATTACTCTATGTTGACAATTATCCATGAGATATACATGTTACAAGTTGAAAGCAACCGCTGAAACTTAATCTTCCTTTATGTTGCTTCAATACCTTTTACTTTGAATTATTGCTTTATGAGTTAACTCTTATGCAAGACTTATTGATGCTTGTCTTGAAGTACTATTCATGAAAAGTCTTTGCTATATGATTCATTTGTTTACTCATGTCATTACCATTGTTTTGATCGCTGCATTCATTACATATGCTTACAATAGTATGATCAAGGTTATGATGGCATGTCACTCCGTAAATTATCTTTGTTAATTGTTTACTCGCTCGGGACGAGCAGAAACTAAGCTTGGGGATGCTGATACGTCTCCGACGTATCGATAATTTCTTATGTTCCATGCCACATTATTGATGATATCTACATGTTTTATGCATACTTTATGTCATTATTATGCGTTTTCCGGAACTAACCAATTGACGAGATGCCGAAGGGCCGCTTGCTGTTTTCTGCTGTTTTTGGTTTCGAAATCCTAGTAAGGAAATATTCTCGGAATCGGACGAAATCAACGCCCAGCATCTTAGGATTGCATGAAGCTTCCAGAACACCCGAGAGCCGCCAGAGGGGGGCCACAGGCCCACCAAACAGTAGGCCGGCGCGGCCAAGGGGGGGCCCGCGCCCCCCTAGTGTGTCACCGCCTCGTTGACCCTCCGACTCCGCCTCTTCGCCTATATAAAGGTCCCTGACCTAAAACATCGAGACGGAAAAGCCACGGTACGAGAAACCTTCCAGAGCCGCCGCCATCGCGAAGCCAAGATCTGGGGGACAGGACTCTCTATTCCGGCACGCCGCCGGGACCGGGAAGTGCCCCCGGAAGGCTTCTCCATCGACACCACCGCCATCTTCATCAACGCTGCTCTCTCCCATGAGGAGGGAGTAGTTCTCCATCGAGGCTCGGGGCTGTACCGGTAGCTATGTGGTTCATCTCTCTCCTATGTACTTCAATACAATAATCTCATGAGCTGCCTTACATGATTGAGATTCATATGATGATGCTTGTAATCTAGATGTCATTATGCTAGTCAAGTGGATTTTACTTATGTGATCTCCGGAGACTCCTTGTCCCACGTGTGTAAAGGTGACAAGTGTGTGCACCATGTGGGTCTCTTAGGCTATATTTCACGAGTACTTATTCACTCGTTATGAATGGCATAGTGAAGTGCTTATTTATATCCCTTTATGATTGCAATGTGTTTTGTATCACAATATATCTGCGTGCTACTCTAGTGATGTTATTAAAGTAGTTTATTCCTCCCGCACGGTGTAATGGTGACAGGTGTGTGCATCGTGTAGTACTTGGCGTAGGCTATGATTGTGATCTCTTGTAGATTATGAAGTTAACTATTGCTATGATGGTATTGATGTGATCTATGCCTCCTTTCGTAGCGTGAAGGTGACAGTGTGCATGCTATGTTAGTACTTGGTTTGGTTATGTTGATCTGTCATGCACTCTAAGGTTACTTAAACATGAATATCGAATATTGTGGAGCTTGTTAACTCCAGCATTGAGGGTTCGTGTAATCCTACACAGTTAGTGGTGTTCATCATCCAACAAGAGGGTGTAGAGTCTAGCATCTATTTATTTATTCTGTTATGTGATCAATGTTGAGAGTGTCCACTAGTGAAAGTATGATCCCTAGGCATTGTTCCTAAATACTGCTATCGCTGCTTGTTTACTGTTTTACTGCATTTATACTGCCTGCAATATTACCACCATCAACCACACGCCAGTCCTGGACAGCAAAGCACTTTTCTGGTGCCATTGCTACTGCTCATACTTATTCATACCACCTGTATTTCACTATCTCTTCGCCGAACTAGTGCACCTATTAGGTGTGTTGGGGACACAAGAGACTTCTTGCTTTGTGGTTGCAGTGGTTGCATGAGAGGGATATCTTTGACCTCTTCCTCCCCGAGTTCGATAAACCTTGGGTGATCCACTTAAGGGAAACTTGTTGCTGTTCTACAAACCTCTCGCTCTTGGAGGCCCAACACTGTCTACAAGAATAGAAGCACCCGTAGACATCAAGCTATTTTCCGGCGCCGTTGCCGTGGGAGGAAAGGTAAAAGGCTCTCATACTCCGGTCCCGGGTAAAGTACTTTTCGGCGCCGTTGTGTGTGTGCTCGAAGCTATTTCCTTTAGATCCCGCAATTGCATCTTTTTATTTCTTGTTTACACTAGTTAGGCATAATGGACAACAATGAGCTTCTTATTCTATTTCCTGATTTAAGACATGGATGGTTTGATGCGAAAATTAAAAAACCTATGGAACATATTAGTATGAACGCTTTGAACACCATTGTTGCTAATGATATGGAAAATTCTAAGCTTGGGGAAGCTGGCTTTGATGAGCATGATGTTTTTAGTCCCCCAAGCATTGAGGAGAAAATTTCACGCTAGCGGATAAGTGCGACAAGGATTTTCATCGACTATCAGAAATCTTCGGGATGCAAGCGGAGTATATGGCGTCCAAGCTAACAACTGATTATGACGTGTTGCCTGATGGAGGGAGGCCGATAAAGGAGCCAACCTTCAACACAACCAAAAATTCAAAGGAGGTGCAGATCCACCCGACAGATCCCAAGAAGACGACAACTATCGCCACAAATATGGACCTCGCATAGGAAAGCGCGCTCGTCGAGTTCCTCCGTGAGCGCTGGAAAATCTTCGCATGGTGTCCAGCAGACATGCCAGGAGTACCCAGGGAACTTGCCGAGCACCCCCTTAACTTGGATCCATTCGCCAGGCCAATCAAACAACCTTTGCGGCGTTTTTCGGAACCAAATCGCAAAGCTATGCTGTCGAAAATTAATCGACTCAGAGAAGCTGGGTTTATCAAAGAGATACATACAGAGGCCACGTGGGTAGCTAACCCAGTGCTGGTCCCGAAGAAAAACACAAAAGTCCTTCGCATGTGCGTCGACTTCACGTGTGTCAATAAGCATTGTCCAAAGGATCACTTCCCCCTCCCAAGGATCGATCAAATTATCGATTCCACGGCAGGCTGTGAACGTCTTTCCTTCCTGGATGCATATTCTGGCTACAACCAGATCTGGTTAAAAGAAGAAGATGAGGTCAAAACAGCTTTTATAACACCCTATGGCGTGTTCTGCTATAGAACAATGCCCTTCGGGTTGAAAAACGCGGGAGCAACATATCAGCGGATGATGCAGAAGTGCCTTGCCACACAGATTGGCAAAAAAGTTCAAGTGTACATTGAAGATGTCGTCATAACAACAAAGAAAGGTTCAACCTTGATTGATGATCTCAAGGAAACTTTCGACAACCTCGATAAATTCTGCCTCAAGCTGAGCCCAACGAAGTGTTCTTTTGGCGTTCCTGCGGGAGAACTTCTTGGGTTTCTGGTGTCAGCAAGAGGAATCAAGGCTAACCCGGAGAAAATCGAAGCCATCGTAACGATGCGGAAGCCAACAAAGCTCAAGGAAATACAACAACTAACTGGGCGAGTCGCAGCTTTGAGCAGATTCGTCGCCAGGTTGGGAGAAAAGGCGTTGCCGTTCTATGCCTTGATCAAACAGGGAGAAAAGTTCGAGTGGAACGAAGAAGCAGACAGAGCCTTTGAGGATCTCAAACGCACAATTTCGACACCACCAATATTGGTGGCGCCCAAGGAAAAGGAACCTCTTCTATTATATATCGCGGCTACACCCCAAGTGGTCAACACAGTACTTGTGGTTGAGCGAGAAGAAGAAGGAAAACTCCATGGAGTCCAGCGGCCGGTATACTTCATCAGCGAATTTTTATCACCCTCAAAACAGCGGTACCCGCAGTACCAAAAGTTAGCATATGGAGTATTCACAACCGCGAGAAAACTGCGACATTATTTTTCGGCACATCCGATAATAGTGGTCAACGAGGCGCCTCTGTCCAATATATTGAATAACCCGAAAGCTACGGGCCGTGTCTCCCTTTGGGGAATAGAGTTTTCCTCTCGGGACATCACGTATGAAAAAAGAAAAGCAATAAAATCGCAGATCTTACCAGACTTCATCGCAGAGTGGATGGAGCTGCAAAATACGGGACCCCCAGACTTATCGAGAACTTGGACTATGAACTTTGATGGGTCCAAAAGGTTAGAAGGAGCTGGAGCAGGCGTGATATTAGTATCACCTCAAGGAGATAAACTGAAGTATGTACTGTGGATGACGTTCCCCAACACGTCTAACAATGAAGCGGAGTACGAAGCACTGATACATGGGATGAAGATGGCGAAAACTTGCAGTGCAACCCGATTAAGAATCTTCGGCGACTCCCAATTGGTGGCTCAACAAGTGATGAACCAGTGCGACGCAGTCAATGATAGTATGATAGCATACAAGGGGGTATACAATGAACTCGAGAAGCTCTTTGACGGGTGAGAAGTGAATCATATCAGCAGACTCAGCAACGATGAAGCCGATGTTCTGGCAAACATCGGATCGCAATGTTTAGCAATACCACCTGGCGTATTTTGGGAGGAGATAAGTGAAAGGTCGACTAAGGCAAAGAAACAAACAAAGAAAAAAAAAGATCGAGGAAGACTTCGGGGCTCCAGCAATATCGGAAGCAAGTGCATCAGGAGATGAAGAAGAATCGCATGAGGTGATGGTAGTGCAAATTCCTTGGATGCAGGTTTACATCGCATATATCCTAAGGAAAGAAATACCCGAGGATCCAGTAGAAGCAAGGCGAGTTATTCGACGGTCCAAGGCCTTCACCGTGGTTAAGGGCGAGCTGTATAAGCGAAGTATATCGGGAGTCTTGCAACGATGTGTTACACCCGAAGAAGGACGATTACTCAAGATGTGCACGAAGGAGTGTGTAGACACCACGCAAGAAGTCGAGATATAGCAGCCAAGGTTTTCAGAGCAGGATTCTACTGGCTAACAACAATCGAGGATGCAAAGGACATAGTGCGTACCTGTGATGCGTGCCAAAGGTTTGCCGCAAAACCTCATTCTCCGGCAGCAGAGTTGATGCCAATACCATTGTCGTGGCCCTTTGCTCAATGGGGCCTTGATATGGTGGGAAAGTTGCACAAGGCGTTGCCAGAAGGATACGAGTATATGCTCGTAGCTATCGATAAGTTCACCAAGTGGATTGAGGCGAAGCCGATAAACTCATCGGATGCAGCATCCACGGTCAAGTTCATCAAGAGCATTGTTTTTCGATTTGGAGTTCCCCATAGTATCGTCACAAACAATGGCAGTAATTTCACTTCCAAGGAATTCAAGGCGTATTGCGCAGAGATAGGTATCAAATTACAATTTGCCTCAGTTGCGCACCCGCAAACTAATGGTCAAGTCGAAAAAGCAAACGGCATTATCTGCAACAGCATCAAGAAGTGCCTGTTAACACCATTGGAAAAAGCTCGACACACATGGCCACAAGAGTTGCCTAGCGTGTTATGGAGCATACGGACAACACCCAACACAGCGACACAGGAAACTCCATTCTTTCTAGTCCATGGAGCCGAGGCAGTGTTGCCAATAGAGATAGAACACAATTCCCTGAGAGTAGCGGAATTTAATGAAGAAACATCGAGAAAGGCACTGGAAGATGATGTGGATGCACTCGACGAAGCTCGAGACGAGGTATTGTCAAGGGTCACCAAGTACCAGCAAGATATGAAAAACTACCATAGTCGACGTCTGCGACCAAGATCTTTCCAGGTAGGTGACCTAGTTCTTCGGCTTACGCAAGATAGGCACGAGAAATTCGAGTCGCCATGGATAGGCCCGTACATCGTCACCGAAGTAATTGAAGGAGGAGCATACAGGATAAAGGACAAGACAGGGATCGCCGAGCCAAATCCTTGGAACGTGGCGCAGCTTAGGCGTTTTTACGCCTAAGTCGAAATATAGTCCTATATGTAAACATACAATGTACTGAAATGCCCGCGAGTTTTCAGACGCACTCTTTTTCTTTCAGGGCACTGATGGCGTGTAACACACACGTTCGTTGGGAACCCCAAGAGGAAGGTATGTTGCACACAGTAGCAAGTTTTCCCTCAGAAAGAAACCAAGGTTTATCGAACCAGGTGACAAGGTATTAACTTGTCAATGCCTACGGATTGTAGACTAGGGTTTAGTTGGATGTAGAGGGCAAGTAGATCTCGAAGGTTTCAGCCGAAAAGTACTCGACGAATATAAAACTAAGGTTGTGTTGACAGTAGATTCGAGCTCATTTGGGTGTGTGTCCATTATATCATTCATCCAATGACATAACCTTGTTATTAATAACATCCAATGTTCATGATCACGAAACCATGATCATCTATTAATCAACAAGCTAGTTATACAAGAGGCTTACTAGGGACTCCTTGTTGTTTACATAACACACATGTATCAATGTTTCGGTTAATACAATTATAGCATGGTATGCAAACATTTATCATAAACACAAAGATATATTATAACAACTACTTTATTATTGCCTCTTGGGCATATCTCCAACAATCTCCCACTTGCACTAGAGTCAATAATCTAGTTTACATTTGTAAAGATATAACACCTTGGCCTTCTGGTGCTTATCATGTTTTGCTCACGGGAGAGGTTTCAGTCAACGGATCTGACACGCTCAGAAACGTATGTATTTTGCAATTCATTTGCGTCTCAACGCATCACTCATTTTCCAAATGAGTCGGCATTAATCATATATGTTCAGTCTTCTAGTGGAACTTTAATTCCGCGGTCTCAAATATGTCACTAATATTGTCACACACAATATAGCTTCAAAGTTCTGACACTATCTGAACTACACCAAGTTCTCAAAGAACTTCTCGACTTAAAACTCCACAGTCATTGTCAAAACAATGACATACTCTACCTTCGTTTGTAGAATCCGTCACAATATTTAGAACTCATCTAAATCTAGCATAGACTTCTTCTAGCTCATTGTGCTACCTTTTAATAACCACTTAGCCTAATTGAGATTTTATATGTGACCAAACTAATATCGGTGCAACACCTTACTGCGATTTGTTTGTCATTACCCCATACAAAACTATATATATCTTTGGTTCTTCTAAACCACTCAGGGATATTCTTACTGTTGTCCAATGATCATTACATGTATCATTCTGGTATATGCTCATAACACTTTAGAGCACAGGACATCTGATTTTGTACATATTATTCGTGATCTAAAATCACTCATGTGTTTTTACTCATCGAGTGTCAAATACACTCAAGTCTTGTTAAAACTTCACATGGAAAAGAACACATTCTTAATATTTTTATATTGAACTACTTCAATATTCATTCTATGTACTTTAACTTAAACTTATTATGTGTCTCAATCTATCTTCATAGATCTTGACACTAAATATGTTTCAGTCCATATCTTTTCATTGAAGTTAATTCTTAATGAAATCTTCTAATCACATCAAGTACATGATTACATTATTTATAATCAACGATATGTCATCTACATAAAGTATTATAAATATGTCTCAGCGCTCCCACTTAATTTCTTGCAAATGCAAACATCTTCATCATTTCTGATGAAATAAAAAACTCTTTGATTATTTCATCCGGTGAAGATTCCAACTCCGTGATACTCACTTCATCTAGTGAAGTTTGAATATCTTTCTAGTATTCTACGGACTAGCAAAACTCTCAGATGAACTACGAGCTCTGTACCTAAATAACGGACTAAGGGCATCCATCCCCCATGCTGTTAGTTTGCTTAAGAACAACGAGGACGAAGAGTCCTTCATGAGGACATTTTTTCTTATTGCACTTGCAGCCGTGCTCACCCCCACCACTTGGAAATACAATAGACCTTGACTACCTGTGGCCCCTTGAAGATATGTCAAAGGTTCGGGACCTCGATTGGGCTGGCCATATCACGGAGCATCTGATGGACGACGTCCAGAAATTTCAGTTCAAGTCCGGGGAGGAAAAAAAGACCAACTTCTGGGTTGGCGGGTGCTTGCCTTTGCTCATGGTTTGACCTCTCAATTTCTCCCCTCCTTCCCTCCCTCCTGTTGTACACTAGTGCACTGATGACATGGCTTTGATGCTACTCCTGGCATTTCTTTTCTGATGTTATTGCTATGGTGATTCTGCAGTTATAACTTATAAGTACTTCATGTTGCACTCTGTTTGATTTAGTTGACGGGGCGGTGGTCAGAGAAGCGCGACTCGCCGCGCTCGTACCACACCTGATCCACCCCCTCGCCGCGCCACAGGATGCGGTCGCACCTGCAGTATGTTTCAACCCAATAATTAGAGACAAGCTGAAGAAAATCAACTATACTAGACTAGATTGATTACGGCGCCGCGAAATTATAAAATCACAACGTGCGTGGTCAAGGGCCATGGAGTAGCAAGTTAGCTAGCTTCCCCTACGCGACAAGGACTGGTCACCATGGAGTCTACACACTGCTCTAGCCTTCCTAGTTAACTCTGAGAATCGCAGAGCATGTGTGTCCCCAACCATCGATCGCTTGATATGTCGTGCACTTGGATTTCCTTCCGCGCGGAGAAGCGAACGACTTGGTCTCGCGGCTGGGCGAGGGCGTGCGACTCGATGGCTCGATGGGAGGCGGTTGCAGGCGACGCGGTGAACTTGGTTTCCTGGATGGATTTCCTTCCGCGCGCGCGGAGAAGCGAAGCGAACTCGCAGCGGACGTGGGGCGGTTGCGCGACTCGGGAACCTGCGCCTCGATGGCTCGATGGGTTGCGCACGCACGGGAGCAGGCGAGCGAGGCGTGGGCCACGCGGCGGCGCAGGTTGGTCAACGGACCCGAACGAAATACGCCAGCAGCCCGGAAATCGTGCCGCGCGCGGCCAACAATCCATCACAGGAAGGAAGGAAGGCCATTCCGCGCGCGGAAATCGTGAGGCAGGCCATTGATTATCCGTAGGGTCGCATGCCCTCTAATCCGTCTCGCTTAATATTCCACGTCACCGATCCGTGCCCCAAACCATCTCCGCCCTTCATCCCGGCCGGCCGCTGCCTCCCGCAGCAGAGATCCATCCGTCTGTTCTGTCTCCCGCTCCAAAACAGGGGCTTTATCCCTCCATCTCCATCTATAAAAGAAGCCCATGGTGGCCGCCGCGGGCGGCAGCGCGTGCCGTGACTTATGACTTTGGACTTTGGCGACGGGACGGGACGGGACGGAGAGGCCACCATGCCGCACGCCGGAGAACAACCTATACATGTGTGGCCGGACGCCGGCATACGTCATCCTTCACCGACATCCCCTTTCCATTCCTCTCCCCATCCGTGTCTCCCTAAAGCCGTTCTTTCTCCAGCTCACGCTCCGCATAGCTGCCGTCGGTGCTGACCGAAGCGCTGGTAGATCCTCCGGTGCTAGTGGGCAAATGAGATAGGTAGTTTCAAGATCAATTAAACCAATTTATGATTCTCGCCAAATCTAACGCAATTCAGGCCTTGAACATCCTGGCTGGCCTGTAGTTGCGAGCAATATCGTCAAACAGATATATAGCCATCTTGTAATTCCACTAAAATTGTTCTTAATGTTGTACAGTCACATATTTGACCCATGGAGCACCAGTGTTGCTCAAAATGCAACCTAAAAACATGTACTACTTCCATACAGGTTTATTAGCTCCTTACGCGCACTAAGAAAAAAAAACCTTGACGTTAATAATCCGTTGATATTATATGGCACTCTCCCCACGAATTATGTGTACATTCCAGATTTGACCCATTGAGCGACCAGATTCTAAATATCCCCCCTGATATGGCACTCCCCCACACCAATTATGTATACATTCCAGATTTGATCCATTGAGCGCCCAGATTAGATTCTGAATATTCCCCTGATATGGCAGTCCCCCACTAATTATGTGCCTTGCCTCCTATTATCAGGACCGTGTTCATTACCGCCCAGCCAACCATATAAACGGAATGCACAATTTGTTTCCTTTTGACATGCAAGTGCAAACGACTTTGACTTTTCTCGTGCAAATGCACCCCTACTTACAATATGATGGTGTGCAAAACGACTTAGACTTTTCTCGTGTAGATGCACCGTACTTATAGTACAAAGTCTAAGTCGTCGCACACGACGCACGCGTTGGCTCTACCCTTCCTCATAATTATAGACTTTAGGAGGCCAAAATTGAGGAGTTTTCGTTCCAATTCTATTAAAAAATTGGCACCAACTTTGCCGCTACTTTTTTCGCCTCTCTACGTTGCTGCTTATTAGTAGATAGGAGATATGAAGAGTTAGATCATGGCTCAGATGGACATTGCCGCGGATCGCTGACCTGGTCAGTGAAAACCAAACTCTAGGCCTAGGGAAAAAACAAATTAATGTAGGTATGCATGCAATCTGGGGCTAATTTCTATCCATATTAACATGCTCTCGATGGACCGATTTTGCTCCCACCCTCATAACTGATTTGCACTAATTAATCCATATTTTCATGAGCAATCTTTCCGATGTTCATGCTCAATGAAAATAGGATAACATTTTTACATACTTCACGAAAACTACCAACAAAATGATCGATTCTCTTCCATGCATGTCAAACTGGAGAGGAATTCCGATTAATTACCATCTTCGCTTTGTCAAACTGGGCTTTGAGCCTCACCCCTCGTTGTGTTTCCAGGGACTCGACCTACACCGTCGGATGTGCAAGGGACGGACCAAATACAACTACGCCTCTCTGCAATTATTCCCAAAATGTCAGAGGATCTCGTTCCACGATATGGTATTAGTGTGTTGCGTTAGTTAAATCGGCAAAAAAAGGGGAGGAAGCCTGATGCACGTTGAACAGTTACATAAGATGACCCTTATAGTAACTATAACACGTTCTTGTCAGTAGACAACATAGACATTATTCCTTCTTTGTTTTCTTACAATAACCATGATCTTATTAGTTGTTTTGCTTCCCTAGAGGTAAATTAAAAAACTTCCCATCATGGTAGAGAATATGTTTAGAAAAAGTTCCAATATATATTATTTCATCTACAGACAAAACACAAAAGCAACTACATGAGGAAAATATATGTCACATACATACCAGGGGAGTCCATTTAGTGTTAAGCTACCAAAAGCTAGATCATAGATCAACAGGCAGCAGAATCATATTAAATTGTTGTAAAATGAGTAAGAACAACCATAAATTGTTGTAAAATGAGTAAGAACAACCAATTTTTTCCAATAATGTACAACAGACTCGCTTTTCTCCATAGCTAAATAATTTGCTTGGGTAACAGTAGATCGAGGAGCTCAACTTGCATTTGGCTAAAATATTTACAGACTGGACAAAATATATGGTTGCCTGTAAGTTTGACACACACAAATTCAAGTGTTGCTGCCATCGGCATACCCATGATGTCCATGCCATCGCTTAGCGCATGGTTATCACCCTCACAGCTGCCATGGTGATGCAGGCAACACTGGCTCACGGAGCAGTGAGGATCCTCACTCTAGATTGTGAGAGAACGGTAGCCACCCAACAATGCATGAACCAGCCGCTTGAAGAGGAGCTGCAGTACAACATGGAGCGGAATGCCTTGAGAGCTTCTCGCGCCTACCAACATGATGAAACATTGGTTAAACAACACCAACAATGGTAAATTTTTGATGCTTTTATGCAAGTGGCTAACAGTTTGCCTACTAGCTTGCTTGTGTTCATGAAAGCAAGTGCAAATTTATCTCCAGTTGGAGTGGTCGTCTCACCGACGCGTGCTTCATGTTGCAGGATTTCAATCCATGTTACATAGATCCCCCAGGTTGTCTAGGCCCTTGAGCTATCCTACCACCAACCTGCAAAAAAATGTTCAACATCAATTTGTTAGGAAATACTCACAGTAACTACAGGATTGTTTTTTTCCTTTGTATTTTCATATCATTTTGTTGCTCAAAACTTGCAGAACACAGCTTCGAATTTTGGAGCTTGCGCTGAATACCTACTATATGCTACTACATACCATGACAAGGAAAACAAGATAGGCAACTGGTTTTCTAAGTACCATGAAGATGCAACAGTATCCTGGTTGACCACAATATGAATCAACAATAGATTTATTTTGAAATAAACTTCACAACCTAAGTAGCACTTATAACATGCTAACTGGTCTTAGCCACACTATTTTTCGGAACGGACCAACATGAGAACCGAGCTCCAGCTCAGTGGCAAGGCAAGACGAGTGCGCAGCCAGCCCACCCGGGTTCGAATCCCCATCACGCAGTAATTTCGCGGGAGGGACGAACTTTGATCGGGTTATCATCCTAGCGTCCATCCGCGGGGAGAGTCTCATTTCTACCTAACAACGTATAGCCAAGGGAGGGATCACTCCCCCGTTGGTCAACGTTTTTTTTTTCGGAACGGACCAATTATATAGGCAAAGACAACTTGCTAGTGGTTTGCATGCATACATACAGTTAAAAACTAAACCACTCCTTGAAACGCCTCGAGAACAAAAAATCATCTGCAGCACCTAATTTCTTGCATTCATCTATGAGGAGAAGAAGGCCTAAAGTACAAAGGTCACATGTATTTGATACCTTGGTTTACAAACTGTAATTCTAGTAAACCTGCAATCACTCGAGTATTTGTATCCACGAAAATATCAACCTGATCAAAACAAAGCACACAACAAATAAAAAGAAAATGATAACAAGAGTTCAATGTTCGGTAAATCTCTGCCACAGGGATGGTCGCACCTGCTATGCTTGGTCCTTGCAAAAACAGTACAGACTTCAAGTGCACGAAATGATAACAATTCAAGTACACCAAATGGTAGAAAATTTGTAAGCAAGAAAACAGAGCAGGAGGCTGGAAACCAAGAAGAGTACTTCACCATTTGCTTATCAAGATAGCAAAATAGGTTCATAACATTATTAAAAAGGACCAATTCAGCAGATGCATCAATTCATGTACACCAGATGACATAAAAAAAACAATTCATGCCAGTCTATTTGGCCTCTCAAATCCAGTTCAGGTAATTGCTAAAAAGGCCAGTGTAATCAAAAAAATCATGAACCACTTTATTTATAATTAAAAACTAGGGACGGAATCCCCTAACTTATTCCTCGGATTTGGCAAGAACATATAACGCACACATATCACTATCTTCATTGAGCAAACAAACACTAGGATTGGAGAGAGTACCACGACAATGTACTTGTTGGCGATGCCAGCGAGCATGTCCATCCTAGACACCTCGTGCTCGTGGAAGTGCAGGACATCAGCGTCCTCTCCAGCAACAAGAGCAGCACACCACCGCTGCGGAACTGACTGCAAATGTTTAGGCTCCAGAGTGAAACATGGGTAATCTACGAAAAAAACATAGGAAAAGCGTCATCAAAATAACTACAGTCAACCTTCTTAAAGAGAATGATCAAAATTCTAGATTTAGTGAATTCCATATTGGGACTACAACTATATAGATACTTACAAATTCGGTCCACTATACTTCCAACCATGCATATCAATGAATCCATATGAAATTTGATCACATATAGATTCTCATTGGCGAAGTCTTTTGTTATAAACTAACACATGCTAAGAAAAGGTAGCAACAATATGGTGCTGACATGTATCATTTGACAGGTCATTTCAAAATAGTGGAAGTTCTAGAATTGTTCAAGAATTGAGATCCCGACAGAGCTAACTATCGTGATATCTGCAGCAAAAACCTGGTAGTAAACCATGAAATGTAAACAGACTCAAGGTGGAGTAATATGGAATACACATTAAACAAAGTGGGGTCTTGCCAAAGCCTTTATAACTTTCGCTTCTACACATCCATTCCAAGAGCCCATTTAGCCATCTTTGTGCAAAACCTGTCCGCAAGCATGCGTAAATGTGAGTGTATGCCAGTTTTGGATTTACTACTAAGAGAAATAGAACCAAAAAATAATGAAACATATCCAGCAGCCAAATCAGTCTTCAAGGGGAAATGGGTTCAGATCTCCTTTCTTCATGCTAATCATCAGGCTGGCAGTTCAGTGCACCCCCCTCACTCAACCGTAAATGTGCTCCAAACTAGAAAAAAAAGCTCAAACTGTATTGAACACGGCCGCAGAGCACCTAAACCAAAGTACTAGCGCAAGAGCAGAGACAATGAAATGCAAGAATGTTAAAGAATGAAACCAGCATCAAAGATTCCTTTAGACGGATTCGTCATTCGCACCAAAGGAATATAAGAAATTCACCAATACATCAGAGAGAAGCCTCAACATGACCAAAATATAGAGCTAGCACAGATGGAGCAACATATCATAGTGATGACTAGATCACCACCTCATCAAAAATTGAAGAAACTAAGAATATCAAAGCAAGCCATTGATGGAGCAACATACAATAGTGTAATAATTTACATGATAGATTTATGACAGTACTAGGTCATAAAGCTCAATTACTGAATTGGTCAGGAAAGCCTGGCTGGAAGATGATATTACTTCTGGACATGTTTCCACAAGATTTCGAGCATATTAGAGTGAGCGGAACTTAAGACAAGAATGTAAACAGTTTGAATCCGGATCCGAGGACATGAAAACATTGTATCAGGAATCCATTTGATTCAAGTACGACATAGAACATCCTGACCAGTGGGTCTTGAAGAGTACCTTTGCAAATTCATCTTATATGTTGTTGAGGCACTATTGAGCCTTGGTTTTCCGCATCATAGCATGCATCTACTTTTTCAGAAGGTCAATCATGTAAGCATGGATCTTTGCAGATCGGTACACTTGAAAAACTCATATTGGTTGATTCATTCACTCGCTTGTCACTGATCAACCTGCAAGTATTGGTTTCGAAGTGAGTTTCGTGTTACAATAAAGAACAAGACCAGCTACTGCTAGATTCAAATCATGTTCTCCTTCTCATAGAAAAAAATGAACGTTTAAGGAAGCAAAGATGCGGCTGGAAGCTAAATATTGAAAAATTGCACCTGCTACCATCATAACTAATTATTTAATAGAAATACAAAATCACATGACACGCTCAACAATAGCACAAAAAGAAAGCTAGGATCCACAAGAAAAGTGTAATGCATGCCTCATGTTTTCTAGCTAAAGTTGTAAGTGTAAGAATAAGCATTATGAGAAGTGATCTCATTTGGTCGTTATTAAATAAGAAATCAAATATGCGAATGTGTAATTGCTTTTAGAAACACATAAAGAAAAAAAGCTTCCATTTATGGTTGCTACTTCTCTTATACATGGCTGCATAGTGAATTTGCTACATCCTCCTATACTATCCAAATCAGTACTCATGGACCATTGACAAATGAATGCAATCGTATAGATCTTTCCTGTACCCTTTCGTGACCTTAATTAGTTACTGGTTTAAACTATTTTTAAATGTGTCAACTTTTCAATTACACTAGGGGAACTTACATATGGAGCTATGGCCTTTTCTGCTGCACATTATATGTTCTTGAGTCTTTTTGGTTCACAACTAGTACGCGCTACTATCCATCAGGGGATTACAATGTCTCTCTCTGGCTTTGCAACTTCATTGCAGGGTATGATACAATAATCTATTTTTAGCAACCTAATTTTCTATATTTATTTTGAACGAATGGTTTAAAGATTTTGCATAAAGGTTGGCTGCTACAACTGGAAAAGTCTTGTATCCATGGACATACTAATGCTCCATGTAGCAATTTTTTCTTCTTCACACATCTATTTCCATGAATCTGACACTATCTAGGCTTAATAACAAAATAACAAATATTTTTTCAACTGTGTGATTAAGCCACATGTGTGAATACACTTAACATTGGCAAAACGTAAAACCAAATAGTGTTTGCATCATGCAGCAACCCATTTGAAAGTTAGTACCTTTTCATGCTATTGTCGACGAGCTCCTGAACTGTAGCGTCAAGGCCACTGTGGTGGCCCTTGCAGGCAAATAGCTTGACCTCCTGCACGACGTCCACGACCATCAGACCATACGCGTACACGGCTGCATGCAGTCGGGTGCCACTGTCAAGACAATGACCATCGAACATCAGCCGCGGACGATGCCAGTGAGTAGTTGGGGCCAGACTCCAATCATTAGCTGAGTTATATTTTTTTGTACACGGAATTAAATCATCATCCGTGCATATGACTGAAATGCAAGATGTAATTCATTGGTTTCTCATGATTTTATATTTGTCATCAAGGTGGGATTCGATTATCAAACATTTCTGGTTCACATTAACATATGCCAAAGGTTATCCTTTCTTGCATTGCTACACATAAACATAAGGTGGTACCATCATAACAAGAGAATTACACTATACCATGGCAATGAACCATTAAAGCCAGTAAAACCTCTTCTATAGGGATACGGTTGGTGGGTTTTTTCCTCTGAAAGTGGAGCTTCTGATTACTCCTACTGAAGCCAGAAAAAAGAAAAAAGACAAATTAGAAAAACAAGGACAAGATGCTAGGAATTTCAGTGAAGGAGATGATTTTACAAGGAGGTAACCTCGAAGATCTCAGGTTATTCCTAGTTTGCTTGTACTGATAAGGTGTCTAGGATTCTTTCCTCAACACCTTCATGGCATAAACATTTCTTGAAGCGTAAGAGAAATGAAACTAAGATGTTGAACAGAGTTGTCCGTCCAAACTAAATAGAGTTGGAATGGATACACCTAAAACTGACAGAACAAACCAAACCCCAAAAAAAAACAGCATATCATCGGGCAGCAATCTATCCGACCACTCCAAAATTTAGTACCATAGAAATTGGGGTCAGCTATCTCGGTTTTCTCGGGGATTATTTATTTATCACATCTATATATGCGTGTAATTATGGACTTGTTAACATATCAATTCGTGTGCTGCAAACCCAAGAAATGAGAAAATGTGCGATGCCAGTGGCATACATAGGGATGCATTATGACAAATTTTTATTGTAATCTGTTCCATTGCTCTGCTTATTATAATTAATTAATAAAGTAATTAGTCGAGCCCGGCAAAGAAACTACACATATCAGTTGTGACTACAAAAAAAAATACATAATGATGAGGGTACGTACCAACGCAGCTAACAAACGAATTATGAGAGTCCGAGCTGGATAATTGTGAAGCGGTATTATCACTAAAATCTGGACGAACAGAGCAAAAGCCAAACAACTCATCTACATTGGGCAGCAAGCCAATTGAATGTTCTTGATTAACGTTGGTACCTTGCGATGCCAATGTTGGCGAGATCCTAGACCGCAGCGTTGAGGTCGCCATGGTGGCCCTTGCAGGCGACTGGCTCAACCTCATCCATGATGCGGCCGCGCCCCACCCGACCATCGAACCCTGCGCATCCACGGCCGAGTAAGCCGGTGAGTAGCGGAAGCCCAAGGGGATCGGTTGATCTGATGCAGAGTGGAGACTGAGCGGGAAACTAGTGGCGGAGTGGAGGAGAGGGGCGGGGTTGGGGGCGGCCGAGGATGGAAGGTTGAGCCGCCATTATAGCAGGTCTGCACTTTCTGTCGTAAGGTTCAGAGAGACTGGAGCTTGGGCTTTATTTCCTTTCGTTAGGTTGGGCTGCTAGCTTGGGCTCTAACCTTTTTTCGCTGGTGACCTTCTCTTAGGATGGCAGCAGCAACAGTGCTGAGATAAAGTTCAGATATCAAAAGCTTGTTCAGGTTGCTGTACATCTCGCCCAGCTAGTTACAGATTTGCAGGGTTTAAAACAACTAGTCCATAACATGATTACATATGATGAGCTTTTAAATTGATGGAGACACAGATTCTGATCGTAAGAGACATAAGTGCACAAGTGAACATGTACTAATAATAACTACTTTTAACGTTTACAAAGAGAGACTATCAGGTTCCAGAGTTTGAAAATTCAGAGATCAAGATTCAGTTTTCTGCTAGTTATACAATTTTATAATTATTCTTATTTATTTACTGATGCCTCAATGCAATCTCATCTGCTACTTAGCTGAACCTCAAAGTCCAATCTAATAAGCTGTGGAAAATAAAGAAGTATGATGGAGAAAGAGACATGATAGATTGTTAATACAGAAATTTTGGGAGATGAATGCAGGGATTGGAAGGCAAGAGATCTTACAGGCACATCCATGCATAGGCTTTGATTCCACCTCCAGCATCTAGCGCCATATCTCCCAGCACTGCACCACAAGTACAACGTTTTATTACCCAATCGGAATCGTGCTGATTTAGATCAAGAAAAGAGAGTTCTTAGGGAGATCGAGATGTCTCATCACCATGCATCATGTCCGCCGGAGACGAGCATCTCCTGACCATGCGCCATGTCCGCCGGCATGGTCGTCCTCACCATGCCATAATATTGGCTGAGGAAGAGGAGTTTGGGGATGAAGGATGAGAAGACACTAGAGGATGATGAGCACGACAATCCTCGTAGAGAATTTATAGGGAGCGGGCGCGGGCAGGTGCGAGCAGGGGGTGAGCGACGAACGCGGACAGACCATGGATGGGGGCACGATCCGCGTGACGGGCGTGAGGTGAGCCAACAGCCATCGGATGGAGAGGGAGGGATTTGCATTGCTTTTCCAGGATAAGGAAGTTGAGGAGATCGCGGCAAGTATTTGCATTGCTTTAACTAATTTGCCTTACTTGACCAGCTTTAATTGCGGAGGAGACATAGTAACTCACGCCAGTTTCCTTTCTTTTTTCCGTGACTATGAAACCATGGCGCGCGTACGTCCTGCCGGAGAGCTAGCTAGTACTCTACTATGACGTGATTGACATATAAAGTGCATTTTATTGAGGTTGATGAGCCGTTTTTCAATCGTGGAGAAGATTTCTTTGTGCATGTACTTTTGTGGCATGTCGGTGACCAAGGAAACAACTAATTCATCTCGGACAAATATGCATGGCTAACTACATATTAGGCTCATGACATTACACCGTACAAAAAAAATAACCATATGATTGTGTTGTTCTAACTTTTTGTTTCGTTTTTTAAGGTGTAGCGGAGGGAGAGCTTTTCCTTGCAATATTGACCGTCCTGACAATCGTTCAAACGATCAAAACACCCTAGCCTCCAGGTCTCCCGCCATCGGATCTAACCACTCTTAGCAATAAGATCGACTTCTGTCTGGTTTTGCCGCAAATCCCACTTTTACTTCATTAAAGCAAAAAATAACCAGATTTTGCTTCATTGAAGCCAAAAAGTGTTCACCTAAAACCAAAAAAGAAAAGACTCGTTGACATAGAGTTTGCCTTTGCCGGAGAATCTGTGGAGACTCACTTGAGACCTGTTGCAAAAAGTATGTACTATTGTACCAAACCCGGCCTCGTCTGAGATATTTTCACGAACCTCATAGCAAAACAACACAACAATCATAGCGAACCATTTATTCTATTGTATTATCGGAAAACAAATTTACGAGATCTCCGGCAAGGTCCTTGCATCACTGTTGGTTCCTCCTTGTAGCACCCTCCCTCGCCGGTGGTAGACTTGTTGTCGCATGTCCCAACATCAGCCCAAGCCGATGGTAGCGTCACCCGACGCCCTAGGAAGTACTTCTCGACGCCACTCGCAGCATCATCATGGTGTGTGGAAGCTCCATCGTACGCCACTAGTAGCATCGCCGCCCGACACTTGTAGCATCGACTGCCTCCGTTCGAAGCAGCGTCAAACTGCTATCGCACCACATGTTGCCTAACTTAGAAGCAACAGTGCATCGTTGCATCCTTTGCGGCCATGGCCACATCGGAGGTGGGGGACAGAGCACTACGGCGGCGGGGCGCCTTGATGAGTAGCATCCTCCGGATTTTGGGGGAGGTGCACGCATGAGCCCTTCGATGTCGAGGAAGCGGATGTTCGGTGTGGCAGTTTCATGCATACGAGAGTGGGGAACCGGAGTTGTGGCATGATCCATGCTCGGGGTAGCACAGTCTGACGACGCAGGAGTCTGCGTTTGGGGGGCGACGATTCGAGATGTAGGGCATGAGGCGGTGCAGAGGGACCACCGGAGGGTGAGAGGGGGAGAGAGGAGCAGGGCGGAAAGGATGCTGGTAGACAGCGAGGTGCGAGGCTGGGTCACCAGCGTGGTGGCGGCGCGACCGTGCAGCTACGGGATAGCGGTAGAGGCGTCAAATGCACACCTGGAAGAAAGTAAAAGGAGAGGCCTAAGAAAGATATAAGGTTAGCTATCGGAACACGCGTCAGATGCGTGAACCGAAGGCATGCGAGCCTCTGACTATTTCAGGGTCATTATCCTTTTATTTATATAGGGGAGGTTATATGTGCTCTAACTTATAGATGCTTGTCTACATAAAGATTCCAAGTCTTTCGGTTGACCTACTACAAATATTTCCTCATGTCACAAAAAATGTTACGCTACAATTAAAGTGCATGCTTGTAGAATGAGGGGGTTGTGGAGGGAAGGAGAGTTGTCGCTCTTCTGACTGGTTTCTTGAGGTAGCAACGGACGATTGGTGGGATTCATCTCTATATATATTTCGTTTGTTGGTGCTATCATCATTGTTGGGCGAATATGGGAGGGAACAACATATTAATCATTAATCGACGTGTATGCTAGGACCCCATATATACCCACATTAGGGCACCATGCAAGATGGGTGGGTTTCCCAACCTCTCTCACGATTTCATGTGAAACCCTATTCCATGAGCCCCACAACATCTACCCACTGGATTCCCGTCAGAACTAGGGATTTCATGTGAAATTTCTATATGCATTATTTGAAAAGGTCATCAGAACATAAAAATCAAAAAAAAAATCAAGTTCATACAATAGTAGGGTCAATGGCCTCGAAGTGAGGTTATGCACCATTAGCCCATATTAGTCCTATTTGTCAATCGGCTACTACATCAAAGTTATGTTTGTCTTCTCTGCTTTAGAAAACCCATATATACTCATACTAGGATCCCAAACAACAAGGGAAGAGTTTTCGATGATTTTTGGCGTGATTTCATGTGTTCCTCTGTTTTGCAGGCCCCGTGATGTTTCCCCCCTAGATTTCCATCGAGAGTGGTGATTCCACGCGACTTTACTCTTCTTGAGTTATATGGGTCGCAATACCATGAAAACCCACAAAGAGGCCAAGTTCTTACAAAAGTTGTCCTTGTGGCTTCGAAGTGAGCGTTTTGCACTATAAGTCTAGAATTTTACTTATGGGTAGTTATTTTTGTGAACTAGGTACCGCTTTACAGGAGTTGGTTCGGTGGTCTCGGAGCGTAGTTTTCCGCACCACAAGTCTAAAAGCTTCGTGACTTATAGTGTCTTTAAGTGTGAAGGAAGTGTCACTTTAGAGTTGTGTATTTTCTTTTTACACCACCCTTCTATACCCATATCATGACCTCAATCAAAAGGGGAAGATTTTTGACCCTTCCTCGCGCAATTTTAGAAACCTTGTTCATTGGGTTCCGGGCGAACTACCTTGTAGCTGTCCATCGAAAGTGTTGATTCCATGTGAGTTTCATATTGACCATTAGCTTTCCGTGGAAATTAAGTGGTGATTCGGTGTGAATTTCCTCTTTTATTGTGTCATGATGGATATAGGAACATGAAATCCCCAAAAGAGGCCAAGTACTTACAGGAGATTGGCCATTGGACTCGAAGTGGGTGCTATGCACTATGAGTCCAGAAACTTGACACGAGATAGTCATGTTTGAGAAAGAAGTGCCACTTAAATACCCATATCACCCCACTTAAATACCCATATCACCCCCATGAGCGAGAGTAAGAGTTCTGACCATTCCACACGCGATTTTAGGGGAAACCTTGTTCCTTGGGACCCGCGATGTCTACCTTGTAATTTTTCATCGAAAGTGGTGATTCCATGTGAGTTTCATATTACCTAGTATCTTTTCATCGAATGTGGTGATTCAATGTGGCTTTCCTCTTTCATTGTGTTATAATGGGTCATAGGAACATGAAATCCCCAAAAGAGGCAAAGCGCTTACAAGAGATCGGTCAGTGGCCTCGAAAGTGGGGGTTATGCACTATGAGTTCGGAATCTTCACGCGAGATAGTCAACGAGAATAAGAGTTTTGACCATTCCTCGTGCAATTTGAATCGAAACCCTGTCCCATGGGACCCGTGACGTCTAACTCCCAGCTCTTCGTTGAAAGTGGTGATTTCATGCGACTTTCCTTTTTGTTTGTGTTATAATAGGTCACAGGAACATGAAAACCTCCAAAAAAATATGTCAAGTTCTTACACTAATTGGGGTCGATGGCCTCTAATTGGGGGTTACTACTTTGTCAAACAAATCACTACTTGGACACATGGCTGGACAATTAATGCTATTACCTCTGTCCATAAAAATATGTCTTAAATTTGTCAAATTTAAATGTATGGAGACATTATTTAATCTATAGATATATCTAAAAGTAGATATATCTAGCTTTTGCCCATGATACTCCTGCTGCTGCTACTACATGCTGACCAGCTTGCTAGCTTTGCCTCTTCCTAGTACTAGTCCTCCTAGCTTGCTCCGTAGGTTATAGAACATGATACTCCTGCAACAAAAGTCAAATTGTGAAATTCATATCGTAGCATAGAATTATCAATCCATAAACTTTATTATAGTTTATAGTGATCTTGCGATTCATGGTTTCTCGACTTTACGGGTTAAAAGGAGCACGAGTTTCGTCAAACACTATAAATTAACTCAAGCGAAACTTTCGATATGATGTAAAGATTCCAATTTTGATGATAACTAAATTCAGAGCACTAATATTAATTAATTTTTGATTCGTGGCGCTAAGTAATTTTTAGCTGGTGAAAAAGAATGTAATGTTGTCTAAATTAATCTACATGCAAATTAAATCTGATTTCTCGGCTGACTTTACCATTCTCAATCTATAATAAAAAAGTCACCGTTCTTAATAACTTAACCTTCCAATCAAGTGCTACAAAATTTTGACCATTCCTCGTGCAATTTGAATCGAAACCCTGTCCCATGGAACCCGCGATGTCTAACTCCCAGTTCTTCGTTGAAAGTGTTGATTTCATGTGACTTCTTTTTTGTGTTATAATAGGTCACAGGAACATGAAAACCTCCAAAAAATATTTCAAGTTCTTACAATAGTTGGGGTCGATGGCCTCTTATTGGGGGTTACTACTTGGTCAAAAAAATCACTACTTAGACACATGGCCGGACAATTAATGATATTACCTTTATCCATAAAAATATGCCTTAAATTTGTCAAATTTAAATGTATGTAGACATTATTTAATCTATAGATATATCTAAAAGTAGATAAATCTAAGATAACATTTTATGCAGGGAGGGAGTATTTCAAGAAGTGAGACATATACAAGCAATTAGTGCATGCAATAAGCAATCGTTAAATCCAGCTTCTATTTCCTTTTCTTCAAACCGAACTTGGGTACTAGCCTACTACTCTAGCTTTGCTCATGACACTCCTGCTGCTACATGCTGACCAGCTTGCTAGCTTTGCCTCTAGCTTGCTCTGTAGGTTATAGAACATGATACTCCTGCAAAAGTCAAATTGTGAAATTCATATCGTAGCATAGAATTGTCAATCCGTAAACTTTATTATAGTTTGGAGTGATCTTGCGATTCATGGTTTCTCGACTTTACGGGTTAAAAGGAGCACGAGTTTCGTCAAACACTAGAAATTAACTCAAGCGAAACTTTCAATATGATGTAAAGATTCCAATTTTGATGATAACTAAATTCTAAGCACTAATATTAATTAATTTTTGATTCATGGCGCTAAGTAATTTTTAGCTGGTGTAAAAGCATATAATGCTGTCTAAATTAATCTACATGCATGGAAATTAAATCTGATTTCTCAGCTGACTTTACCATTCTCAATATATCATAAAAAAGTCACCGTTCTTAATAATTTGACTGTCTAATCAAGTGCTACAAAGTTAGTATGACCCGAAGTGAATATCCGTTTGAAGATATTCTAGTAGCTTGATTTATAGAGTTAGTGGTCTTACACCAGTTCCCCGCAAAAAAAGTGGTGTTAGGGCATCTCCAGCGACGCGACGCAAACGGACGCTGAGCGACCGTTTGTGTCTGCCGTGACCGGAAATGCGTCTGGAGCCTGTTCCAGCGGGGCGACGCAAAGTGACCGGGCCGTCCGCAGAGACGCAAACCTGGCCCAAATATGCACCAGGTTTGCGTCTCCGCGGACGCTCGGCGGTCGCGCGGAGCGTCCGCTCGCTTCCCCACGGGCCCTCATGGCAGCGACCTAGGTTCGATCGGCCTCGAATTCACAACGCGTGCCGGTGTGGCAACCGCGGCGATCAATGGAGCGCCGAACCGCCGCGGAAGAGCAACCGCCAGACTCATCGTTATACGCGCCGCCGTTAATCCGCGCACATTATAACCCCCACGTCTACGGTAATTCAAGTTCAACCGCCTCCTTCTTCTCCCTCTTCTTGTTCTTCTCCAACAACGGCACGCCATGAGCGACTACACGCTGCCGTCCGACTCGGAGAGCGAGGGCAAGTCGCCCGGATTTCTGCATTGGTGGGAATCCCCTGCGACGCCCAGCGACCCTGCCTCCACGCCGAGTGAGGACGAGGAGGACGGAGGCGGCAATGGCAGCGAAGGCCAGGAGGAGGACGGAGGCGGCGCTGCCAGCGACGCCGAGGACGAGGAGGAGGGCCAGGAGGAGGACGAGGACTCCGACAGCAAGTTCGCCCGGTTGGAGGCGCAGGAGGCGGCGGACGACAAGGCGGCGGCAAGGAAGAAGTCCAGGGCACTGGCGCGGGCGGCGCGTCGTCGTCCGTTCAACGACGACGACGAAGACGCCATTTCTTCCAGTTTCAACTCCTCGACGGACGCGTCGTCCTCCAGTTCCGACGAGGAGGTGACAAGCAAGAGGCGTAGGAGTTTCGACGACGAGGCAGGGCCTTCTAACAAGAAGGCAAAAAAATAGTTTTAGTTTATATGTTTTTAAATTTCTTCTTCTTTGTATGTTAAATATGTTTGAATCTAGTCGATTGAAGTATCCGGTTAATTGTTTAGGCTATAATCTATTCGGTTCGACCAACATGACATCATTGAGTACAACTTTTTCGCGTTTAAAACTTTATCATTCAACAAAATTGAAAAGAAGTAGCACAAAAAAAAACACTTGCATGTCCAAAATGCGTCGGACCGCTAGAGGTAGCCCCCGACGCAAACGGATATTTCGCCCCTCGCGGTCATTTTGACATCCGCCAGGCGACGCAAACGGACGCGAGCGGATTTAGGGTCCGAAATGCGTCGCGCCGCTGGAGATGCCCTTGCACCAGTGGTGTAAACTCAGTGGACTCGTGTGCGTGAACGTATGGTTGAATCCCAAGTTTGAAGCGTATATACTGTGAGGCCTCGATTGATTCAATTGCTTTGAGCCTATATACGTGAGGCAGGATACATGTAGTGATCGACACACGCTAGCTGATGATGCTACGCAGCTAGCTAGGTTTGGTCGGGCTTGCAACCCATGAACTGATCGTATACATGATCTATGTGACCGCCACATTTGGTTTTGGTTCCGTGTCAGTGACTTGCTTGAGCGTCTAGATGTGGGACTCAGCACGTGAGGTGTATACTCTTTAGTTTTGATTCTGTCTCTCACCTCTCGTCTAGCTCGTGTTTGAACTCCGTCTGACATATTCGTCTATGGTGGGCCTTACGACACGAGTGCTGCTGTATTTGGTAGTACTCCCTTTTTTCGAAGATGTACTTGTTGGTTTTATTTTCGAATAGATACGGGAGTGGTGTTTCGGAACATGGGTGCATATGCTCCCACAATTTTAAAATGCATCTTACATGGATTTTGAACTTCAGAAAAATTGAAACGAAAAATTTGTACGTACATCTTCACGTGGTACACGCTCACAAAGTTGTTTCATAAAAAATCGACTTATTATGTGATGTGTGTAAAAAAGACAAATTTCAGTGCAAAAAACAATGCTTTTCACAAGATAAATTTTCTCTTTTTTATATAGACCACAAAAAATATTGGTTTTTTGTGAAACTTGAGGAACCCACATATATTATGCAGATGTACATGTAGAATTTTTTATCAAATTTTTTCGACACTTTGAAATATGATTTTTTGGTAGAGGGAGCATATGCACCCGGGTGCCGAATTGAATTTCCCAATAGATACATACAAATTTAAACAAGGATACGATATTTATTTTAGAACGGAGGTAGGTATGCCTGTAAGCGGTAACAGGCAGCCACGGCGTCGCTAGTCTAGCCCATGCTATTTGCTTAAGTGAACAGCCACGGTCAAGCGAAAAAACATAACGGATCCCCGCGGCGCGTTAGCTACCGCCGCCTCGTCGCTTCGAGGCTCCACTGGAAGACTCCGTAGCCGCTCTAGGCCATGGCCGGCGAAAATTCGCTCCCAATCTTCATGGCGATGGCGGCAGGCGCCATACCCGGAGAGACTACACCGTCGTCGCTGCTCCGCCCCCGGCACCCCCGCTCCCCCTCCGTTTCCCTTCTCCGGCCACCTCCACCCCGTCCGACGAGGTGCATGGTGAGCTGCCCGTGTTCAGTGAGATCTGTGGGGAGCCGTTATAGGTAGCGACAGGAGGAGGGCGGGGCGAAGTCCGTGGTGCCAACAGCGACAAGGGAGGCGACGGCCTGCCGGCCTGGTGCAGCTGTGCGGCGGACCTAGCTGCCCACGGCTGCACATGTTGACGCGGAGTCGAAGATCTAGAGTTTCTGCTGAGTTTCCGCTTACTTCCTAGCGTTTCTACTGAGTTTCCGCTAACTAGCTGTTGTTTAGCGAGCTTAAAAGGGGCATGGCGGCCTAAGCAGGAATCAAGCAGGCAATATCTACAACCCATTCAATCAATACGGCGCAAACGGCAAGCTGACGGGCAGCCGTGGTCGTGACCACTTACATGTATAGAGGTAGGGCAGTAGTTACTAGGGCAACACAACTTATCCAGCACTATCAATTACTACCTACTCCGTACTAGCAATATATACTCGCTGCACATCCCTTCATTTTTTGGACACTTGATCGATCTGATATTCCCAGAATCCCGCGCTATCTGATATTCCAAAATTCACATGAATGAAAAGAAGGCCATGGAAATTATTGAGTTGGGCCAAGACGAGAACCTCGTTTAGGTTTGTTTTGGGCCAAACGAAGCGCATCCTCCAACTTCACAATTCACACGAAAAGAAGGCAGACCACGACTTGGAACCTCGTCTAGGTTTTGGATCCTCCGCCGCCGCCTCAACGCCGGCCGCACCAGCCCCTCCGCCGCTCGCCCCTCGCCGCCCACCCAACCCACCCACCCATCTCCCTCGATGTCGGACATCCCCACCCACCAAATCCCCTCCGCCCCCCTGTCCAACCCTTGCTCATCGCCTCCTGGACCCGCCGTCGCCGTCGAGGAGCACCGCCCGGCGCTGGACCTCCTCCATGGCGTCCGCGTCTACCTCTCCCACCTAGGCCAAGTCCCGATCTCCGTTTCCTGACCTTGATTTTATTCCTATTGTTCATGATCTGTCCCGTGCAGAAATTTTGGAGGGGGTCATGGCCGGCCTCCCCCAGCTACTGCTCTGCTGGTGACTGTGTGCTCGCCAGCATGGGCACGGCCAAGGAGACGCCGACGACCACGCACATGATCGTCCAGGAGGAGGAGCTCGCGCAACCCGACCACGGCGACGCCCACAGAATAAGGTCCTCACCTTTTCCCCCATCTTCCTGCCGTGCACGAACCTAGTTCTTCCCCACGATGACATTGTCTGTGTGTGCACCTCTCACACGTGAGCATATAGTTCTAAGAATGTCAGGCATTTCATTCTTGATGAGTGTGATAAGATGCTAGAGTCACTTGCTACTTTTTTATCCTTATTTCTTCCACGTATACAGTTTTCTGGTCATATCTTCATGTACATGACACGTGCAAGTGTAGGTTCTGCTAAGCTATTCGTTGTATATAGTCAATTAGCACTAGTAGTGACATGTATATAGTCTTTTGAGAATTAATTTCTTGCTTGGCTACTTGCCATGCGTTGTATGTAACAGTCCCAGGATGGGACTGTGGAAACTTGTATGCTGCCATGCATCAGCTTTGCCATGACGTTGATTGTTGGCTAGTTCTCTCGCTGATTAGCCATGTGCTCGAGATGATATCTTTGCCCCTGATTCATGTAACTAGAGCTCGAAAATAAATTTTCCTTTTGTTTTTGTATTTCAGGGGAGAAGTGGAGCTGGAGCTGGTGAGGAGGTAGCGATGGCTGCCGGATCCGGCTGGAAGGATGCGGTGGTCTTCTTTTTCGACTCCGTGGGTTTAGGTGAGTCCTCGGGTGGCCATGGCACTAGACTCCGTGGATTTATGATATGGATGACATAGTACATTCAAGTCTCCACAAGTCTTGTTTTTGACATGATGATCCGTGACACCATCAAGCCATGTTTGTATTGGTGTTTTGCAATTCTATTGACATGTTAGGCCAATTTCGAAATCTGATCCTTCTTGCTAAATCCGCCATAGCTGACCATCATGTTTTGTTCTTGTTCAAGGAAAATGAGGACTAAATGAGAGATACGTGTCGCAGCTGGAACCTGTGGCTGCAGGCCATCACTTGGAAGGAAGCTGGAAGACCCTGGGGACAAGCTTGGTCGGCTTCCTTTCTAGCGCCTTAATGAACTGGTTATGATGCATGTTATGTTGTATGCCCGGTATTGTCCGGTGATGCGGAGATTTTCGTTGATTATATGTCTGTGTCACATGGGCTGTGTCGTATGCACCATTGTCTTAATTGAAGTATGATATTTGCTGTGTAGGTTTGGATGTCCAAAATACAGGCAAGGTCTTGCCAAATTTTTGAGCACTCCCTTGCTAATTAATTTCGAACATCCTTGCTATTTAGTAGCTTAATGACTAGTTCTATTTATTAAATAAAATCCTGCTGATCTTTGTAAACAAGTAGAAAGAAGTAATTGTTGACAAGTGCTAGATAGGAAGCAGAATCAATCATCGATAAGGATCTGTTGCCTTTCTTGGAAATTGTTTTAGCTTTATCAGTTCCTGTGTAAATTAGAAGTTTGGAATTAGACCAGTTCCTGATTCCTGTAACTTGAGCTCCAAAATAATTTGTCTTTTCGTTTTTGTATACCAGGGATAAGTGTAGCTGGCCCAGAAGGTAGCCATGGCCGCCGGATCTGGCCAGCAGGCAGGTTCCTTCTTCTTCGAATCCGTGGGTTTAGGTGAGTACTCGGGTAGCCATGATACCAACTCTTGATTTAGTTGAGGCTGGTTTAGGACCATACCATGTCTATATGTTGGTGTTATGAGAGTGTCACCTCTTATGTTCTTTCCATTTCTTTGAGATCATGCTATGCGTTGTTTTCAAGAGGCTGGTTGCACCTGTTTGAAGCTATCTGTTTAGATTAATGTTTGAAGCTAGAGGTAGAACCTGGAGTCACACTAAACCAAAATTTTCATATAATTTGGGCTGAACCTTGATCTTGAGTTACTATTATTAATGTGTCTGGTTACGCTTGTTTGGAGCTGATCTGCACTAAAGTGGCTAAGTTCCGATCCATATTAAGTGCCGGGATTATTATTGTTTTGCTTAGATGATTCCTAAAATGAATTCTGTTAGGAAGCTCATTGATGCCTGTGCTGGATGTTCCTAGTTTTAATAAGAAAGAGTAACAAAACTTCCTTTTTTTCAGCATGTAAAGAAAGAAGAGCAAGAAGGCTACAAAGAAGGACCTGCCCAGATCCTTTCACTTTCTGCATGTAATCTTCTTGGTGCTGTAGTTGGGAAGCGCGAACCAGGCGTCCCGTCGTGTGTAGTGCCGCTTTTCGGTCCTTGTAATATTCGATGGTACTCGATGTTGTAAAATCCATTTTTTGTAATGCTCCAGGCTTTGGAAGTTGTAAAAATTTGGAAAATGTGCACGTGTGTGATGTTTGTTCCTAGCTTGCGTTTCTTTGCGTTAGACTTGTCAGCAAGGTTGGATCGTGTGGCTGTACGAACATTTATTCTACTACTATATTGTTTGATTTGTGGTCTGAATGTTGCAAAATGAGGAAAGGTCATGGCAAAATTTTGAGTACTATGTGTCTCAAATGGACCAGGTCGATCAGATGAGAAGGTACATGGGTTTGCGGAGGATGGTATATCACTTATCTTTAATTTGTGCATACAGAGGCAGCGTTGCTACCATACAGGCATACACGCACACATAGCGGGAAATAAGGGAAAATTGAGACCCTGCAATAATTGGATCGATTGGGATTTAATTAGTTTCCAAATATAGTGCCAAAATTTTCGTTTTGGGCTGAGCGGTAATCTCTCCACTATTCTAGCTGAAACGTCCCCCCGAAAAACTGTACTTTGACCCAGATGAAACATCGATCCCTCGCGCGATCCACCCATACCATGTTGCAGTGAAAGTCACAAGGTACTTTGGTCTGAAGGAGTATTGATGATCAAATGTTAGCATACCAAGCACCAGACTTCACAAGGCTACAGAGTTAAAGACTGTTTGGAATATTTTTTAAAAAAAACCCAACATGCCATGTTCCTAGTTTCTTACTTAATAGTAGCAACCAGACAACATGAGATGACGATCCGCGAGTACTGCATGATCGGCTCCCGTAATCAGGCTTGCCCTGCCGATGCCCCCCACTAGCGTCGAACACTTGGATGGATTTCAAATCTTATTGAACTGGACGGCCGCGACGATTATTAGGTGGAGGGCAGCCATGGACCATCAACAAAAAAAGGTTCAGCAAAACATGATTGGTGGTCATGGTTTAATCCGGAAACTTTGAGGTTCGTAACGATTATTAGGTTTCCTCCTCTCGCCCGCGTGTGGCGACGTGGGGAAACCCTAGATAGCTGCCGCCACCATCCCCCCTCCTTCCTTTTCCCGCTGCTTCCATGGGGCGCGGCCGGGCTCTGCCTGGTCGTTGCCGGCGGCGGCGGGGCCTGCTTGTCCCCTGGCGGGATGGATTGGCGCAGGAAGGATCCTCCCCAGTTAGGTGTGGTGCGCTCGCTGGGCACCACGGAGTGCTGGTTGCTCGATGAGTGGCGGCATGAGCGGTGCGCCAGTCGTCGTGAGCGGCGGCGCGCCTAGGACATCGGCGGCGCGGCGGACGGTGACCTAGGCGCCAGTCTGGGGCGGCGTCCTTGTGATGGTGGTGGTGGCCGCTGGCGGTGGGCCATGCCAGCCAGCGGTGGAGGTGCGAGGTGGGATGGACCAGATGGGTGTAAGCCCTAGGTCGGACTTCTCCTTTCCCACTGTGTGATCTTGGTTGTCGCCGGTGGAGGGTCGACCGGTTGCAACGCGTCTCGCAGTGTTGCCTCGGCCTTGGGATTGTTGGCGGCGTTGCCTCGTCATCGGCGGCTAAAACATTTTGGCAAGTTATTACTTTAGCCACACCCCAAATTATTTTTTTACCCGGATTACTTGCTATAAACTCGGCAGTTGATTGGGTAAAAACAAATACTCCCTCCATTTTTTTAAAAAGGGCGCAGCTCAAAGATCTCTGGGACCAAGGTATATGCCGATTGGAGGAATTTCGTGGGTGTGGAACGTGAAAATCGGTTCGGTGATTAAGGAGATGTGCCTAATCGCTAGAAAAACGCTTAGGAAACCCCACGGCCAATCAATTTGCCGTTTCCTCGCATGCATTGGTCGAGAAATAGAGAAATAATTGGGCCTAATTAATTGTGTGCGCCTTATTTGGCTTCCATTCTGGAAATTCTGTGATTTGAAGATGCGCCCTTTAAATAAAAATGGAGGGAGTACTAGTGGTAGTACTACCCCATTCCATCAATAAATTTTGTGCCCGTAATTAATTTCCAGGATGGCTCTCCCCTATAAACTAGGAAGTTGATTGGGTGGGGAAAAAACTCACCCCTAAAATCACGACACATTAATTCTAATTCTATATACTCCCAGATTTTGTTTTGTGTGTTGCTTCCTCCTTGATCCGTGGGATGGGATTAGCCCTTGCAAAGCTGAGCAAAACTCGAGCCCACCCACCGAAACAAAATCGCTTCCTCCCTCCCACCGAACCCATTTGCGCCGCCGGCAACTCCTCGCCCCGCCGACCACCTGCCCGGAACCCCCTCTCTCTATCCCACCCATTGGAGCCACCCAAATCGGGCACCCCCTGGAGAAAGCTTCGGCCTTTTTCCTCCATGGTGGGCGGCGGCGCGGCAGATGATTTTGGTGAGGCGGAGCGAAGATTGGGCGTCACCGGCGGAGGAGCAGGAGGTCCACGACGACGGTGGCGCCCCTGCAGCGGGTGGTGGTGACCGGGGCGGCTCCGAGCGGGGGAGATGCGACCCTGGCCTTCACCGCGCGACGCCTACGATGGCAGCAGCCACGGCGGGATGCTCGTGGTGGGGGACAGAGAGGCGGGAGCAACCAGTAGGATCAGTCCTAGCTGGAAGGGAGATGTCCTTGACTCCGACATTGGCATCTCAAGGTAGAAATTTTTCTCTCTCTTCCTATGATTTATTTGGGTGCTGAATATTGCTATTAGTCAAGTGTTGTGCAAATCGTTGATGCATGTGGTACCGAAAAAGAATGATTAAATAGCTTTGCTCGCCTGCTCTGGGGCCACATACTGTATTTGTTCAAATACAAATAGAATGATTAAGTAGTTTTGCTTGTCTGCTTAATGCATCTGCGTGGTCACATATCGTATTTGCTGACATACAAATTACTAAATTTGTTTTCTACATGGTAGTGCAGAAAGTAGTAGAGGCAAGAATCTCTTCTCCATTTGGTGGTTCGGTTGTTACACATTTATGTTTTGCTTGCGCTGATATGAACCAAGACTAGCAGCGGATGATTTGTTAGTGCTACTTGGCTGAATCTATCGCAAAGTGCCTAGTGTTAGTAATATCCATGCTTAATTCTATAGCGAATTTGATGCATAAGGGTTCCTAGTATCTCAAGTTGGGCATCTGCTGTGTTTGATTTATGTGCATGATTTGTTCATTTTACTCCCATATTTTCTCATGCACATTGTGAGCCTGATGTAGATGATTCCATTAGTTCATGGTCTTTGATGCTCTGTATTGTACGTTTCTCTACCATGTGTGCTCCTGCTCTAGCCTCCTCGCTGTTCCGACCAAGACCTGAGAGGCGACAAAGCTGATGATCCAAGCATGCTGCTACTGCTCCTTGCCTTCACCCACAGCCCTTCTTCTGCCAAAGGGAGGAGAGCTAGTAAATCCCTCATTCATATCTATGTTTTTTTTGTGTGTTGAGGTAGTAAGAGCTTGCACTTTTTTTTAATCCAACGCAGAATAATAATTTGAGTAGATGCTTCATGAATTGCTTCATGCATGGGTTGGTTCAGCTAGGTTTGAGTGTATGCCTCCTAATTTTGTTTGTTGTACATGTTTTTTACAATCTAAAATCAGAGCAAAAAAGGAGAGCTTTTGAAATTATGACAGTGCTACTCAAATTGGTAAAGAGAAAGAAAGAAATCGTTATAACAAGACCTGTATAGAAAATTAGGCATAACAGCAATGCTCATTAAAATATGTGCTGTCACTTCATTGGAGAAAATAAAGCTGGATCTCTATCAACTGATGCTATCTTTCAGTGTTTTTTCTCTTCTTTTACAATTAGGGATGAGGTTGGTGGTGCATAAGCATGTACAACTGTGTATATCTGGGTAAATATACACATGTATAGTTCTGTGCAATCTGCTATGGTGCCTGATGTTCTTCTTTTAGGCAGTAGTACTTTGAATAAGCGCCTCATTTTTTGCCCCTTTTTTTTTACGAGTTGAAGGGTATTGAAGCTTCTATTTTGGTATTGAGTACAAAAGAGAGATAATCTAGTGCATGCCAAGTTGGTACAAAGGAGACATACATGCTATCTTTCAGAGTTTCTATTTTGCTATTTTTGTTTGCTGTAGATGTGTAGGCTTAGTAGTTGTGCTTCTTTTTTGTTTTGACTGTTTGCTGTTTGCTATGCATAGACAGTACTAAAAACTTGTTCATTTTCAGGTTCAAAGCTCATCGGAGGAGGAGGAGGAACTGAAGAGAGCGACATTGGGAGGCGGCCTCGTAGGGGAAGCATGAGGAGGTGGAACACCATTGCAGCCTACCGATCATGAAGACGGCGACAAGGAGAATGTGTTGTATGGTGATCAGCTGACAAAGCAAGCCTCAAATCGGCAAGATTTTGCATCCCAGTGAATACAGAGTACGGAAGCTGATGTTAGTAGTGTCGTATCCCAGTGAATACAGAGCAAGGGGAAAGCTCAAGAGAACAATTCATAGGCCATTTAGAGTGAGGACAAATGTGAGTTTTATGATTGCATCCCCCACATTGCACGTTTTTCTGAAAGATTTTGCACTCAGTTGCTGACTCACTCTTTGTGCTGCTTGTAGGAAATACAAGTGCTGAAAGAAAACAAGACTGGCCAAGAGGAAGAGCATGCAGTACTGAAGGATGAAAATAGAAGAGTGATGGTAAGGTGAATGACTCAAGAGTGCATGACAACAGCCTCCAGATTTGTTAATCTTTGACAATCGATGGTTACTCATTGTTCTTTTTGAATGCACTACTATGATGCAGCAAACTGGAAGATGTCCTGATGGAAAGGGACGGACTAGATAAACTGACCTTTGGAGATATACAGGTGACCATTTCTCTATCCAAATCAATAAGTTAAATAATGTTTAGTAATTGTTACCTTTTTCCAGTTGGAGGTTAATCTATGTTGGTCTGTTACCAAATCAAAGCTTGTATGTTTGTTGAATGTGGTCCGTTGCTAAAGTAGTAGGGGCTGAACACAGTACATAATAGAAGTTCCAAAATTTTAAGTAATAACAAAGCTTGCCTTTTTGGACTAGAGATGTCTGTTTCTTTCCTCGGCAAAGCAACTTATGCAATTATCTGAGTGAATTCAAGTACTACTTTGATGAAGAGATATGGCATTTTTCAGTTATCGAAATGTTCAATTCCATTGGATGATTGTTTGATCCTTTTCATATCAGTGCTTGGTTTGGTAATCTCCCCAGACTACTACTGGCACTTTGGTGCTAGTTTGTATCGGGCATACCTGTGACACCGAGTGTGCCATGGCACCTAGGTAACACAGTTTTTGTGCGTGATTTGTTACTTGACAACCTGTATGCTCCAAAGGAAGAACCTGTATATATATATTTTGCTTTGGTCCTGTGTTGGGAGTATTTTCTGGAGCTTAATTTTCTTTCTGCTGCTTTTGTGGTGTATATGGAAATTTTATTCCTAAATGTGCGCATCCATACTGAGTTGCTTCTCTGATGAAGTGGTCTTGTGATCCCTACACTTGTGGGTTTTGGTGATCCCTATACTCTTGTATTTATTAAACTAGTTGTTTGGTCGAGTTGATGAATGTAAAGCTTAAACCTGGCTTGCATCGAATGTGAGCTGAATTAACCTGGAGCTTTTTGGAGCTGATCTGGACTAGTGGTTCAACAAAGTAGATAGATATTTTGTGAGTTATAAAGCCTGAATGTGTACTGTATTTGTCTCGGTTTTGTCAGTTACAATTTGTAGAAGAATGTATTGCTGGCAATCTGTTTCACCATGTACTGTCCTTGTTGAGAAAGGGCATAATTGGTTCATTTGCCGTTTATTATGATTGGCCTTATTGCTTTTTGTTATTTCTTTGCCCTCTGCACCATTAGAAGATGTAGTGCAAAATGTACAGATTACCTCTTTTAGCATCAATTTTTTGAAGCAGTAGCTGGGTTTGGCATTTGAGATGGTGAAATAATGGTTAGTAATTGTAACATTTCCCGGTTGGAGGTTAATCTTTGTTGGCCCTGTTGTGGTCTTGCAGGTTCCAGTTGGCAACGGAGGAGGCTGGAGAAGCATGAGGTTGCTGTGGTGGACGTCTCTAGTTGGTGTAGATACATGTTTAAGGTGAGCTTGTCTGGATGCGGCGGCGGTGTTTTTGTACTATGTTTGGAATGTTAAACCTGGAGGTCGAGTTGTTTGTATTCTTTCCGAGCCCTGCCGCCAAGTTGAGCTGGATCACCCGTCAGCTTCCCGACAAGGCCATCCTCCATCTGACTCGTCCGTCACCTTGAGTCGGAGTCTCCACCACCTCCTTTCTCCCCGCAGGTCGCTCCCCAGCACTGCCTTTTTTTCCTGGATGAATCTCGCTTCCATTCGAGGTGAAAGGTCGCATTTTTGCACGCTCGATCTGCGGGAACGACGATGATGGTGCCGGCATATCGGGGCGGGAGGACCAGTGGCGCGTCTTCATAGAACTGCTCGTGCTGGAGGCCGCCATCGCCGGCTTTTCCGGCTGCAACCTCGAGATGCTGCAAGGGGTGCCAGAGATCCTCACGAAGGTGAGGCTGCTGCTCAAGGTGCAGCTCCGGAACCTGGCCTCCCTCCTCGGCTGATGCGCCTTCTCCGCCGCCGGGGCCAGAGCCGGCAACAAGATGCTTGTCTACCCGTATTTTCCCAACGGCAGCCTTGGACACTTCCTCTTCGGCGAGTCACCTCCATTACTACCTCAACTTCTCCATCGTCTGCCATAGAAATACTCCTGAATTCAGTCCAGATTCGAACACAATTCGCTTAATGTTAGAGTTCATGTGGAGTTTTTGGTTTCGCTGTCAGAATTCATACGACTTGTAAGGCAGCAGTATAATTATCCGCTGCTCCGGTCAACAGGGTAATGGTATTTTGGTCGTCTCCTTTGTTTGTGCCATAAAGATAATACTCCCTAAATACTGCAGTATGTGCGCATGCACAGGTTTCCTGTTTGATAAACTATGGTGAATGAGAAGCTAGCTAGCTTATGCACTCGATTCCCTGTTAGATACTGCAGTACATACTTCTTGCTTTTGTTGTTCTTAGTATAGCTTGCTGGTTCTGCATTTAATTGTTCTTTCTAGTGCTGTATGCTTATTATGGAGTAGTTGCTTTATTTTCTGAGTAGGAGTGTATTCTTTAAGATGAGTTTTCTGTGGGAGTAGGAGTATAAACACTTCAGTTCTCCGTTAAGGTGATGGAGTAGGAGTATATACTTTAAAGTTTAAACTATGATGACATTACAGTCTAAATAAAATCCACTTTTAAATTATGTTTAATTGTACAACCTGTTGAGAAGGTAATTCAGTGTAATTGTACAACCTGCCGAGTATTCTGCCTAAAATACCCACTCCTGTACTTTTAAATTCACTTTAATCTGGAGTATAGTAGTATAATGAAGATGGTATCTGAATTCACTTTAATCAACCAGATGCTCCTTTAGCTTAGTACTCCATGAGCTTATTGTCATATTTCTAGTATTGGAGTGTGTCTTTTTGATGTGAATGAGCTCGGAGGCGACCTGTAGGTGTACGACCTGTAGGTGTACTCCATGAGCTTATCTGCTTTCCTTCTTCAGACCATGCATGCCGGTTTCTATCATCCTTACTTGTGAATCATTAGGCTCCTGAAAATCATAAAACTGATGAAATGCACGCCGGTTTCTATCATCATTATTTGTTAAATCTCTGGCTCCCGTGTGCATTTTCTGAATTATATTAACTGAAGTTGCCTCTCAGATTCTCACATGTTAAGGTAGAGTTTGACATTTATCTTTTGTTGATCTATCCACTACAGTATTCATCAAGCCCCTACTGGTGATGGATTTTCCTAAGGTGCTGTTGAACAAGGATATATCCGACTCACCATTAATTGGTACTGATCACTTGAAGGTCAGGTCCTGGTGTCACCTTTTTAGTCATAACATGAAGTAACAAGCTTTGAACCTTTTCTCGAGGTTAGATGAGCATGAAGTATGATATCCTGCTGAAATTACTTTGGTTGTTATGCCTGTGACAGTTTCCCAGTTTATATTCATGGTACCAGGGAGGTTATGCCCCGCAGAGGCCGGAATATCTGCCGTTGGAGGTTAGTATCCTGAAGTCCTGAACAACTATTCCATGGCTGTTTCGTACTGTGTTAACACATCCAGCTATATTAGAAATACCGTGGAGTGTGGAAACACCTTCATGTTATCACAAACTTCCATCTTGTCACTTGTGCCTAATCCCATGGCCGTGCGTGCGTTCATGCAGCTGAGGGTGCTCTACTTTCTCGGTGGCGAGGCAGTGTTCATGCTGATCGTGGTGCTATGCATGCTCCTCTGCACCATCTTTGGCACGATGATGTACGCCTCCCCCCTCACCGTCCTGGTAAGTATGCTCCGGCCGCACAAGCACATTAATTTCGTGGAATCACATGATGAGCTTAAATTTGGGTTAAGTATGGTCAGTTACAGCTGGGATCTGAAAAGATTTGGTGGAACCACCTGCCATTTGCAGGCTTTTGCAGTTAATTGCAGGTGGATTCTACTAAGTTTTAATTGTGTGCAACTTGCAGCGATGAAGCAACAAATTAGGCATCAGATTTATTCTGTTTTGTACCATATGCACCAAATTAGGCATGCATGTACTACTAGCTGGGATGATGGGTATTTGAACAGGAATTTATTCTTGAGCGAAAGCGATGGGTCTAGCAATTTAAGCACCTACCTCGTGTATGTGTAGCTTGTAACTAACTTGTGCTCTTGTCACCGTTTACGGTTACAATATTTATTATTAGTGTTACTTGGACCTAATATGTTGCCTTCCTCTTCAGGGATGATTCATTCCTCTTCAGGTGGAGAGAAGTTGAGGCCTGGAAGAAGCATGGTTATCTGCTGTGCAGCCGAGCGAGGAAGAAGGTCTTGTGTTGTGCGCATGTGGACCTGGAGGTGCGGCCGGCTTCCATGGAGTGCAGCTGGGTGACCTGGAGCTGCCGCGAGTTGGGCCACGAGCTGGGCGACGCAGCCAGATCGTCGGTGAAGCAGGAGGCGCAGGACGGGGCAGTGCGCTGTGATCCCTGGAAGAGGGAGCTTTTGGCGAATTGGACGGTGGGCGGCTTCCGGGATGGACCGCACCAGGGACTTTCTGGGCGGAGGAGAGCAGCTGGAGGAATCAGGCGGAGGGGCGCCTGCGAGCGAGGAAGACGATGCGGGAGGAGGGATCTGGCGGATTGCGATCTGATGTAATTTCGCAATTGCGGTCTTGTCTTTCTGTAACCTTAAATGATACTATGATGTAGTCGTACCACTTTCTTGAATTGTATGTAATGTATGAATCGAAGAGGTACTCCCACCAAAAGTGATAAAGATTAATCAAAATTAGGATGAATCTATCTAGTACTATTTAGATGCATTTGATTTTAAACAAAATTTGGACACTTTTTGGTGCGGACGGAGCAAGTAGTGCTTTTTGGACTAAATAGTAAGAGCATCCCCACTCGTCTCCCCGACTTGGCCCCGAGCGCCGTTTTTCTCATCCGGACAGCGAAATTCGGTCCAGTCGCGCCCCCGGTTCCTCGATTTCGTCCGGATTGGGGCCTTCATTCATCCGGCGAGCCCACGCCATCCCCGGTCCCCCGAGGCGCGCTCGGGGACTCCGGACGAAGCGAAAGCGCGCGAAACGCCGAGAAATCTCTCCCGCGCTTTCGCTTCATCGTCGCCGCAGAGGTGGACCCGGCCGGTCAGTGGCAGACGCATCGTCTTCCGCGCAGCTCGCCGCGGACGCGTAGCATCCACGCGGTATTAAATCGCCGGCTCCAGACCCGCCTAAATACCCCGCTCGCCGCGACGCGTCGCACCACTCTTCCTCTTCCTCTTCCTCTTCCCTCGACCCTCGACGAGATCCATGGCGTTCAACGACGAAGACGGCGTGGCCGACAACGGCTTTCCCCGCCGGTCGCTCCACGCGTGGGAGGGGCACCTCCTCCACCAGGCGGGGTACCCCTGCCCGCCGGACACGAGGCCTCCCGGCGGCGGTTGGCGGCTAAGTGCGGGCGGCGTGCCAATCCCGCCGCCGCCCCAGGGGCGAGCCCTCGACGTCGTCATCGAGGAGGTCCGACTAACATTGTCGGACTAGGACCGTGCCGAGCCACGCTACCACCCCGACAACTACACGGCGTGGAACTCCTACTTCCTTCGGCGGTGAGAGCAGGAGCTCGCCTCCTACGACGGTCCGCCGCCTCCGCCTCCGCGCAACAACACCGCCGGACGCAAGCGGTGGTGGAGCGTGCCGGGCCGGACGCTCGAGGTCGTCCTCGAGCACATCGAGGGCGGCAACTTCCCCTCTTGACGATGCCCCCGCTGTCGAGGGCATCGGCCAGCCGCCGCCGGGTAAGCAGCTGGCAGCCACGGCGCATGGCTGCCAGTTCCTCGTCGTCCGGTTCGGCGTCGAGGTCGACGCCGATCTCCAGGTCGGCGCCATCATGGGCGCCGGTGAAAAAGGAGCCGTCTTCCCCGCCGAGCAACCGCGCGCGCGGCGGCGGCGGGATCGTCATCCGCGAGCCCTCAACGGCACAAGGACGGCTCCGCCCCAAGCGTGAACCCGACACCTCCGGCGAGCGGAAGCGCAAGCCGGCGAAGGTGCAGGTGGAGGAGGCCGAAAGCGCCGAGGACGCCGCCATCCTCGAGGCCGTCATGGCGAGGTCCCTCCAGGACCTCGTCCCCGCTGACAACGCCATGCCCCTCGACCAGGTCTGCGCCTGGTCGAGGGAGCAGTGGGAGAAGGAGGAGGCGAAGCGGCAGGCGAGGCTCCTCGACGACGTCGCTCGCTACCGCCGACCTGCGACGCCTCCGTTCGGCGTCCCCGTGCCCGTCATCGACCTCGAGGAGTCCGAGGACGAATGGTACAAGCCCTCGCCGTCCCCGCCGCGCGACGGTGGCCGGTGGGGAGACCCCGGCCAGGGCACCAGCAGCCAGGCGCCACCTTCGGATGATGGCGGCGACGGCGACGACGACTACACGGTGTTCTACCGCCATTTCGGCATGTAGAGCGCCGTGTTTTATTTAGTTTTATTTGCATCCACGGCCGAAGTCGAAATATATTCGAATTCGGCCTCTATGTATGAACTTCGCCCTCTATATAGTAAATATCATTAAATTTAGTCTAAATTCAATCGTTTTAAGCCGTATTTTGTCAAGTTTCCGTTTTTCAAATTTAGATCGACGTCTTCGCCTGAGATCGCGGCTGGGAAACTAGTCCTCCTCACGCCAAATTTTTGGACGTAAATTTTCCCGAATTTCGGACGTGGGAAGGGCAAACCGTGGAGATGCTCTAAATTTTCGGGCGTGGGAAGGGCAAACCGTGGAGATGCTCTAAATGCCCGCCGCCGGAATTCATTCGCAGCGGAATCCTCTCAACCACGGAATCCTGCTACCACGGCGCCCTCCACACCTCGTCCATGTGCATTGACCCGCGTGTGCCAGCCCTATGCGACCCGACGCGTGGATTTCGCTCGCGAGAGGAAAGAGAGAAAAAAAAACTCCCATCGCCACGATCTCGCCCCCTCCTTCCACGACACCTTCCATGTGCGTTGACCCCCCCGTCCACGCGACGCGACGGCTGGGGCTGACCCGCGTCCACGGTTTCTCGCCCCCTTCTTCGCGCAGGCTTCTCCGGCGTTTCGGCGTGAAAAAAGAAAAAAAAAACACAGTCCCACTACAACATTCCGGTCCCCTTCCCTGCTCCCATTATCCGCTTCTCCCATCGATCCGCCGCCGGTGGCAAACCTCACAAATAACGACACTGGATACGGCGGCGGCGACGAGCTGCGACGGCTCTCTGTGCCGCACAGCCGGGGACGGCCGACGAATGCGGGGGTCGATGGTAGGACGGCGGCGATCTGCAGGCGAGCTGCAGCAGCTCCAAATGGCGGACGAGGCGGCGGCGAGCTCGATGCAAGCGGCGGCGGCGCTGGCCTCCCTCCATCTCCCGCAACCAGGACCGACAGGTGGGCGGCCCAAAGTTCCTTTTTTTTAACAGTTTCATCTTCTGCTCCAAGCGACTTGAAATGTTAGTTCGGCTCCTGCATATTTCACTGGAATTCATCGCAAAAATGGTGAACCGAACCAGCTGAAAATCTCGCAAGAAAACCCCTTTCTAGATGCGATACGCGATTACATGAACAAGCCTAGATTTTTTTACTTTCAATTGAGGAGCATCTTCTGGGAAGGAGCAAAAATTAATTTGTTGAGTGTTGGGATGCAGCAACTGACCCCCAAGATCGGAGGTATTTCGGGAGAGGGGCACACATAAAGCGCAAGGCGAAGCGAAAGTGGGGCAAAGTGGACTCTGTCGGGCTACCTCCCAGGCATCTTGGTCATCGCCAGTCAATCCGCAGGTCAGCCCTAGCAAAAATCCCCTCCACTGTCATCAAAGTTGTCCGTTAATGAGAAGTAAGATACCATGGGATAATTGTAGTACAATGTCTTGTTTCTGCATCTATATGTGTAGTTGCATCCAATGTTGCAGTTGATAATTTGATATGTTGAACCAGTAGGGTATGTAATGTTCTCATTCTTTGTTTCATAATTTTTTTCCACCGATTGTTCATGCGACATTTGAATGCCATGTTGCAGTTAGATCTTGTACACATGTTGTTTGCCTGTTTTTCTATGCTTTATATAACAGTTTTCCCCATGCCATTTTTGAGGGACAGTGTTATAAGGTCACACGTACTTATATGTTGCTTGTTTCCTTTGACTACACAGGAAAGGAGTTGGGTCCATGAATGAAGCATTACAGGGTGAAGTGGGCATCAGGAGCCGTTTCAGTGCATTACGTATTCGGCAGATTATGCGGGGTCTTACACCCCGGCAGCAGGAATATGTTGCAAAGTATGGATTTGAGCATTTCAACCGTATTGGCAAGTTCACTGTCCACGAGCCGCTGGCTGAGTGGATAATGGGGAAAATAAACCCTCCATTCTCTGAGTTCAGAATTAACGCGGACAAGACAATAGTTTTCACCAAGTCCCTTGTTCAGAAAATTTTGGGTGTACCGTCAGGGGGAAGACCCATTGTGCTGCACGGAGAGAAGACGGACAAAATCGAGGAACTACGAGCTCTGTACTTAAATAACGGACTAAGGGCATCCATCCCCCATGCTGTTAGTTTGCTGAAGAACAACGAGGACGAGGAGTCCTTCATGAGGACATTTTTTCTTATTGCACTTGCAGCAGTGCTCACCCCCACCACTGGAAATACAATAGATCTTGACTACCTGTGGCCCCTTGAAGATATGTCAAAGGTTCAGGACCTCGATTGGGCTGGCCATATCACGGAGCATCTGATGGACGACGTCCAGAAATTTCAGTTCAAGTCCAGGGAGGAAAAAAAGACCAACTTCTGGGTTGGCGGGTGCTTGCCTTTGCTCATGGTTTGACCTCTCAATTCCTCCCCTCCTTCCCTCCCTCCTGTTGTACACTAGTGCACTCATGACATGGGTTTGATGCTGCTGTTGGCATTTCTTTTCTGTTGTTATTGCTATGGTGATTCTGCAGTTATAACTTATAAGTACTTCATGTTGCACTCTGTTTGATTTCGTTGATGCTGCAATTATGGTGGCAATGGCGTTCTCAAGTTAAACTTATAAGCCATTCATATTGCATTATGATTTTGTTGTTGGCATTTCTTTGCTGATGCCACAGTTATTGTACTGTGAATGCTGCAGTTATATTCAGTTCATACTGCAGTCCGTATACATATCTTCTTCTGTTTGTTACTGTGATGCTGCAGCTTGTGCAATTTCCTATTTAAATACATCGTATCTGGATTTATTGATGTTATCCTTTTCAATGCTAGATTTTCTTTTGCCAAAAGTGTTCATAACTTTATTCCTACTATGAACATTGTTTCAAACTCTGGTTTTGTAGATTGCTTACATGGACCACCTGGATCTTCCTAGAGGGCGAATTGTAGACCGTGAAATTAACTACTCAGTGCCTAGGATCTGCCATGTTTCTAAGCATGATTTCCAATTTATCGCGATTGCTGACCTGCATCGTCAACATTACAAGTTTGCCACATTTGGAATACTTCCTGTATGTTGTTTTCTCTACCTTATTCACTCTGTAGTTTGTGTTTGCAGCATACAATTTCTAAAGGTGTATTATTTTCCCATTCTTGCTTTTTATGGTTATTATGCAGTTCCGTAAAAGAACACCGTACACTGATAATCCAAAAACCGAGACAGAAGTAGCAGAAGATGATCTTCATATTTTCTCCAACTCAAAGGATCAAGTCTTACCAGGGCAATGTGATCTTAAAGTAGATGAGGAAAAAATAGATGAACTTGCACAGGAAATCCAACCTGAAATCCTTCGGTTTACAGAAGCAAGCATCCATCATTCCCCTTTTGGAAGAACTGATGTTTGCTCAAATCAAGGTAATACGGAGGAAAGTCGTATAAATTATTTTAATACTTCAAGGAGCACCATGATGATACCACAAGATTAACAGGAACTAAAAAATCCTCTAGCTGTGGAAGGGGCAGTTCTAGCCAGAATACTACAAAGGCGGCTCTGACACCCTCTTCATCTGAGAAATCAGGTTACCTTGTCAGCGTGCATGCACATATGCATCAAATCTTAATTGCTTGCGGATTTATTTATCTGTGAACTTCTGTACAGAAGAAGACAATGCTCGAGAATACAAATCTTTTGAGTCGGATGATCATCCAACACCTCCAGAAGCTGATTATGGGGTAATATTTAGGAGCTGTCTATCTGGAGCACAGATGGAGAAAGTAAACCCTCTTATCCAGAAGATTCAACCAGAAGCTATTGTATTCGTAGCTACCATGAGGAACTGCGATGTTCAACTACCTAGTCCTCTTCTGGTATATTTCTGTTCTTCTATATCGAATGTGCATCTCACTGTTTTTGATATGAACTGGTTGTGGTAGCTACATTCCAGCTTTCTATATTCCCCGGTAAAATCCTGGCATCGTCAAGTTCTCGTGAACTTTCTAAATGATTGGATAAATGATTCTTTCTTGCTTCACAATTGAAACCATGCCTTTTCCGTTCAGCCTAAGTTTTCCTTTATTGTTTCTTGTGTAATGACATCGAATCTTGTCCACATGTAACCAGATCATTTCGAAGGAACGCGCCTTAGCCACAGCTGCACACTTTCCGGATGAAAATGGGACTGTCACACTTCAGGTGCTGGGCAAGAGTGAGAAGTGGCGGCCGAGATTCTTCATAGAAAAAGGCACGTGCATGCTTGCAGGCAACTGGTTGGACTTCGTGTGTGACAACCAAGTGCAGGTGGGCGACATCTGCATCTTTGTACCGGCAAAGGGCGGGGAAAGTTCCGCATTCATGGTCCATATAATTCGTGCTGAAGTTACTCATCCTAGGGCTGTTAAAAGGGTTCGCTCAAGCCATGATTCTTCGGTTGATGGGGAGGAATGACAAACCCAGATGTCGACTCGGAATGGCAAGAGACTGATGGCTGTTAAAGGTTATAGCGACTTTGTACAGAGCAACGCAGGGACATGTGTCTGTTTGAATTGATGGGGATGAATTAGGAGCAAACCTACCACAGTCCAATGTTGTTTTCGTAGACCAGTTCTAGTTTGTGAAACAGAATGATGAGAATTAGGCAAGTAGCATGTAGAAGCTATTCCTGTTGGTGCCCTGTGCGTCTTTGGCATGTTTTCTACTCTCTAATCAAGGTATGCATAAGGCTGACATATTTTGGGCTTCTAGCTCAGCTTCTAGACTTGTTAAATTCAAGTTTTTTTTTCCAGTATTTTTTGCATGCATCAACGAGTATTGCCAGTTCAGGTTTGTAGTTCAACAGACTCTGGCATGTAACTTCATTTGTGAAGTCAATGAACTCAGCATAAATAAGTAACAAGGCCTGGTGGCAACTATACATAAATATGTACTAATGGACAAAAGACTTCACCATACATTGTCAGCAAATACATATGCTCAAGTTGTATCGCATGCAAAGGCAGAAGTGTGCATTGGCTCTAAGGTGTGTAAAGACCAGTTCGGTGCTCTACTATTACCTTGGTAATACTATGAGCTCCCCCTTAGCCTTACTAATCAGTATAGTGAGCAGGGTTGCAGATTTGTATGTACCTCCTATTTGGCCATTTATATATCTTATTACTGGAAATCTTCAGGGACTTGCTGTACTCATCTTCAGCAATTCTGAAGGGTGGCGACAATGCACCTTATGATACTCAGAATTTCTGGTAGCAAGAGATAGCGAACTAATTTTTTGAGAAAATAACCGGCAGATACCACTGTATTTTCTTCAGATTCCAAATAGATGAATTCCTCTAAGGTAAGCATATGTTACTGTACATCTTTTTTTTTGAGGTAAGCATATCTCTTTTGTTAAAGCTGAATTAAGTTCATCTCTTGGAGCGATGCAGCAAGTATACAAACGAAATCAACAAAGTCCTCTAAATAGTTGTTTTCGATGTGTATGACCAGTACTCCTTGACCAGCTCGCGAAAGAGAGATCCTTCAGTTTTCATGAGCTTTGCAGGTCTGTCATACTCCACTACTCTCCCTGGAAGTGTTCACATCATTAGTATGGAAAGATCCACAATACATTTGGTTTCAACTATAATCCACATATTCCATATTAACTGATGCTGGTCAATAGTAAGGTGCCGGTAAGAGAAACATACCGTCACTCATTGCAAGTACCATATCACAGTCCATAACTGTTGGTATACGGTGAGCAACTGTAATAACAGTGCAATTTTTGAATTCTCTCCGAATTGTTTTCTGAAGGACGGCATCTGTTGCATTGTCTATAGAAGCTGTGGCCTCATCAAGAACTAAGATACGGCACCTTCTCAAAAGTACACGTCCCAGAGAGAAGAGCTGCCTTTGGCCCATGCTCCAGTTTGATCCGTCTTCCATAACTATTATGATAAGCTCTTAATCAGTACTATGAAGGAGATAGTTACAAACACCATGCTATCGCGATGATGTAGCTAATAGGCATATGCTAAGACTACTAACTATTTGACATATATAGGGCAAACACATTTTGACACCTATTTTGAATTTTCGAGATAACTAGAGCATAGCTTTCTGTTCAGATCTGAAGTCTCCTACCATGTGAATCCAATCCCTGTTCTTTCTCCTCGACAACTTCAAGAAGTTGGCATTTGTCAAGAACCTGCAGCACATTGAAATCCACTTTAGTGATTCCTTTTGAAATGCAACATTATGTCTAGGTCTTTTGTTATGAAAAAACCAACATGTCATACAGGATTTGCCTAATTCAGTTTATTCACCCCATTTGATAATGTGCTGAACTTTCTGAAATCGTTAGGTCTATTATCACAGCAACTGACCTGAATTACCACGGTCCTAAAGAGAAATGCCCCATGACTAACAAATACATTGGGTTCTTTTGGTGTAACATTTTTTCATTTTAATGTTATCTGATTATTGGGTTTGGGTAAGACGAGAAAAAGCAACGTAGATAGCTCTGCACATTTTACCTCCCATATTTGTTGATCTGAGAATTGCCCAAGAGGATCTAGATTGTATCTTACTGTACCCTGAAAAAGTGTTGGATCTTGTGGAATGATACCCAAACGCGAACGCAGGTCATGTAAGCCTACTGTACTGATGTCCACGGAGTCTATAATTATTTTCCCTCCAGCAGGTTCAACAAGTCGAAAAAGCGCACCAATTAGTGTTGTCTTGCCACTTCCTGTCCGACCAACTATACCAATCTTATCTCCAGCTTCAAACTTGCAAGTGATTCCATGCAGTACAAAGGGAGCATCTTTCCTATACCTAATCTGTTGAATGAAAGTCAATTGCATAAGTTTGTTAATAGGATGGTACCTTGTACATGTAAATATTACCTTCAAATCTGTAAGCTCCACACTGCCATCTTTGGGCCAATCTGGTGCTGGTCGATTTTCTTCGACAACTTCTGCTGCTTCACTTTTTATGTCCATGTACTGCCTCACCCGTTCCACCGAAATTATTTGATTTGCGAGCTTGCATTGGTTTTGAATAGAGAAAACAAACGACGTGTTCAGGGAAAGACCATAAGACAGTGCCATTCCCACAAAACCTGTGCAAAAGGAATTTATCATACCATTTGTAATGTTAATTTACTGAATAGTGTCAAATACATATAGTTAGTTGACTCTGGCACATACACATCAGGATTAAAACTGCATTTCATAATGTTAATTTACCAGGGCTAAAAGTTCCTTGAGGGAGAAGAACCATGAGAAAAGCAGAAAAAGAAAGAACCACGGCGCTCATTATTTCCAGACGTTGAATCAACCATTCAGTTGCTGCAAAATTATGGAAACATGGACTGGCATTCTTGTCAACAAGATCCAAATTTTCAGTAAAGAAGCGATCTTCTTCCCCAAAGGCCCTTACTGTTATAGCCCCTGAAATTGATTCACTCAAGTGATTTGCTAGAGTAGACTTGGTAGTGCCACTGATCCGCATCAATTCCTTAGCCGTGGCTAGATAGTACCTCTGCATGAATTGGAGTATGATAACCCAAGAAACGGGGATGATCCATAGAGAAAAGAAGTCACACCAATTACCTGCAACCTAGTTGCCAAAACAACCATTGGCACGGATACAAGTAGAACTTCCCATTTAACAACAGCCAGTACCCCTAGATTGCTATATGCATTTAAGCTGGCAGCAAGGCTGAACATGAAAGCAAACGGAATATCAAGGTCAAGGATGTTCAAATCCAAAGAGACCTGCATTAGAAGAGAAAGGGAGCGAGTTAACCCCTCATGATAAACTCTCCAGGTGTAGAACAAAAGTATAATTGCTTGTACTATCTATGTCCATGTATACAAGACCACTTAATCTTGTCTTAAGTCAAATGGTTTAAGTTTGACCAAGTTTTACAGAAATAAATGTCAATATGTACACAACAAAATCAGGATCGTCAGATCTATCATCAAATCAGTATGCTTTCAAACTATATTCATTGGGCATTGTAGATGTTAATATTTTTATATAAATCTGTTCAAACTTAAACATGTTTGATTAAGATAAGACTAAGTGGCCTTGTATACATGACCGAGGGAGGGAGTATATCTTCTTTAAGAATTCTTACCCGGCTAAGAACTCTTCCTATAGGAGTAGTATCAAAAAATGACATGGGTGCACGAAACAAGGAACTGAGTAACTGGGAAAATAAGAATCTTGATGTCTGAATCCCAAGAATAATGACTGATAAAGATCTTGATAGCAAGAAGAACATTGTGCAAACTCCGATAACAATGTACACATTAATTAACTTCAGTGTACTAATATGAGGATTTTGGACATTGGCGGCCATCCACGAACTCTGGGCTATCTGCCCAGCAATGAAAATCATGTGAGAAATCACAGCAAAAGAGGCATACACCAAGCCTTTATTCTGCCGCAAGTAATACATATAAGGCTTAACACCAGCATCTCCAGTTTCCTTTTCCTCTTTCTTGATCAGTTGATCTGCTGGTGATGGCTTCACATAATCTCTATATCTGCTTCCATGACTACCATCTTTTTCATTTATCGATATTTCCTTAGCTCTGCTAGGGGGTATGTTGTTATTAAGATCTGAAACACCACTAGTATCTTTATGGCCATTTACAAGGTCCTTAAATTCTTTACAATCTGCCAACAGAGTTTGGTAAGATCCAGAACGGATAACCTCTCCATTGGACATTAACTGCCCAAAATACGTCAGTAGTATCAGATGCAAATGACATTGACAAATAACCAAAATACTGCAGATAAATATAATACATAGAGGCAAAAATATCCTCATATGGTTACGTTTTTAGAGGTAGAGAGAGAGATACCAAAATGGAGTCAAATACGGGCAGAAAATCAACTTGGTGGGTCACCAAAAGGACAGTCTTGTCTGATAGAGCACCCATAACATATTTCTGTCAGAAAGCAAAGAGATTCATAAAACAATGAGTAAGTAAACAGAAGCACACCATTTGGGACTGATGTAACAAACAAAATTACAACTCTAGTTATTTTTTCACATGACTAGAACCGTATCCCTAAGAAATAACAAGTTATTTTTTCTTTCACATAACCACCATCACCTTGGCTGCTATGATGTTGCCTGTGCCAGTAGTGTTGGGGAAGAGAAGGCGAGAATGTCAACTAAAGGTAACATTACTTGGAGTTGTGGTTTTATGTTGCATCAGCCCCAAAAGGTGTGTGTCCGTGTAATTTACTCTAACCCAGTTTCACAATAAAATGACAAAACAATTTGCACACTTCTGACATAACCTTACATTGAAGAGTCTTGTTGCTGTATGGGCATCAACAGCACTGAAAGGGTCATCAAGAAGATATATATCTGCATTTTGGTATAGTGCACGAGCAAGCTGGACGCGCTGCTTCTGACCACCACTGAGGTTTACTCCTCTCTCCCCAATTTCAGTACAATCTCCATATGGCAACATTTCAAGGTCTTTGACCAACGAGCACCGTTCAAGTGTGTCTTGGTATCTTTGCCTGTCCATCGAAGATCCAAATAGAATATTGTCTTGCACAGTTCCTGTTTGGATCCATGCATTCTGAGAAACGTATGCTATTTTCCCACATACTTGGATCTGAAATGTTTGTCCAAAGATTAGTAATTTGATATCAAGCACTTACGAAGAAAGAATTAATAAACATACTTCAAGTTGACAACTATAGTCAAGTAACCGTCAAAAACAACAACTATAGTCAAGTAAGTTTAAAGTGATGGCTAGGGATCGGACTACTGATCCTAGCATCCCGTCAGACCACCCCAGCATTGTTGGATCAGAGTGTCTTCGGGCTCGTTGGATTTAGTCCTCAGAACGTGCACCCTCACAGCCACAGACTAGCTATTACTTGCTCCGTTCCAAAATAATTGAAATTTCAATGTTCGTTCTAAGTCAATTGCTCTAAGTTTGACTGGTTTTGTAGGAAAAAAATCTGTACATTTGGTTCCTTGAAGTCACCATAATACAATCGTTCATATGTGTTCATGAAAAGTCGAACCAACTCACAAATTGATACCCATGTGTTTCGTGGAAAGGTGAAGATAACATACCGTGCCTTCAGTCCTGGGGACTTCTCCGAGTACAGCAGCCAAAAGTGTCGACTTTCCTGACCCTACCTCTCCACAAATTGCAACTTTTTCTCCAGCTTTGACTACCAAATTCACATTCTTTAGAGTTGGTTTTGGTGCACTCTCATCCCATGAGAGACTGCATGAATTCATCGCTATATGGTAATAATCAATGCCAGCATGGTATCTCTTCCTCACTTGCCCGTTCAGCTCGGGTGCATCAAGGAACTTTACTATCCGAGTGAAAGCAACCTTAGCTCGTATCACAACTGCAATTAGATCCGGTATTGACCTAACTGGGTCATGCACAAGACGCAGAGTTGCCACGAAGGTGAAGACATTGCTAGCATCAAGAGGGATTTCCAAAATATAGCATGTGAGGAAGGTAGCTGCTGAAGCCAAAACAGGCGACGCCCAGAAGAGGAAATTGTTGTACACCCTCCTAAGCTGGAATGCCCATAACCACTTGTACTCGACCTCCCTCAGCCCCTCGATGACCTTCTTGAAGTGGCCTTCCCATGCATATAGTTTCAAGACCTTCATATGAAGTAGTGACTGGGACATGGCCTTCAATCTCACATCCTGTGCTTCCATAAGCTTACTCTGGAATCTGTGTTGCAGCTTGGCCAACGGAGCGCTGCAGAGCACGTTGATGACAATGACGACCAGCGACGAAATCATCGCGGTGCCAACCGCGCTGTACAGAATCGCCAGACCGATGCAGAGCTGAACGCTTGTTGTCCATGTCTGATGGAACCAGTACGGGAATTCCCCGATCCGGTAGGCGTCAACGGTCGCATAATTGATGATTTGTCCAGAAGAGTGCTCCAGTTTCCCTTCATTTGACAGCCTCTGTTGTTTCTTATAAATAGCGGCAGACAGGAACGACCTCACCTGTAGTCCTAATCTCCGAGTGCGGAAATACCACTGCCTCTGCGACAACGATTCACAGCATTTGCACATGAACATTGCCGCAGCAAGCACACATCCTTGGTATTCAAAGGTCCCTTTCCCAAGTGATACATTGATGAATGCCTTGAGAAGTATCGGGCCTGTAGATAAGGTGAGAATCTTGAGCAATGCAAAGAAACCCGAGACCAGGATCGCATGCCTGTGGCAAGAAACAATTGTCCAGAAGATTGATGGCGTGGAGTCGGACCCCAACGACTCGCTTCAGCTTCTCCCCGAACATCGGTACTGGTTGTGTGCTCGATCTGTGGCGCCTAAAAGTGGCATGTCTTTGTCCTCAATGGGCTTCTCATAGCCCATCTTCATCAAAGGATTCAACCACCAAAATGACATCTCGCTGAGGAAACCAGCTTGAGCAAAAGGAGTTACGTCGCCATCCGTCTCCGTGTTCAGGGGCTTGTATGAACCATCTCCGATTCCTTCATAACCCTCTTCATCAGGGCTTGGTCGAATGGCATAAATAAGGTGGAGAGCTGCACCTGGTAGGGACAGAAGATCTAAACAAGCCTTGACGGTGATGGTCATGTGTGCCACAATATCAGCAACTGAAGAATAACAGATGAACGCTGCGAAGATGCTCTGCAAGACCAACCAAGACCGGACAAATGCCGCTCCAAGAAGCCGAGGTCCGATGCTGAGAGCCAAGTTGGTAAGGATCAAATTCAGTCCTTGAGATAATGCTACGAGACACCAATAAACAGAAGCGTCCCGATTGAACACCAGCATCCAGAGCCCTAGCTCAAGATAAACCAAACCCAGGCAGCCGTTGAGCAGCAGGGCAGCCCAACGTAGCCGTGGCCCGAGCGCCGACGCTCTACTCTTTAGAGTTTTGGCGATCAACTGGAGAGCGAGCACGGATACAAGCAGAGCGGCGATGCCGATTGAAACCGGACGATTCATGCGGGTAGAGGAGTTGAACATTTCCTTTGAAGCACATGAGGCCACACCTGAAATATAGTTATGAACAAGTATTGGAGTGAGATGACCCACCAGCATATATGCAAAGTGCTGGTCATCAGGTAGCTATGTATGTACACAGTGAGGAGAGCACCGACTTGTGAGGGAACACAGATGTTCAGCCTCTGTTGCACACGGGGGTGGATCAGCTCCTGTTTCAGGCCTGCACAAACCATGAAAGAAACTAGTCGGGACTCGGGACAAAGAAAATCGAGGAGCCCCGAAGCTGCAGTGCACAGCCAGAGCAAAAGAGCAAACCGCGAAAGAAATGGGATCAGAAACCAAGACAACGTCACCCAAATAGGTGAGAAGATGCGAGTGATAACAGGGTCGGGCACGAGGAAATCACCTTGTGGTCACGACGTCCAGACGCGAGCACGGTGCAGCTCCGGATTTGAGTTCCACAGCGCTGGTGTCATCGACGACACGGCCGGCGGCTGGCTTGAACCTAGCTTGGAGTCGACGACGAAAACCCAGACTAGGCCACCTGATATGGACGCTACCGGTGCCGGGGAAGACGCCGCGTGGCTGGCTGGTATCGCTGTCACCGGCGCCGGGCAAGAAAGCCGCGAATGCACTGGATCTCGTGGTCACCGATGATGGCGACGACCGTCGTGGAGTCGGGAAAGAAGGCTGGCCGCGAATCATGGCTGCTCCCGGTTTGCCTCAACGCTCCAAGAGGGAACGAGAGAGACTATGAGATTGGAGTGATAGCGCGCGGGTATACATTTAAAAACTATTCCTGGACTTAAAAACATAGTACTCTATTTGGAGTGACAGCGCGCGAGAGAGTACTGTATTTGTCAACTTCTTATGTCCATCTTGGCATACTCTTCTGCTCCGGTGCTCTTCCCCTGAATTTTTTTTAGACCCGTCAAATATAATAACGGTGGACCATACCTGTTCGGAAGCAGGAGCACGGTCGTAATTTCAGTGTAGGTCCATCGTCCATCCAGCCCCGCGTTGTGTTGTACCTTGTTTTTGTACGTATCTACGGTCACGTCTGTGTGCTGAAATAAAAAAGGTCCTATAAAGATCTTGCTCACTTGATCTTTTTTTTTTTCTTACGCGACATGCATATACCGTATTAATATAGACGAGTATACATGGGCTGGATATGGGTTTCAGCGGACGCACCACAGAAAAAAAGCCCCTACTATAACTCTACAGCTTTGTTTAGGGGGATTTGTTTAGGGGAGCACCGGAGCAGCCCTCTTTGGCATATTGTATTCCAGCGATTATTAGATACGATATTTCTTAAGAGCAATTTATATTCTCTACAATTCCATTGCACGCTATTATATTGATAAACTTTACAACGAGTCAACTTGGCAGTACTATTAATTTTGTTTGTTCATGCAACGTCCTACTATTAAGGAATCAATCATCTAGTACCAATTTTCGAAGTTTGCACCAAGAACCTTCAACACATGCTGTTCAATGAACTCCACATGATGCTCATTTCTTTTTGACTCCGACCATATGCATCAAGTTGACAATCTTAATTAATCACGTATGTTAATATGGAGCTTAGCCACCATTCGTCACAAGGGAATCAATCATCTACCCTTCTTCTTTTTTGCATTATTCATTGACTGACTAGACCTAGTTTGTCTGCCCAGGAACACAAATCCAGGAAGTCAAGCTATTTGGGTAGGGGATGGCAAGAACCAACCTGTGATTGGATGGTTAGGAGGACAGTGGTACTTTGGTTTAAATCTCAGTTTTGACACTTTGATATCTCATTAAAAGACGGAATATTTTTCAGTGGGAGGCGACGTTTCCGTCGACATCGAGACGCCCGTGGTGACTTCCTCAATCTCAAAACCTGGCAAATCAGTTTCTTGAACTTAGTCTCTCAAAGGTGCTCATAGGGGTAGAGTGTGTGTGCGCTCTTAGAGGTGAGTGTACGTATGTGTGAGCGTTTGCATATGCGTTTGTAATGTGTTTGTACTCTCTGTGAGTAGTGTTAATGAACTTGTTGCCATATTGAGTAAAACCTGAACATGTATTCCGTTTGATGGGTGGAGTGTCCACGCCAGCTACGAGACATGCGTGTACACCTCGCCCATCACAACAAAAGTTGCATAGTATCTTTGCTTGTCCACCGAAAGAGAGATTTTCCCAGGATGTTGTAATCGTCCTGTATCTCTATCTTGATGGCCATCACCGCCACGGCCTTGGATACATCCACAAGCAGGCTCAACTTCACCAAATCTGAAGAATGTTTTTTATTAGGCTTCTTCTTGGACACCGGCTCAGTCCTCTGTAACCATCCCGTGCTCCACCCCTCGCCATCCCCTGCAGCCTGCTGCCCGCTCGCTGCCGCCGCTAGGATAGCGAGACTGGAGAGAAATAGGGTTTACTCTACGATATTTAGAAACTGCCATGACCTCATATGTTCTCCGGTACAATAGTGTATCTTGATGAAAAGTTTATGCTGTCTCACTGTTGTGGGTATACTTCATAGGTGTGCCATCGACAGTGCCTAGATCCGGCAAGCCCGGGTGGCCTACAGACGGTGATGAGGCATGTGGCCCATCGGGCGGCCCAGTTGCTGTTGATCATGAAGGAAGAAGTCCAGCCCAGGATCAGCAGGCCGGATCCGCACCGACATAGGAGTGACCCGGATCCATGGAGGCCCATGAGGAACCCGGATCCAAGTACGACGTATATGGAAGGCGGATCCGTGACGTGCACGGCAAGATATTGTACCGTAGTTAGGCTGTCTGTAATCCGGCTAGGACTCTCCGTGTAAACCCTAGATCCGTGCGCCTTTATAAGCCGGATCCCGGGAGCCCTAGAGGCACAACGACAACTCATTGTAACAACGCGAAAGCGCCCAGATAATTCCAGACAAGCAGCAGTAGGCCCTGTCATCGTGCAGGTGTTCCGAAGCTGGGTAACTCGCGTACCACCGTCCCGTGTGCACTCCGCCCTATGGCCCCTACTTCTTCTTCCCCTCGTGAGGATCCCTCCTCCGAGGTACCGTCGATTAGGCAACGACACTCACAGTCAAAGAACATGGCGATAATGATTTCAAGAAGAACACGGGAAAAAGTATACGAAACTATTCAAAGCTGGACTAAATTTCGTACGGGCCTTCTTCCAAACCCACACTACCTCAGCCCAAGTACTCTCTCTCTTCAAACCGGCTCCGTTGTCCCGTTCAGCTCTTCGCGCCCAGCGGCGCCCAGCCGCACTGTTGCTGCAGCGGCAGGCCAGCGCACCGCCAGTGTCCGGCCACGCCGCACGCGTCAGCCCTGGCGGATTCGTCCCCCTTCACCAGCGGCAACCGGTCGAACGCGGCCGCGACGAACATGGCCACCATGATCACCACCGGCCCGGCGGCCACGAGCCCTCCCTCCGCGACGCCGCCGCCCCGTGGCCCGGCCAGGAACACGGGCACGCCCGCCGGCGAGGCGGACGACGGGAAGAAGCACCCCACCAGGCCCAAGATCTCCGCGGTGCCCCGGATTACCAGCGGCGAGGGCTCCCTGCAGAGCACGGCGTCCACGACGCGCCCGGCCGCGCCCAGCACCAGCGCGCCGCGGCGCCCGCGCCGCGCGAACGCCGCCACGCACGACAGCACGTCGCGCCCCGCCGGCACCTCCAGGACGTGGGCGCGCATCGCGCTGGGGCACTCGTGCGCGATCACCACCGGCGGCTTCGGGCCCCGGTTCTTGGAGCCGGAGCACAGCTGCGCGCCCGGCCGAGGCCTGCACGGCTGCCGGAGATCGTCCGTCGCGGCGGCTGCTGTCGCCATGCCCATGGTACAAGTTTTTCTTGTTGCCTCTGCACGTCCTTTGTTGAGGTTAATTAGAGTGTGGTTCGCTGGCTTTTTATGGGCGGGCTCGATGATGTTTGAAGTTGTTAAGCAGGGAAATGTGCGTGAGGAGTAGTTTAGTTGTAAATTGTCCAAACATCCTAACAAGCTCCCAACTGTGTTTCTGGTTGTAAAACATTTTGCGCAGCACACAGTATAGGTATGGTGCATGTTTCTACTCCCTTTTCTGGGCGAGGTCAGGTGGGTACATGTGTATACTCAAGATTTCGTACTGGTATATATGTCGGATGATTCATGATCAAGATCAATCTGGATCTATCTGGTGGCCAAAATGCACTAGCAAGGGTTCAAATCATAATGCTCACATTTAACATATCTATATCTATATACCTAATAATAAAGAAAATAAGGTTTCTTGGGAAATTTTCGTCCAACTTTAAACTACCCTTACATATTAATCATAATTACATGTATTGCCACCGGTAATCGGCCGTCCCCACGTGTTTGATCAGGGTGCACGCCAACCAACCTGGGCAGCTCGGCTGCAACGTCGCCCCGCCCGCCGAGTTGATGAGTGCTGCCACATCAGCAAATCCCGGGGACAAATAAGCGGTAGGCAAGTAACGACCGGGATCAAAAGTACAGGGTGCAGATTTCAGGGATTAAAAGTTCAAGGTTTGATTCCGAGGATCGCTACAAACTCAAGATTTAAAACAGACTTTACTCTTTGTTCTCAGGTATTCGCAAAAAAAAAAAAAGCAGTGCCTATTCTGCTCCCCCACCCCACCAATGGAACGCCGCGGCCGCAACAATGCCCTCCCGTAGTCACTCGGCCACTCCCACCACCGAGATCGAAGGCTTGCTGGCGCCGTGCTAGAGGAGGACGGAGCTGAGGACGGACAGAGCAGCGCTCGATGGGCCGGAGACGTAGGCGAGGCCGTGCTAGTGCTGGAGTTCCGGTCGACGCGGAGGCGTGGCCGTGCCAAACCACGCCGGCGAAGGCGGGCCACATCACTACGGAGGCCAAGACTAATCGGTTCCAGCGACTCTGGCCGTCGCTGGAGACGCGATCGGGCCAGGGAGGCAAGGTCCCGCATGGCAACAGCAAGCAGTGAATAGACGACGGTTACCATCCATCCCGGAAGAAATGAAGGAGATCCAAAGCGTGGTGAGTAGAATATTCTCACCTTACCTCTATCTTTTCCTCCTCTCTATCACCAACCCCTCACAGCTTCTGTTCGTGTTTTTGATTCAGAGATGATTCAATTCTACTTCACGATTCAGATACATTTTGTTGTATTCAAAACTTCAGATTAGCGAGAGTGGTGTTCCCTTACTAAAACACTACTAGATATGAGTTCTATTGAAGATGCGGAGGGATATAATCATATTATCTGATTCTTTGACAAATGATCACTGGGAAGGGTTGTGCATCTCTATGTGATAATTAGTCATATTTTTCATTTTGGAGAGATAAAAAAGTGAAGATTTATGTCTAGCTTAGAACAATTAGTCTGATTTGTTCAGTTGAAACTTGAAGAGTCTTCTTTAGTAGTAGCTGTCTGAGTTTTTCCAGTTGAAACTTGAAACTCTGCTTAGCTTCTAGCCAATTTCTATTGTCATTAGGTTCACGTATATATATTAATATATATATATATATATATATAAAGTGAAGGTATGCGACTGCCTAAACAACAGTTCATTTGGTTACTACAGTTAGTGATCTCAATCTCCTCAAAACATTAAGCTCCCTAGCAAGCAATGCAACTCCATGCTTTCTTGATGCCCTCCTCTCCTAGTCCATCATCTCCGTCAAGATCCCTGGAGCCTTCTTGATGCCTTGTTGATTAATTCAGATTTCAAGATTTTCAAAGAGGAACCTTATCCGAAAGTTGTAGGTTCCTGCATTCTTGGTTCAATTTCCATGTTCAGATTAGAGGGGGCAAACATTTTTCGTTCAGCTCATGGAATTTTGTTCCATTTTTTCCATGTCTGTGGGTATCTTTTAGATCCGTTACTATGTTCTGGATAGGGCGAATGTAGACTTCAGGGAGGAGATCGATTCCATTATGATAAAAGTGTGTGTAGGAGATGCATGTATATTTATTTGTTGTCTGTAATAAATAAGAGTAATTTGGGTATACAAAGTGATTTGAATCTATGATCGCTTGAGATTTGCAGTAGAACGATGCACTTGAGTCCAGGCTCGTTACGTGTTAATATAGGCCATCAACAAGGCGATAAGATTACAGGAGGTTGCAACCCTAGCGAGATATCAGGAGATCGATCTAATCTTTATATCACAGATTAGATCGTATACAAGGTTCTAGCCTATCTCCTTATCTCTATGTTCGGTGCAATACACAACCTGTTACAAACTCTAACACCCCTCCTCAATCACAACTTTCTCATGTTGAGATTGTGTTTGAACTCTTCAAGTTGCCTCACTGGTAATGCCTTGATGAAGCCATCTGCCACCTGATCTTTAGAGGGAATGAATCTGATCTCTAGCTTTTTGCTTGCTACCCTTTCCCTTACAAAATGAAAATCAATTTCTATATGCTTAGTTCTAGCATCGAAAATAGGGTTAGCAGAAAGATAAGTGGCACCCATATTGTCACACCACAAACATGAAGGCTGATTTCTTCGGATACCAAGTTCCTTTAATAAGGACTCTACCCAAATGATCTCAGCTGTTGCATTAGCCAGACACTTGTATTCAGCTTCTGTGCTTGATCTTGACACTGTTGCCTATTTTCTAGCACTCCAAGAAATAAGATTAGATCCATAATATACAGCAAAGCCCCCTGTGGATCTTCTATATCTACACACCCAGCCCAATCTGCATCTGAGAAGGCACTGACTAAGGTAGATGATGATCTTCTGAATGTCAACCCAAGACTCACTGTTCCACTAACATATCGCAATATTCTTTTGACTGCTGTCCAGTGTACAGGGTTGGTGCATGAAGAAATTGGCATACCTTATTTACAGAGAAGGCAATATCAGGTCTTGTGAGTGTCAAGTATTGAATTCCTCCAAATATGTACCTTGTTCCATCTTCTGGTCCTAGGAGTTCTCCTTCTGTGATAGAGAGTTTTTCTGATGCTGACAGCGGTGTTGGCAATGGTTTACACTTTTTCATCCCAATCCTGTCAAGCAACTCTAAAGCATATTTTTCTTGAGTCAGTGTAATTCCTTGACTAAATGGTTTTACTTCAATACCCAGAAAGAAATGTAAATCACCAAGATCCTTAAGTGCAAAGGCTGAACCGAGATCTTTAAGAAGTGAGGTGATTGCTTTGTTGGAGGAGCTAGTAACAATAATATCATCAACATATACTAGCACAAAAATCATGATACCTGACTTATTGTATATGAACAGAGATGTATCTGCTTTGGAAGCCAGGAAGCCAAGCTCTTGTAACTTTGAACTTAGCTTGGAGAACCACGCCCTTGGAGCTTGCTTAAGCCCATACAGTGATTTGTCAAGCTTGCATACAAGGTGAGGTGCATTTGGATTCTCATACTCAGGTGGTTGCTTCATGTAAACCTCTTCTTCCAGAACACCATGGAGAAACGCGTTCTTCACATCTAATTGCCTCAAACTCCAACCTCTTGAGACTGAAATAGCTAGAACAAGTCTGATAGTAGCAGCTTTAACAACAGGACTAAAAGTATCCTCATAGTCTATGCCATATCTTTGTTTAAAACCTTTAGCTACTAATCTAGCTTTATATCTATCTATTGTTCCGTCAGCTTTCCTTTTAATTCTATAAACCCATTTGCAATCTGTAAGGTTACTACCTTGTTTATGTGGTACTAGGTGCCAAGTTTTATTCTCAACTAGAGCCCTATACTCATCATCCATTGCATTTTTCCAATCAGAATTTTTCAAAGCTACTTGCAAATTTGCTGGTTCATCAGTTGTGCTAGACAGCCCGTACCTGACAGTTCCATCGGTATAGGTTTTAGGCTTTGCATTACCAGTTTTGGATCGTGTGCGATGAATCACTGGTGCAGGCCTTGCCACAGACGGATCCGGCGCAGAAGATCCGCCAGGGGGAGACAGATTCTGCTCAGAATCGCTCTCGGATCCGTCGCCGGACGCGGAAACTGACGCTGTCTGATGCGTGCAGTTGACACACGTCCGTTGGGGACCCCAAGAGGAAGGTGTGATGCTTACAGCAGAAAGTTTTCCCTTAGTAAGAAACCAAGGTTATCGAACCAGTAGGAGTCAAGGAACACGTGAAGGTTGTTGGTGACGGAGTGTAGTGCGGCGCAACACCAGAGATTCCGGCGCCAACGTGGAACCTGCACAACACAATCAAAGTACTTTGCCCCAACGAAACAGTGAGGTTGTCAATCTCACCGGCTTGCTGTAAACAAAGGATTAACCGTATGGTGTGGAAAATGATGTTTGTTTGCGAAGAACGAGTAAAGAACAAGTATTGTAGTAGATTGTATTTCAGATGTAAAAGAATGGACCGGGGTCCACAGTTCACTAGTGGTGTCTCTCCCATAAGATAAATAGCATGTTGGGTGAACAAATTACAGTTCGGCAATTGACAAATAGAGAGGGCATAACAATGCACATACATGTCACGATGAATACTATGAGATTTAATGAGGAACGTCGGCGACAGAGCAGACGTGGCTAACTAAATACGCCACACCGACGAAACTCCCGAGCCCAGCTCCTGCAGATGGCTCAGAGCTGGAAAAGCAAACATGGCAGGCCAAGTACGCCACCCCGGCGAATCTTCAGAGTGCAACTCCTACGGCCAGCACAGCGGATCAGATCAGTACCATACCGAGAGACCGGTTCGGCATGATGCCGAAAAGAAGGGCGATCGGCTATTCCAAGCCGTACCACGACGATTACGAGATGATCCCGCTGCCACCTAAATATCGGCTCCACGACTTCTCCAAATTCAGTGGATCGGATGGCTCCGGCTCCATCGAGCACGTCGGCCGATATTTGGCTCAACTAGGACCGGCTTCGGTGTCGGATCAGCTACGCGTGAGGCTCTTTTCACGGTCCCTCAAGGGATCGGCTTTTGGATGGTACACCTCCTTGCCGGCAAACTCCATCCAGTCTTGGAAGCAATTGGAAGAACAGTTCCATATGCAATACCATTCGAAGCTTCCGAGTCCGGCATTGCCGATCTAGCACAACTACGTCGAAGCGCGGGGAAACGGTGACGAGTACATCCGGCGCTTCAGGAATCTTAGGAACCGATGTTATTCGGTTCGTATAACTGAAAAGGAAGCGATCGAGTTGGCGGTAGCAGGCCTCGCAACACAGCTCAAGGACATGGCCTCCCAAGCAGATTATCCCTCGCCGGCGCACATGGTTCGAAACTATCGGCATATGAACAGCGCCACCCCGACCTGTACCAAGACAAGTTCAAGCGTGCGGTAGTTATGGTCGATACGAGAGGAAGATGAAGTGCTCGCGGGAGACCAAGAAATAGCGGTGGCTGAGTGGACTCGGGGAGGAACCCCCGTGGCCTCGCAAATGGGTAAAGCCACCAGGGCCGCCCAGGGGATTTGATTTTGACGTAACCAAGACTGAACAGATCTTCGACCTCCTGCTCAAGGAGAAACAATTGACGGTTCCTGAAGGTCTCAAGTTCCCCACGGCAAAAGAGCTAAACGGAAAGCCGTACTGCAAATTCCACAACTCGCTTTCCCATGCCACCAACGACTGCCGGGTGTGGCGTCAGCACATCCAAGCGGCGATAGAGAAGGGGCGGCTAATTTTCAACCGGTACGCCATGAAGGTCGACACCCAACCCTTCCCCGCCGTTAACATGGTAGAAATCACCTACCCCGAAGGTTGCCAGCCGGGTCCCTCGTTCGGCATCAACATGGTAGGACCCGGAAACCACTGCGGCAAAGATGGAGATGAGGGCAGCTGCTCTCATAGCAAGGATACGAGAGGAGGCCGCTCCACGCGATCGGCTCCGTCATGATGGCAAGCGCTATGTCACGAGAGGGAGAGGTGAAGAATATAAGATATCAGCGACCCCTCTCGATCACCTCCTCAACAAATACGTGAGTCAGTATGACCAACGCCGACGGTCCAATTACGATGATAGAGGAGATCGTCTGGCTAGAGAAGCCAGAAGATATCGTCGGCAGAATCGCGATGAGGAGGAGCACGAGCGCTGTGCCACGGAAGCATCAAGGGAGCAAGATGACAACGCCAGACATTGGGACTGTCCCTTCTTCAGACACTGCTGGGATTCAGGAATGAGCCGATTGCCCACAATCGGCAATTGCCCAGAATGCAATCAGAAAAGGAAGGAGGCAGCCAACGTGTCTGTGTTCGAGCGCCTAGGGCCTCTCCCGCCACAAAGCAAACGCGCTGAGTCACCTCGTTGGGCAGATCTTGAAGATTCAGAAGACGAGGGAGAAGTGGAAGAAGACAGGTACCACCGGCCAAGGTGGTGCCCTGACGGACTCAGCCGTTCCCAAAAGCGCAGGGTTCAACGATTGCGCGGCCTGGAGGAAGCCGAAAGGTTGTACCTGCATACGCTTAGGAAGGCACGACCTGATCTGGCTGCAAAGGTTCAGCGAACCCTGGATGAAGAGGGTCGTCCACGGAAAATGGAGTGGCGCCCTAAACAGAGGAAAGCCGATGATGAGACATCGGCTGGCACAAACATGGTACTTGTCTTGCCGACAGAGCTTAGCCCTCTACGACTCTACGGAGTAGCATATTATTTCTCCCACAAGAGGAACTAAATGAAGGGAATGAAAACGTGCTCATGTTTTCAGAAACAGCCTGTTTTTTTTTGTTCGTTTGTTTCATTAGGCAGCTAGCTAGCTCCATGCGTGTATGATGCATGCAAATATGCGACGATATATGCGGCAAAACCTTGAGCACATGTTGTTCAATAATCATCATACGTGGGAGGTGCAGTGCGCGCACACGCGGAGAGGCGTACGTGCGAGAAGAAGCGAAGCGAACGACTAGGTCTCCAAGTGGGCCAGCTGGTTCCAGGTGCGTGCGGAGCCAGGCCAGGCGGGTGCAGGGGCGCGACTCGCAGGTCAACCGGGCAGCGCGACCCGAACGAAAAACGCCAGCAGCTGCCTCGCGCCCGGAAATCGCAGGAAGGCCATTGATTATCCGTCGCGTCGCATGTCATCTAATCCGGGATTCTCCCTTACTAATCTGCGACATCCACGCTCCACGTCACCGATCCGTGCCCTCAACCATCTCCGCCGTTCATCCTAGGCGACGGTGCTCATCGTCCAGCACAGATCCATTTTTCTGTTTCCCACTCCAAAACAGGGGCCTTCCTCCATCTATAAAACAAGCCCATGGTCGCCGCCGCGGGCGGCAGCGCGTGCCGTGACTTATGACTTTGGACTTTGGCGACGGGACGGGACGGGACGGGGAGGCCACCATGCCGCCGCCGGAGAGCAACCTATGTGTGGCCGGACGCCGGTATACATCCTCCTTCACCGGCATCCCCTTTCCATTCCTCTCCCCATCCGTGTCTCCGTAAAGCCGTTCTTTCTCCAGCTCACGGGACGGGGAGGCAGCCATGCCGCCAGAGAGCAAACTATGTGTGCCCGGACACCGTCGTATATCCTTCCACGGCATCCCCTTTCCATTTCTCTCCCCATCCGTCTCCCTAAAGCCATTCTTTGTCCGGCTCACGCTCTGCATAGCTGCTGGAGAATGCGGACTGATTCTCGCCCATTCATTCAGGTCCCGAGTTTTCATTGCAACTTGAACATCATGCATGGCCGGCCTGTAGTTGCAAGGATATAGCAATATCATCTAACAGATACCCGGTCTTGTAATTAACTCCACTAGAATTGTTCTGAATATTTTACAGCCCAGATTCCGGTCATGTAGTGTTTGTGTTGCTCAAAATGCATCTTAAAACAGGTACTACTTCCATACAAGTTTATTACGTGCATTAAGAAAAAACCTTGAGGACGCTAATAATCCGCTGATATTATATGGCACTCCCCCCACGAATTATGTGTACATTCCAGATTTAACCCATTGAGCGCCTAGATTAGATTCTGAGTATTCCCCTGATATGGTACTCCCCCATGAATTATGTGTGTTGCCTCCTATTATCAGGACCGTGTTCATTATGCCAGCCAACCATATAAACGGAATGCACAATTTGTTTGCTTTTGACATGCAAGTGCAAATGACTTTGATTTTTCTCGTGCAAATACACCCCTACTTACAATATGATAGCGTGCAAAACGACTTAACTTTTCTCGTGTAGATGCACCCTACTTATAGTACAAAGTCTAAGTCGTCACACACGACGCACGCGTTGGCTCTACCCCTCCTCATAATTATAGACTTTAGGAGGCCAAGATTGAGGAGTTTTTGTTCGAATTCTAAAAAAAACTTGGCACCAACTTTGCCGCTACTTTTTTCATCTCTCTATGCTCCTGCTTATTAGATAGGAGATATGAAGAGGGAGATCATGGCTCGGATGGACATTCCGCGAATCGTTGACGTGGTCTGTGAAAACCAAACTCTAGGCCTAGGAAAAAAAATTAATGTAGGTGCGCATGCAATCCGGGGCTAATTTCTATCCATATTAACAGGCTCCGGATGGACTCATTTTCCTCCCATCCTCATAATTGCTTTGCACTAATTACTCTATATTTTCATGAGCAATCTCTCCCATGTTCATGCCCAATAGAAATAGGATAACAATTGTACATATTTCACGGAAACTACCAACAAAATGATGGATTCTCTTCCATGCATGTTACCAATGGAAATAACTACATAGCGATGCCCCCAGATCCGGGCTCATGCATGGAACCAGGCAATCACAAGAACCGCCGATGTTCGCTGTCATGTGGTCCTGATGTTTCCGAGCGAGCAGGGCCGCCTTATGCGCCGGTTTTGGCTTTGGACGCGACCAGCTCCCAGCCGCCTGATGGAACGAGATCCTCTGACGTTGCAAAAAAATGCAGGAACGTTGATGTGTCTGAGCCGTCCCTTGCGCATCCGATGGCAGGAGGTGAAATCCCATGGAAGCACAAGTGAGGAGTCAGGCCCAAGAGCAGCTCGACCTGGACAGCGTGTTCTAGTCGGGCAGCGGCAGCGCAGCTCTACCTTGACAGCGTGGTGCAAACGACCATGTCCGCGGAGCTGGGCATGCCGGCAAGCTCAGTGTGCCAGCCAGCGGCAGCGCAACTCTACCTCGGCGGCGTGGTGCAGCTGACCATGTCTGCGGAGCTGGCATGCCGGCGTGCTCAATGCACCGGGCAGCAGCAGCTCTACCTCGACAGCATGGTGCAACCGAACACGAAACACAGGTGCGGAGTCTAGCACAAAACCCAGATCAACCTCGACGAGGTGGTGCAGCCGGGCAGCGACAGCGCTGCTTTAACTCGACGACGTGGTGCAGCCAACCATGCCCGCGAAGTTGGGCAGGCCGATGAGCGAGAGCGGCGGCCGGTGGCTAGCGGCAGCGTAGCTCGAGGTTCAACTTGAACGACGTGGTGCAGCCGAACACATCCGTGAAACTGGGCATGCCGGTGAGCGAGTGCGGCGGTCTTATGCGCGTTGAATAGTTACATAAGGTGACCCTTATAGTAACTAACACACGCTATTGGCAGTAGACAACGTAGACATTATTCCTTCTTTGTTTTATTACAATAACCATGATCTTATTTGTTTTTTTTTTTTTTGCTTCCAGAGAGGTAAATTTAAAAAAAAAATCATAAGGGGAGAGAATATGTTTAGAAAAAGTTCCAATATATATTATTTCATCTACAAACAAAACACAAAGCAACGACATGAGGAAAATATCTGTCACATACATACCAGGGGACTCCATTTAGTGTTAAGCTACCAAAAGCTAGATCATAGATCAACAGGCAGCAGAATCATATTAAATTGTTGTAAATGAGTAACAACAGCCAATTTTGCCAATAATGTAACAATAGAATCGCTTTTCTCCATAGCTAAATAATTTGCTTGGGTCACAGTAGATCGAGGAGCTCAACTTGCATTTGGCTAAATATTTACACACACAAATTCAAGTGTTGCTGCCATCGGCAGACCCATGATGTCCATGCCATCTCTTAGCGTCTGTTTATCCCCATCACCGCTGCCATGGTGACGCAGGCAACACTACCTCGCGGAGCAGTGAGGATCCTCACTCTAGATTGTGAGAGAACGGCAGCCACCCAACAATGCATGAACCAGCTAGCCGTAGTTTCCTTGAAGAGGACCTGCAGTACAACATGGAGCGGAATGCCTTGAGAGCTTCTCGCGCCTACCAACATGACGGAACATGGTTAAACAACACCAACAATGGTAAATTTTTGGTGTTTTTATTCAAGTGGCTAACATTTTGCCTACTACCTTGCTTGTGTTCATGAAAGCAAGTGCAAATTTATCTCCAGTTGGGGTGGTTGTCTCACCGGCGCGTGCTTCATGTTGCGGGCTTTCAATACATGTTACATAGATCCTCCAGGTTGTCTAGGCCCTTGAGCTATCCTACCACCAACCTGCAAAAAAATGTTCAACATCAGTTTGTTAGAAAATAATCACAGTAACTACAAGATTGTTTTTTTCCTTTGTATTTTGATATCATTTTGTTGCTCAAAACTTGCAGAACAATAGCTCCGAATTTTGGAGCTTACGCTGAATACCTACTATATGCTACTACATACCATGACAGGAAAACAAGATAGGCAACTGGTTTTCTAAGTACCATGAAGATGCAACAGTATCCTGGTTGACCACAATATGAATCAACAGTAGATTTATTTTGAAATAAACTTCACAGCCTAAGTAGCACTTACAACATGCTAACTGGTCTTAGCCACACTGTTTTTCGGAACGGACCAACATGAGAACCGAGCTCCAGCTCAGTGGCAAGGCAAGACGAGTGCGCAGCCAGCCCACCCGGGTTCGAATCCCCATCACGCAGTAATTTCGCGGGAGGGGCGAACTTTGATCGGGTTATCATCGTAGCGTCCATCCGCGGGGAGAGTCTCATTTCTACCTAACAACGTATAGCCAAGGGAGGGATCATTCCCCCGTTGGTCAACGTTTTTTTTTCGGAACGGACCAATTAAACAGGCAAAGACAACTTGCTAGTGGTTTGCATGCATACATACAGTTAAAAACTAAACCACTCCTTGAAACGCCTCGAGAACAAAAAATCATCTGCAACACCTAATTTCTTGCATTCATCTATGAGGAGAAGAAGGCCTAAAGTACAAAGGTCGCATGTATTTGATACCTTGGTTTACAAACTGTAATTCTGGTAAACCTGCAATCACTCAAGTATTTGTATCCACGAAAATATCAACCTGATCAAAACAAAGCACACAACAAATAAAAAGAAAATGATAACAAGAGTTCAATGTTCGGTAAAGCTCTGCCACAGGGATGGTCGCACCTGCTATGCTTGGTCCTTGCAAAAACAGTACAGACTTCAAGTGCACGAAATGATAACAATTCAAGTACACCAAATGGTAGAAAATTTGTAAGCAAGAAAACAGAGCAGGAGGCTGGAAACCAAGAAGAGTACTTCACCATTTGCTTATCAAGATAGCAAAATAGGTTTATAACATTATTAAAAAGGACCAATTCAGCAGATGCATCAATTCATGTACACCAGATGACATAAAAAAAAAACAATTCATGTCAGTCTATTTGGCCTCTCAAATCCAGTTCAGGTAATTGCTAAAAAGGCCAGTGTAATCAAAAAAATCATGAACCACTTTATTTATAATTAAAAACTAGGGACGGAATCCCCTAACTTATTCCTCGGATTTGGCAAGAACATATAATGCACACATATCACTATCTTCATTGAGCAAACAAACACTAGGATTGGAGAGAGTACCTCGACAATGTACTTGTTGGCGATGCCAGCAAGCATGTCCATCCTATACACCTCGTGCTCGTGGAAGTGCAGGACATCAGCGTCCTCTCCAGCAACAAGAGCAGCACACCACCGCTGCGGAACTGACTGCAAATGTTTAGGCTCCAGAGTGAAACATGGGTGATCTACGAAAAAAACATAGAAAAAGCGTCATCAAAATAACTACAGTCAACCTTCTTAAAGAGAATGATCAAAATTCTAGATTTAGTGAATTCCATATTGGACTACAACTATATAGATACTTACAAATTCGGTCCACTATACTTCCAACCATGCATATCAATGAATCCATATGAAATTTGATCACATATAGATTCTCATTGGCGAAGTCTTTTTTTATAAACTAACACATGCTAAGAAAAGGTAGCAACAATATGGTGCTGACATGTATCATTTTACAGGTCATTTCAAAATAGTGGAAGTTCTAGAATTGTTCAAGAATTGAGATCCCAACAGAGCTAACTATTGTGATATCTGCAGCAGCAAAAACCTGGTAGTAAACCATGAAATGTAAACAGACTCAAGGTGGAGTAATATGGAATACACATTAAACAAAGTGGGGTCTTGCCAAAGCCTTTATAACTTTCGCTTCTACACATCCATTCCAAGAGCCCATTTAGCCATCTTTGTGCAAAACCCGTCCGCAAGCATGCGTAAATGTGAGTGTATGCCAGTTTTGGATTTACTACTAAGAGAAATAGAACCAAAAAATACTGAAACATATCCAGCAGCCAAAGCAGTCTTCAACGGGGAAATGGGTTCATATCTCCTTTCTTCATGCTAATCATCAGGCTGACAGTTCAGTGCACCCCCTCACTCAACCGTAAATGTGCCCCAAACTAGAAAAAAAAGCTCAAACTGTATTGAACACGGCCGCAGAGCACCTAAACCAAAGTACTAGCGCAAGAGCAGAGACAATGAAATGCAAGAATGTTAAAGAATGAAACCAGCATCAAAGATTCCTTTAGACGGATTCATCATTCGCACCAAAGGAATATAAGAAATTCACCAATACATCAGAGAGAAGCCTCAACATGACCAAAATATAGAGCTAGCACGGATGGAGCAACATATCATAGTGATGACTAGATCACCACCTCATCAAAAATTGAAGAAACTAAGAATATCAAAGCAAGCCATTGATGGAGCAACATACAATAGTGTAATAATTTATATGATAGATTTATGACAGTACTAGGTCATAAAGCTCAATTACTGAATTGGTCAGGAAAGCCTGGCTGGAAGATGATATTACTTCTGGACATGTTTCCACAAGATTTCGAGCATATTAGAGTGAGCGGAACTTAAGAGAAGAATGTAAACAGTTTGAATCCGGATCCGAGGACATGAAAACATTGTATCAGGAATCCATTTGATTCAAGTACGACATAGAACATCCTGACCAGTGGGTCTTTAAGAGTACCTTTGCAAATTCATCTTATATGTTGTCGATGAGGCACTGTTGAGCCTTGGTTTTCCGCATCATAGCATGCATCTACTTTTTCAGATGGTCAATCATGTAAGCATGGATCTTTGCAGATCGGCACACTTGAAAAACTCATATTGGTTGATTCATTATTGGTTTCGAAGTGAGTTTCGTGTTACAATAAAGAACAAGACCAGCTAGTGCTAGATTCAAATCATGTTCTCCTTCTCATAGAAAAAATGAAGTTTAAGGAAGCAAAGATGCGGCTGGAAGCTAAATATTGAAAAATTGCACCTGCTACCATCATAACTAATTATTTAATAGAAATACAAAATCACATGACACGCTCAACAATAGCACAAAAAGAAAGCTAGGATCCACAAGAAAAGTGTAATGCATGCCTCATGTTTTCTAGCTAAAGTTGTAAGTGTAAGAATAAGCATTATGAGAAGTGATCTCATTTGGTCGTTATTAAATAAGAAATCAAATATGCGAATGTGTAATTGCTTTTAGAAACACATAAAGAAAAAAAGCTTCCATTTATGGTTGCTATTTCTCTTATACATGGCTGCATAGTGAATTTGCTACATCCTCCTATACTATCCAAATCAGTACTCATGGACCATTGACAAATGAATGCAATCGTATAGATCTTTCCTGTACCCTTTCGTGACCTTAATTAGTTACTGGTTTAAACTATTTTTAAATGTGTCAACTTTTCAATTACACTAGGGGAACTTACATATGGAGCTATGGCCTTTTCTGCTGCACATTATATGTTCTGGAGTCTTTTTGGTTCACAACTAGTACGTGCTACTATCCATCAGGGGATTACAATGTCTCTCTCTGGCTTTGCAACTTCATTGCAGGGTATGATACAATAATCAATTTTTAGCAACCTAATTTTCTATATTTATTTTGAACGAATGGTTTAAAGATTTTGCATAAAGGTTGGCTGCTACAACTGGAAAAGTCTTGTATCCATGGACATACTAATGCTCCATGTAGCAATTTTTTCTTCTTCACACATCTATTTCCATGAATCTGACACTATCTAGGCTTAATAACAAAATAACAAATATTTTTCCAACTGTGTGATTAAGCCACATGTGTGAATACACTTAACATTGGCAAAACGTAAAACCAAATAGTGTTTGCATCATGCAGCAACCCATTTGAAAGTTAGTACCTTTTGATGCTATTGTCGACGAGCTCCTGAACTGTAGCGTCAAGGCCACTGTGGTGGCCCTTGCAGGCAAATAGCTTGACCTCCTGCACGACGTCCACGACCATCAGACCATACGCGTACACGGCTGCATGCAGTCGGGTGCCACTGTCAAGACAATGACCATCGAACATCAGCCGCGGACGATGCCAGTGAGTAGTTGGGGCCAGACTCCAATCATTAGCTGAGTTATATTTTTTTGTACACGGAATTAAATCATCATCCGTGCATATGACTGAAATGCAAGATGCAATTCATTGGTTTCTCATGATTTTATATTTGTCATCAAGGTGGGATTCGATTATCAAACATTTCTGGTTCACATTAACATATGCCAAAGGTTATCCTTTCTTGCATTGCTACACATAAACATAAGGTGGTACCATCATAACAAGGGAATTACACTATACCATGGCAATGAACCATTAAAGCCAGTAAAACCTCTTCTATAGGGATACGGTTGGTGGGGTTTTTCCTCTGAAAGTGGAGCTTCTGATTACTCCTACTGAAGCCAGAAAAAAGAAAAAAAGACAAATTAGAAAAACAAGGACAAGATGCTAGGAATTTCAGTGAAGGAGATGATTTTACAAGGACGTAACCTCGAAGATCTCAAGGTTATTCCTAGTTTGCTTGTACTGATAAGGTGCCTAGGATTCTTTCCTCAACACCTTCATGGCATAAACATTTCTTGAGGCGTAAGAGAAATGAAACTAAGATGTTGAACAGAGTTGTCCGTCCAAACTAAATAGAGTTGGAATGGATACACCTAAAACTGACAGAACAAACCAAACCCCAAAAAAAAAACAGCATATCATCGGGCAGCAATCTATCCGACCACTCCAAAATTTAGTACCATAGAAATTGGGGTCAGCTATCTCGGTTTTCTCGGGGATTATTTATTTATCACATCTATATATGCGTGTAATTATGGACTTGTTAACATATCAATTCGTGTGCTACAAACCCAAGAAATGAGAAAATGTGCGATGCCAGTGGCATACATAGGGATGCATTATGACAAATTTTTATTGTAATCTGTTCCATTGCTCTGCTTATTATAATTAATTAATAAAGTAATTAGTCGAGCCCGGCAAAGAAACTACACATATCAGTTGTGACTATAAACAAATTACATAATGATGAGGGTACGTACCAACACATCTAAGAAACTAATTATGAGAGTCCGAGCTAGATAATTGTGAAGCGGTATTATCACTAAAATCTGGACGAACAGAGCAAAAGCCAAACAAGTCGTCTACATTGGGCAGCAAGCCAATTGAATGTTCTTGATTAACGTTGGTACCTTGCGATGCCAATGTTGGCGAGCTCCTGACCGCAGCGTCGAGGTCGCCCTGGTGGCCCTTGCGGGCGACCGGCTCAACCTCATCCACGATGCGGCCGCGTCCCACCCGACCATTGAAACCTGCGCATCCACGGCCGAGTAAGTCAGTGAGCAACGGCAACCCAAGGGATCGGTCGATCTGATGCAGAGTGGAGACTGAGCGGGAAACTAGTGGCGGAGTGAAGGGGAGGGGTGGGGTTGGGGGCAGCCGAGGATGGAAGGTTGAGCCGCCATTATAGCAGGTCTGCAGTTTCCGTCGTAAGGTTCAGAGAGACTGGAGCTTGGGCCTTATTTCCTTTCATTAGGTTGGGCTGCTAGCTTGGGCTCTAACCTTTTTTTTCGCTAGTGTCCTTCTCTTAGGATGGCAGCAGCAACAGTGCTGAGATGAAGTTCAGATATCAAAAGCTTGTTCACATCTCGCCCAGCTAGTTACAGAGTTGCAGGGTTTAAAAAAACTAGTCCATAACATGACTATATATGATGAGCTTTTAAATTGATGGAGACACAGTAAGAGACATAAGTGCACAAGTGAACATGTACTAATAATAACTACTTTTAACGTTTACAAAGAGAGACTATCAGGTTCCAGAGTTTGAAAATTCAGAGATCAAGATTCAGTTTTCTGCTAGTTATACAATTTTATAATTATTCTTATTTATTTACTGATGCCTCAATGCAATCTCATCTGCTACTTAGATGAACCTCAAAGTCCAATCTAATAAGCTGTGGAAAATAAAGAAGTATGATGGAGAAAGAGACATGATAGATTGTTAATACAGAAATTTTGAGAGATGAATGCAGGGATTGGAAGGCAAGAGATCTTACAGGCACATCCATGCATAGGCTTTGATTCCACCTCCAGCATCTAGCGCCATATCTCCCAAGCACTGCACCACAAGTACAACGTTTTATTACCCAATCGGAATCGTGCTGATTTAGATCAAGAAAAGAGAGTTCTTAGGGAGATCGAGATGTCTCATCACCATGCATCATGTCCGCCGGAGACGAGCATCTCCTGACCATGCGCCATGTCCGCCGGCATGATCGTCGTCCTCACCATGCCATAATATTGGCTGAGGAAGAGGAGTTTGGGGATGAAGGATGAGAAGACACTAGAGGATGATGAGCACGACAATCCTCGTAGAGAATTTATAGGGAGCGGGCGCGGGCAGGTGCGAGCAGGGGGTGAGCGACGAACGCGGACAGACCATGGATGGGGGCACGATCCGCGTGACGGGCGTGAGGTGAGCCAACAGCCATCGGATGGAGAGGGAGGGATTTGCATTGCTTTTCCAGGATAAGGAAGTTGAGGAGGTCGCGGCAGCATATTTGCATTGCTTTAATTAATTTGCCTTGCTTGACCAGCTTTAATCGCGGAGGAGACATACTAACTCTGGCGAGTTTTCTTTCTTTTTTCCGTGACTATGAAACCATGGTGTGCGTACGTCCTGCCGGAGAGCTAGCTACTACTACTCTACTACGACGTGATTGTGACATATAAAGTGCATTTTATTGAGGTTGATGAGTCGTTTTTCAATCGTGGAGAAGATTTTACTGTGCATGTACTTTTGTGGCATGTCGGTGGCCAAGGAAACAGCTCATTCATCTCGGACAAATATGCATGGCTAACTACATATTAGGCTCATGACAATACACCGTACAAAAAAATAACCATATGATTGTGTTGTTCTAACTTTTTGTTTCGTTTTTTAAGGTGTAGCGGAGGAAGAGCTTTTCTTTGCAATCCTGACCGTGCTGACAATCGTCCAAACGATCAAAACCCCTAGCCTCTAGGTCTCCCGCCATCGGATCTAACCACTCTTAGCAATTAGATCGACTTCTATGTCCGGTTTTGCCGCAAATCCCATGAAGCAACAATAACCCGCTTTTGCTTCATTGAAACCAAAAAGTGTTCAACTAAAACCAAAAAGAAAAGACTCACAGGAGACCTCACTTGAGACCCTGTTGCAAAACGTATGTACTATTGTACCAAACCCGGCCTCGTCTGAGATATTGTCAGGAACCTCGTAGCAAAACAACACAACAATCATAGCAAACCATTTATTTTGTTGTAGTTTCGGAAAAAAAATTTACGAGATCTCTGGCAAGGTCCTTGCACCACTGTTGGTTCCTTCTTGTAGCACCCTCCCTTGCCGGTGGTAGCATTGTTGTCGCATGTCCCAACGTCAGCCCAAGCCGATGGTAGCGGCACCCAACGCCCTAGGAAGCACATCTCGACGCCACTCATAGCATCGTCGTGGATTGTGGAAGCTCCATCGTACGACACTAGTAGCATCGCTGCCCGACCCTTGTAGCATCGACGACCTCCGTTTGAAGCAGCGTCAAACTGCTATCGCACCACATGTTGCCTAACTTAGAAGCAACAGTGCAACGTTGCATCCTTTGCTGCCATGGCCACACCGGAACTGGGGACGGGACGCCTTCATGAGTAGCGTCGTCCTCCATCCGGATTTTCGAGGAGGTGCGCGCATGAGCCCTTCGATGACGAGGAAGCGGAGGTTCGGTGTTGCGGTTCCATGCAGAAGCGAGTGGGGAACCGGATTTGTTAGATGATCCATGCGCGGCGTAGCATAGTCCGACGACCCGGGAGTCTGCGTTTTGGGGGACGAGGTGACGCCGCAGAACCAACACGGAGGCGCACGATGCAGGTGTAGGTGCTAGCGGGGGGGGGGGGACAATTCGGGGTGTAGGGGATGAGGCGGTGCAGAGGGACCACCGGAGGGTGAGACGAGGGAGGAGGAGCAGGGCGGCAAGGATGCTGGTAGCCGGCGAGGCGCGGGGCTAGGTCACTAGCGTGGTGGCGGTGCGACCGCGTGATGACGAGATATCGGTAGAGGCGTCATGTTCACACCTGGAAGATGGGTGGGTTTCCCAACCTTTCTCTCGTGATTTCATGTGAAACCCTATTCCATGGGCCCCACGACATCTATCCACTGGATTCCCGTTGGAACTAGGGATTGCATGTGAATTTTCTATATGCATTATTTGAAAAGGTCATAAGAACATATAAATGAAAAAAAGATCAAGTTCTTACAATAGTAGGTTCAATGGCCTCGAAGTGAGGTTATGCACCATTAGCCCATAACTTGTATATATAATAGTCCTATTTGTCAATGGGCTGCTACCTCAAAGTTTTGTTTGTCTTCTCCGCTTTAGAAAACCCATATGTACTCATACTAGGACCCCATATAACCAGGGAAGAGTTTTCGATGGTTTTAAGCGTGATTTCATGTGTTCCTCTGTTTTGCAGGCCCCGTGATGTTTCCCCTAGCTTTCCATCTAGAGTGGTGATTCCACGTGACTTTACTCTTTTTGAGTTATAATGGGTCGCAATACCATGAAAAACCGCAAAAGAGGCCAAGTTCTTACAAAAGTTGTCCTTGTGGCTTCGAAGTGAGCGTTTTGAGTCTAGAATTTTCGTTCTGGGTAGTTATTTGTGTGAACTAGGTACCACTTTACAAGAGTTGGGTCGGTCGTCTCGGAGCGTAGTTTTTTGCACCACAAGTCTAAAAGCGCCGTGACTTATAGTGTCTTTAAGTGTGAAGGAAGTGTCACTTTAGAGTTGTGCATTGTCTTTTTACACCACCCTTCTATACCCATATCATGACCTCAATCAGAAGGGGAAGATTTTTGACCCTTCCTCGCGTATTTTAGGAGAAACCTTGTTCCTTTGGTCCCGCGAACTACCTTGTAGGTGTCCATCGAAAGTGTTGATTCCATTTGAGTTTCATATTACCCATTAGCTCCCGTGGAAAGTGGTGATTCAATGTGGCTTTCCTCTTTTATTGTGTCATGATGGGTATAGGAACATGAAATCCCCAAAAGAGGCCAAGTACTTACAAGAGATTGGCCATTGGACTCGAAGTGGGTGCTATGCACTATGAGTCCAAGCAACTTCACACGAGATAGTCATTTTTGCAAAGGAAGTGCCACTTCATAGTTATGTATTGGTCTTTCTTATTTATACCACATTTAAATACCCATATCACCCCCCATGAATGAGAGTAAGAGGTTTGACCATTCCACACCCAATTTTAGGGGAAACCTTGTTCCTTGGGCCCCGCGACATCTACCTTGTAGTTGTCCATCGAAAGTGGTGATTCCATGTGAGTTTTATATTACCTAGTATCTTTTCATTGAATGTGGTGATTCAATGTAACTTGCCTCTTTTATTGTGTCATGATGGGTATAGGAACATGAAATCCCCAAAAGAGGCCAAGTACTTACAAGAGATTGGCCATTGTATTCGAAGTGGGTGCTATGCACTATGAGTCCAGAAACTTCACACGAGATAGTCAAGTTTGCGTATTTACACCACATTTAAATACTCATATCACCCCCATGAACGAGAGTAAGAGTTTTGACCATTCCACACGCGATTTTAGGGGAAACCTTGTTCCTCGGGAACCGCGACATCTACCTTGTAGTTTTCCATCGAAAGTGGTGATTCCATGTGAGTTTCATATTACCTAGTATCTTTTCGTCGATTGTGGTGATTCAATGTGGCTTTCCTCTTTCGTTCTGTCATAATGGGTCATAGCAACATGAAATCCCCAAAAGACGCAAAGCACTTACAAGAGATCGGCCAGTGGCCTCGAAAGTGGGGGTTATGCATTATGAGTCCGGAATCTTCGCGTGAGATAGTCAACGAGAATAAGAGTTTTGACCATCCCTCGTGCAATTTTAATCGAAACCATGTCCCATGGGACCCGCGACGTCTAACTCCCAGCTCTACGTTGAAAGTGGTGATTTTATGTGACTTTCCTTTTTATTTGTGTTATAATAGGTCACAGGAACATGAAAAATCCCAAAAATATTTCAAGTTCTTACAACAATTAGGGTCGATGGCCTGTAATCGGGGGTTACTACTTTGTAAAAAAATTACTACGTGGACACATGGCCGGAGAATTAATGTTATTACCTCTGTCCATAAAAATATGCCTAAAATTTGTCAAATTTAAATGCATGTAGACATTATTTAGTCTATATATATATATCTAAAAATAGATAAATCTAAATAACATTTTATACAGGGAGGGAGTATTTCAAGAACTGAGATATATACATGCCATTAGTGCATGCAATAAGAAATTGTTTAATCCAACGTCTATTTCCTTTTCTTCAAACCGAACTTGGGACCCGCAACGTCTACCTTGTAGTTGTCCATAGAAAGTGGTGATTCCACGTGAATTTCATATTACCCAGTATCTTTTCGTTGAATGTGGTGATTCAATGTGGCTTTCCTCTTTCGTTGTGTCATAAGAGCATCTCCAGCGGCGCGAGCGACCGTTTGCGTCCGCCGTGACCGAAAATGCGTCGAGGCCCTGCTCCAGCGGGGCGACACAAAGTGATCGGACCGTCCGCGGAGAAAACCTGGCCCAAATATGCGCAGGTTTGCGTCTCTGCGGACGCTCCGCAGTCGCGCCGAGTGTCCGCCGAAAAAGACGTAGGACCCGCGCGTCAGTGGCAGGGAGGCCGATATTATTCCCGCCAGTGGCCATTCCCCGCGCGAAATATCAAACTAGACCGGCGCGAGCAGTCCTGAAGCGATGGACGTCCTCGCCGCCGCAGCCACCGCCATGGATGCGGAGCAAACCCTCGCACCCGCCACCGCCCCACACTCCCTCGTAGCCACGACCACAGCCACAATGGAGGCTGCAGCTCCGGTGGAAGCAAATCGGGCCGCCACCGACGGCGGCCGGGAAGCAAAGCTGAAGGCGGCAAAGAAGGTGCTCTCCCCGGAGGAGAAAACCATCGAGGCCGCGAAGCGTCGCAGCCGGCGCAAGAACCAGAAGATTAAGACTGCCGCGGCTGCCAACCAGCAGGCCTGGCAGATGCAGATCAAAGCCGGCGTCGCGCAAGTAGCCCTCCATCCGACCTTAGCGGAGGGCTACATGCTCGTCAAGGGAGAGGGGATCGCCGGCGTCGCTCCTCCGGCCTCGTCGGTGAGCTCGGTAAGTTCTCAGCTGCGTCCTTTTGCTGTTCAGGCCCTGTTGTGCCCATTTTGCTCCACTTTGCGCCGTACCTTGTGCAAAGTGTGATGAACATATTGCAGGCCTCAATTTGCGGCTGTAATTTCGTGCAAATTTGAGGCTACAATCTATTTTTTAAAATCTGGCCTGCGCCAAAAATGCGTCCTCCCGCTGGAGCCAGGTCCAGACGCAAACGGACACGCGACCATTTCAGCGTCCACCAGGCGACGCAAATGGACGCCCGCGGACATTTTGGGCGTCCAAAATGCATTGCGCCGTTGGAGATGCCCTAATGGGTCATAGCATGAAATCCCCCAAAAGAGGCAAATCGCTTACAGGAGATCAACAAGTGGCCTTGAAAGTGAGGTTATGCACTATGAGTTAGGAATCTTCGCGTGAGATAGTCAACGAGAATAAGAATTTTGACCATTCCTCGTGCAATTTGAATCAAAAATAGATAAATCTAAATAACATTTTATACATGCATTGAGTATTTCAAGAAATGAGACATATATACATGCAATTAGTGCATGCAATAACCAATTGTTAAATCCAGCGTCTATTTCCTTTCTTCAAACCGAACTTGGGTACTAGCCTGCTACTCTAGCTTTGCCCATAACACTCCTGCTGCTACACGTTGACCAGCTTGCTAGCTTTGCCTCTTCGTAGTACTAGTTAGATTCTCCTAGCTTGCTATAGAACATGATACTCATGCAATAAAAGCCAAATTGTGAAATTCATATCGTAGCATAGAATTATCAATTCGTAAACTTTATTATAGTTTAGAGTGATCTTGCGATTCATGGTTTCTCAACTTTATGGGTTAAAAGGAGCACGAGTTTCGTCAAACACTAGAAATTAACTCAAACGAAACTTCCGATATGATGTAAAGATTCCAATTTAAATCATAACTAAATTCTGAGCACTGACATAAATTAATTTTTGATTCGTGGCTGTTGAAAAAGCATATAATACTGTCTAAATTATTCTACATGGAAATTAAATCTGATTTCTCGGCTGACTTTACCATTCTCAAAATATCATAAAAAAGTCGCCGTTCTTAATAATTTGACCGTCTAATCAAGTGCTACAAAGTTAGTATGAGCCGAAGTGAATACCCGTCTGAAGATATACTAGTAGCTTGATTTATAAAGTTAGTGGTGTTACACCAGTTCCCCACAAAAAAAAAGTGGTGTTTTAATTACACCAGTGGGGTCTTTGAGACAGGCTAAAAAAAAAATGTAAACTCTCACTGGACTCGTGTGCGTGAACGTATGGTTGAATCCCAAGTTTGAAGCGTATATATTGTGAAGCCTCGATTGATTCAATTGCTTTGAGCGTATACGTGAGCCGGTCAGGATACATGTAGTGATCGACACACGCTAGCTGCTATAAATCTTTTCATTTTTTGGACACTTGATCGATCTTATGGTAGGTGAGTAAAGTGACTCGTCTAACTGGCAGAATCCCGCGCTATCTGAAATTCGAAAATTCACATGAAAAGAAGGTAAACCACGACTTGGACCGGTTTTGGCCATCGAAATTATTGAGTTGGGCCAAGACGAGAACCTCATCTAGGTTTCGTTTTTGGGCCAAACGAAGCGCATCAGCCAGACGAGAACCAGTCCCTCCGCCGCCTCAACGCCGCCGCACCAGTCCCTCCGCCGCTCGCCGCCCACCCAACCCACCCATCTCCCTCGACGCCGGACATCCCCACCCACCAAATCCCCTCCGCCCCCTTGTCCAACCCTTGCTCATCGCCTCCTGGACCCGCCGTCGCCGTCGAGGAGCACCGCCCGAGGCTCAAGCCGGCGCTGGACCTCCTCCATGGCGTCCGCGTCTACCTCTCCCAGCTCGGTGAAGTCCCGATCTCCGTTTCCTGACCCTATTTTATTCCTATTGCTCATGCTCTGTCCCGTGCAGAAATTTTGGAGGGGATCATGGCCGGCCTCCCCCAGCTGCTGCTCTGCTGGTGACTGTGTGCTCGCCAGCACGGCCAAGGAGACGCCGACGACCACGCACCAGGAGTCGGCGACCTGGACATGATCGTCCAGGAGGAGGAGCTCGCACAACCCTACCACCCACAGAATAAGGTCCTCACCTTTTCCCCCATCTTCCTGCCGTGCACGAACCTAGTTCTTCCCCACGATGACATTGTCAGTGTGCACCTCTCACACGTGAGCATATAGTTGTAAGAATGTCAAGCATTTCATTCTTGATGAGTGTGATAAGATGCTAGAGTCACTTGCTACTTTTTAATCCTCATTTCTTCCATGTATACAATTTTCTGGTCATATCTTCATGTACATGACACGTGCAAGTGTAGGTTCTGCTAAGATATTCGCTGTATATAGTCAGTTAGCACTAGTAGTGACATGTATATAGTCTTTTGAGAATTAATTTCTTACTTGGCTACTTGCCATGTGTTGTATGTAACAGCCCCAGGATGGGATTGCGGAAACTTGTATGCTGCCATGCATCAGCTTTGCCATGACGTTGATTGTTGGCTAGTTCTCTCGCTGATTAGCCATGTGCTCGAGATGATACCTTTGCCCCTGATTCATGTAACTAGAGCTCGAAAATAAATTTTCCTTTTGTTTTTGTATTTATCAGGGGAGAAGTGGAGCTGGAGCTGGTCAGGAGGTAGCGATGGCTGCCGAATCTGGCTGGAAGGATGCGGTGTGGCCTTCCTTTTCGACTCCATGGGTTTAGGTGAGTCCTCGGGTGGCGATGGCAATAGATTCCGTGGATTTATGATATGGATGCCATAGTACATTGAAGTCTCCACGAGTCTTGTTTTTTACATGATGATCCGTGACACCATCAAGCCATGTTTATATTGGTGTTTTGCAATTCTATTGACATGTTAGACCAATTTCGAAATCTGAGCCTTCTTGCTAAATCCGCCATAGCTGACCATCATGTTTTGTTCTTGTTCAAGGAAAATGAGGACTAAATGAGAGACACGTGTCGCAGCTGGAACCTGTGGCTGCAGGCCATCACTTGGAAGGAAGCTGGAAGACCCTGGGGACAAGCTTGGTCGGCTTCCTTTCTAGCACCTTAATGAACTGGTTATGATGCATGTTATGTTGTATGTAACTTGCATGCTGCTGTGCATCAACTTTGCCCAGTATTGTCCGCTGATGCGCACATTTTCGTTGATTATATGTTTGTGTCACATGGGCTGTGTCGTATGCACCATTGTCTTAATTGAAGTATGATATTTGCTGTGTAGGTTTGGATGTCCAAAAAATAGGCAAGGTCTTGCCAAAATTTTGAGCACTCCCTTGCTAATTAATTTCGAACATCCTTGCTATTTAGTAGCTTAATGACTAGTTCTATTTATTAAATAAAATCCTGCTGATCTTTTGTAAATAAGTAGAAAGAAGTAATTGTTGACAAGTGCTAGATAGGAAGTAGAATTAATCATCGATAAGGATCTGTTGCCTTTCTTGGAAATTGTTTTAGCTTTATCAGTTCCTTGTGTAAATTAGAAGTTTGGAATTAGACCAGTTCCTAATTCCTGTAACTTGAGCTCCAAAATAATTTGTATTTTCGTTTTTGTATTTCAGGGATAAGTGGAGCTGGCTCAGAAGGTAGGCATGGCCGCCGGATCTGGCCGGCAGGCAGCGGTTCCTTCTTCTTCGAATCCGTGGGTTTAGGTGAGTACTCTGGTAGCCATGACACCAACTCTTGATTTAGTTGAGGCTGGTTTAGGACCATACCATGACTATATATGTTGGTGTTATGAAAGTGTCACCTCTTATGTCCTTTCCATTTCTTTGAGATCATGCTATGCGTTGTTTTCAAGAGGCTGGTTGCACCTGTTTGAAGCTATCTGTTTAGATTAATGTTTGAAGCTAGAGAGGTAGAACCTGGAGTCACACTAAACCAAAATTTTCATATAATTTGGGCTGAACCTTGATCTTGAGTTACTATTATTAATGTGTCTGGTTACGCTTGTTTGGAGCTGATCTGCACTAAAGTGGCTAAGTTCCGATCCATATTAAGTGCCGGGATTATTATTGTTTTGCTTAGCTGATTCCTAAAATGAATTCTGTTAGGAAGCTCATTGATGCCTGTGCTGGATGTTCCTAGTTTTAATAAGAAAGAGTAACAAAACTTCCTTTTTTTCAGCAGGTAAAAAAAGAAGAGCAAGAAGGCTACAAAGAAGGACCTGCCCAGATCCTTTTACTTTCTGCATATGTAATCTTCTTGGTGCTGTAGTCGGGAAGCGCGAACCAGTCGTCCCGTCGTATGTAGTGCCGCTTATATGTGTGGTACACCTTTTCGGTTGTTGTAATATTCGGTAGTACTCGATGTTGTAAAATCCATTTTTGTAATGCTCCAGGCTTTGGAAGTTGTAACAATTTGGTAAATGTGCACGTGTGTGATGTTTGTTCCTAGCTCGCGTTTCTTTGGGTTAGACTTGTCAGCAAGGTTGGATCGTGTGGCTGTACGAACATTTATTCTACTACTATATTGTTTGATTTGTGGTCTGAATGTTGCAAAACAAGGAAACGTCATGGCAAAATTTTGAGTACTATGTGTCTCAAATGGACCAGGTCGATCAGATGAGAAGGTCCATCGGTTTGCGGAGGATAAATTAGTATATCACTTATCTTTCATTTGTGCATACAGACGCAGTGTTGCTACCATACACGCACACATAGCTGGAAATAAGGGAAAAACTAAGACCCCGCAAATAACTGGATCGATTGGGATTTAATTAGTTTCCAAATATAGCGCCAAAATTTTCGTTTTGGGCTGCGAGGTAATCTCCACTAATCTAGCTGAAACGTCCTCCAAAATAAAATGTTGAAACGGCATGCAGACTTATTCCAGATTGACCCAGATGAAACATCGATCCCTCGCGCGATCCACCCATACCATGCTGCCGTGAAAGTCACAAGGTACTTTGGTCTGAAGGGCAGATCCTGCATATTGATGATCAAATGTCAGCATACCAAGCACCAGACTTCACAAGGCTACAGAGTTAAAGACTGTTTGGAATATTTAAAAAACCTCAACATGTGATGTTCCTAGTTTCTTACTTAATAGCAACCAGACAACATAGATGACGATCCGCGAGTACTGCATGATCCGCTCCCGTAATCAGGCTTGCCCTGCCGCTGGCCCCCACCAGCGTCGAACACTTGGATGGATTTCAAATTTGATTGAACTGGACAGCCGCGACTATTATTAGGTGGAGGACAGCCATGGGCCATCAACAAACAAAGGTTCAGCAAAACATGATTGGTGGCCATGGTTTAATCTGGAAACTTTGAGGTTCGTAACGATTATTAGGTTTCCTCCTCTCACCCGCGTGTGGTGATGTGGGGAAACCCTAGATAGCTGCCGCCACCAGCCCCCCTCCTTCCTTCTCCCGCCACTGCCATGGGGCGCGGCCGGGCTCTGCCTGGTCGTTGCCGGCGGCGGCGGGGCCTGCTTGTCCCCTGGCGGGATGGATTGGCGCGGGAAGGATCCTCCCCAGTTAGGTGTGGTGCGCTCGTTGGGCACCACGGCGTGCTGGTTGCTCGATGAGTGGCGGCATGAGCGATGCTCCTGTCGTCGTGAGCGGCGGCGCGCCTAGGACATCGGCGGCGCGGTGGATGGTGACCTAGGCGCCAGTCTGGGGCGGCGTCCTTGTGATGGTGGTGGTGGCCGCTGGCGGTGGGCCATGCTAGCCAGCGGTGGAGGTGCGAGGTGGGATGGACCAGATGGGTGTAAGACCTAGGTCGGACTTCTCCTTTCCGACTGTGTGATCTTGGTTGTCGCCGATGGAGGGTCGACTGGTTGCAACGCATCTCGCAGTGTTTCCTCGGCCGGCCTGGGATTGTCGGCGGCGTTGCCTCGGTCGTCGGCGGCTAAAACATTTTTGGCAAGTTATTACTTTAGCCACACCCCAAATTATTTTTTTACCCGGATTACTTGCTATAAACTCGGCAGTTGATTGGGTAAAAACAAATACTAGTGGTAGTACTACCCCATTCCATCAATAAATTTTGTGCCCGTAATTAATTTCCAGGATGGCTCTCCCCTATAAACTAGGAAGTTGATTGGGTGGGGAAAAAACTCACCCCTAAAATCACGACACATTAATTCTAATTCTATATACTCCCAGATTTTGTTTTGTGTGTTGCTTCCTCCTTGATCCGTGGGATTAGCCCTTTGCAAAGCTGAGCAAAACTCGAGCCCACCCACCGAAACAAAATCGCTTCCTCCCTCCCACCGAACCCATTTGCGCCGCCGGCAACTCCTCGCCCCGCCGACCACCTCCCCGGAATCCCCTCTATCTATCCCACCCATTGGAGCCACCCAAATCGGGCACCCCCATGGAGAAAGCTTCGGCCTTTTTCCTCCATGGCGGGCGGCGGCGCGGCAGATGATTTTGGTGAGGCGGAGCGAAGATTGGGCGTCACCGGCGGAGGAGCAGGAGGTCCACGACGACGGTGGCGCCCCTGCAGCGGGTGGTGGTGACCGGGGCGGCTCCGCGCGGGGCAGATGCGACCCTGGCTTTCACCGACGCCTCCGATGGCAACAGCCACGGCGGGATGCTCGTGGTGGGGGACAGAGAGGTGGTTGCCCGGGATAAGATATGCCTGCCTCCTCGCACAACGGAAGCAACCAGTAGGATTAGGCAGGCCTAGCTGGAAGGGACATGTCCTTGACTCCGACATTGGTATCTCAAGGTCGAAATTTTTCTCTCTCTGCCTATGATTTATTTGGGTGCTGAATATTGCTACTAGTCATATTTTCTGTAGCGAATTTGAAGCATAAGGGTTCCTAGTATCTCAAGTTGGGCATCTTCTGTGTTTGATTTATGTGCATGGTTTGTTCATTTTACTCCCATATCTTCTCATGCACATTGTGAGCCTGATGTAGATGATTCCATTGGTTCATGGTCTTTGATGCTCTGTATTGTACGTTTCTCTACCATGTGTGCTCCTGCTCTAGCCTCCTCGCTGTTCCGACCAAGACCTGAGAGGCGAAAAAACTGATGATCCAAGCATGCTGCTACTGCTCCTTGCCTCCACCGACAGCCCTTCTTCTGCCAAAGGGAGGAGATCTAGTAAATCCCTCATTCATATCTATGTTTGTTTTGTGTGTTGAAGTAGTAAGAGCTTGCACCTTTTTTAATCCAACGCAGAATAATAATTTGAGCACATCGGATGCTTCATGAATTTCTTCATGCATTGGTTGGTTCAGTTAGGTTTGAGTGTATGCCTCCTAATTTTGTTTGCTGTACATGTTGTTTACTATCTAAAATCAAAGCAAAAAAGGAGAGCTTTGGAAATTATGACAGCGCTACTCAAATTGGTAAAGAGAAAGAAAGAAATCGTTATAACAAGACCTGTATAGAAAATTAGGCATAACAGCGATGCTCATTGAATCCGCGTTGTCACTTCATTGCAGAAAATAAAGTTGGATCTCTATCAACTGATGCTATCTTTTAGTGTTTTTTTCTCTTTCTTTTACAATTAGGGATGAGGTTGGTGGTGCTTACAGATGTATAGCTGTGTATATCTGGGTAAATATACACATGTATAGTTCTGTACAATCTGTTATGGTGCCTGATGTTCTTCTTTTAGGCAGTAGTACTTTGCATGAGCGCCTCAATTTTTGCCCCTTTTATTGTACGAGTTGAAGGGTATTGAAGCTTCCATTTTGGTATTGAGTACAAAAGAGAGATAATCTAGTGCATGCCAAGTTGGTACAAAGGAGACATACATGCTATCTTTCAGAGTTTCCATTTTGCTATTTTTGTTTACTGTAGATGTGTAGGGTTAGTAGCTGTGCTTCTTTTTGTTTTGACTGTTTGCTATTTTCTATGCATAGACAGTACTAAAAACTTGTTCATTTTCAGGTTCAAAGCTCATCGGAGGAGGAGGAACTGAAGAGAGCGACATTGGGATGCGGCCTCGGTAGGGGAAGCGTGAGGAGGAGGAACACCATTGCAGCCTAACGATCATGACGACGTCGACAAGGAGAATGTGTCGTATGGTGATCAGCTGACAAAGCAAGCCTCAAATCGGCAAGATTTTGCATCCCCGTGAATACAGAGTACGGAGGCTGATGTTAGTAATGTGGTATCCTAGTTAATACAGAGCAAGGGAAAAGCTCAAGAGAACAATTCATAGGCCATTTAGAGTGAGGGCCAATGTGATTTTTACGATTGCATCCCACATTGCACGTTTTTGTGAAAGATTTTGCACTCAGCTGACTCACTCTTTGTGCTGCATGTAGGAAATACAAGTGCTGAAAGAAAGCAACACTGTGGCCAAGAAGAACACCATGCAGTACTGAAGGATGAAAATAGACGAGTGATGGTAAGTTGAATGACTCAAGAGTGCATGACAACAACTTCCAGATTTGTTAATGTTTGACAATCGATGGTTACTCATTGTTCTTTTTGAATGCACTACTATGATGCAGCAAACTGGAAGATGTCCTGATGGAAAGGGACGAGATAAAACTGACTTGTGGAGATAAACAGGTGACCATTTCTCTATCCAAATCAATAAGTGAAATAATGTTTAGTAATTGTTACCTTTTCCAGTTGGAGGTTAATCTGTGTTGGTCTGTTACCAAATCAAAGCTTGTATGTTTGTTGAATGTGGTCCGTTGCTAAAGTAGTAGGGGCTGAACGCAGTACATAACAGAAGTTCCAAAATTTTAAGTAATAACAAAGCTTGCCTTTTTGGACTAGAGATGTCTAGTTTCTTTCCTCGGCAAAGCAACTTATGCAATTATCTACTTTGGTTAAAAGATATGGCATTTTTCAGTTATCGAAATGTTCATTTCCATTGGTTGATTGTTTGATCTTTTTCATATCAGTGCTTGGTTTGGCAATCTCCCCTGAGTACTACTGGCTCTTTGGTGCTAGTTTGTATCGGGCATACCTGCGACACCGAGTGTGCCATGGCACCTAGGTAACACAGTTTCTGTGCATGATTGTTACTTGACAACCTGTATGCTCCAAAGGAAGAACCTATATATATATATTTTTTTTGCTTTGGTCCTGTGTTGGGAGTATTTTCTGGAGCTTAATTTTGTTGCTGCTGCTTTTGTGCTGTACATGGAAAGTTTATTCCTAACTGTGCGCATCCATACTGAGTTGCTTCTCTGATGAAGTGGTCTTGTGATCCCTACACTTGTGGGTTTTGGTGATCACTATACTCTTGTATTTATTAAACTAGTTGTTTGGTTGAGTTGATGAATGTAAAGCTTAAACCTGGCTTGCATTGAATGTGGGCTGAATTAACCTGGAGCTTTTTGGAGCTGATCTGGACTAGTGGTTCAGCAAAGTAGTTAGATATTTTGTGAGTTATAAAGCCTGAATGCATACAATATTTGTCTGTTACAATTTGTAGAAGAATGTATTGCTGGCAATCTGTTTCACCATGTACTGTCCTTGTTGCGAATGGGCGTAATTGGTTTATTTGTTGTTTATTGCGAATGGCCTAATTGCCTTTTGTTATTTCTTTGCCCTCTGCACCATTAGAAGATGTCGTGCAAAATGTACAGATTACCTCTCTTAGCATCATTTTTTGAAGCAGTAGCTGGTTTGGCAGTTGAGATGGTGAAATAATGGTTAGTAATTGTAACCTTTCCCGGTTGGAGGTTAATCTTTGTTGGCTCTGTTGTGGTCTTGCAGGTTCCAGTTGGCAACGGAGGAGGCTTTAGAAGCATGAGGTTGCTGTGTTGGAGGTCTCTAGTTGGTGTAGATACATGTTTAAGGTGAGCTTGTCTGGACGCGGCGGCGGTGTTTTTATACTATGTTTGGAATGTTAAACCTGGATGTCGAGTTGTTCATATTCTTTCCGAGTCCTGCCGCCAAGTCGAGCTGGATCACCCGTCAGCTCCCGACAAGGCCATACTCCATCTGACTCGTCCGTCTCCTTGAGTCGGAGTCTCCACCGCCTCCTTTCTCCCCGCAGGTCGCTCCCCACCACTGCCTTTTTTTCCTGGATGAATCTCGCTTCCATTCGAGGTGAAAGGTCGCATTTTTGCACGCTGGATCTGCGGGAACGACGATGATGGTGCCGGCATATCGGGGCGGGAGGACCAGTGGCGCGTCTTCATAGAACTGCTCGCGCTGGAGGCCGCCATCGCCGGCTTTTCCGGCTGCAACCTCGAGATGCTGCAAGGGGTGCCAGAGATCCTCACAAAGGTGAGGCTGCTGCTCAAGGTGCAGCTCCGGAACCTGGTCTCCCTCCTCGGCTGATGCGCCTTCTCCGCCGCCGGGGCCACAGCCGGCAACAAGATGCTTGTCTACCCGTATTTTCCCAACGGCAGCCTTGGACACTTCCTCTTCGGCGAGTCACCTCCATTACTACCTCAACTTCTCCATCGTCTGCCATAGAAATACTCCTGAATTCAGTCCAGATTCGAACACAATTCGCTTAATGTTAGAGTTCATGTGGAGTTTTTGGTTTCGCTGTCAGAATTCATACGACTTGTAAGGCAGCAGTATAATTATCCGCTGCTCTGGTCAACAGGGTAATGGTATTTTGGTCGTCTCCTTTGTTTGTGTCATAAAGATAATACTCCCTAAATACTGCAGTATGTACGTATGCACAGGTTTCCTGTTTGATAAGCTATGGTGAATGATAAGCTACCTAGCTGATGCACTCGATTCCCTGTTAGATACTGCAGTATATACTTCTTGCTTTTGTTGTTCTTGATATAGCTTGCTGGTTCTGCATTTAATTGTTCTTTCTAGTGCTGTATGCTTATTATGGAGTAGTTGCTTTATTTTCTGAGTAGGAGTGTATACTTTAAGATGAGTTTTCTGTGGGAGTAGGAGTATAAATACTTCAGTTCTCCATTAAGGTGATGGAGTAGGAGTATATACTTGATGACATTACAGTCTAAATAAAATCCACTTTTAAATTCTGTTTAATTGTACAACCTGTTGAGAAGGTAATTCAGTGTAATTGTACAACCTGTTGAGTATTCTGCCTAAAATACCCACTCCTGTACTTTTAAATTCACTTTAATCTGGAGTAGTAGTATAATGAAGATGGTATCCGAATTCACTTTAATCAACCAGATGCTCCTTTAGCTTAGTACTCCATGAGCTTATTGTCATATATCTAGTATTGGAGTGTGTCTTTTTGATGTGAATGAGCTCGGAGGCGGCCTGTAGGTGAACGACCTGTAGGTGTACTCCATGAGCTTATCTGCTTTCCTTCTTCAGACCATGCATGCCGGTTTCTTAAGGTGATGGATTTTCTTAAGGTGCTGTTGAACAAGGATATATCCGACTCACCATTAACTGGTACTGATCACTTGAAGGTCGGGTCCTGCTGTCACCTTTTTAGTCATAACATGAGGTAACAAGCTTTGAACCTTTTATCGAGGTTAGATGAGCATGAAGTATGATATCCTGCTGAAATTACTTTGGTTGTTATGCCTGTGACAGTTTCCCAGTTTATATTCATGGTACCAGAGAGGTTATGCCCCGCAGAGGCCGGAATATCTGCCGTTGGAGGTTAGTATCCTGAAGTCCTGAACAACTATTCCATGGCTTTTTCGTACTGTGTTAACATATCCAGATATATTAGAAATACCGTGGAGTGTGGAAAGACCTTCATGTTATCACAAACTTGCATCTTGTCACTTCTGCCTAATCCAACTGTAATTTGTTCACCCAACATCTGTTTATCTTATGGGAGAGACACCAGTAGTGAACTGTGGACCCCGGTCCTATTCTTTACATCTGAAATACAATCTACTGCAATTGTTCTTTACTGTTCTTCGCAAACAATCATCATCATCCACACTATACATCTAATCCTTTGTTACGACAAGCCGGTGAGATTGACAACCTCACTGTTACGTTGGGGCAAAGTACTTTGATTGTGTTGTGCAGGTTCCACGTTGGCGCCGGAATCCCTGGTGTTGCGCCGCACTACACTCCGCCGCCATCAACCTTCAACGTGCTTCTTGGCTCCTCCTGGTTTGATAAACCTTGGTTTCTTTCTGAAGGGAAACTTGCTACTGTACGCATCACACCTTCCTCTTGGGGTTCCCAACGGACGTGTGTTAACTGCACGCATCAAGCATATTTTCTGGCGCCGTTGCCGGGAGATCAAGACACGCTGCAAGGGGAGTCTTCCACATCCAATCTCTTTACTTTGTTTTTGCCTTGCTTTATTTTATTTACTAATTTATTTGCTGCACTAAAACAAAACACAAAAAAATTAGTTGCTAGCTTTACTTTATTTACTGTCTTGTTCTCCATATCAAAAACACAAAAAAATTAGTTACTTGCATTTACTTTATCTAGTTTGCTTTATTTACTACTGTTAAAATGAATACTCCTGAAAACACTAAGTTGTGTGACTTCACTAGCACAAATAATAATGATTTCTTATGCACACCTATTGCTCCATGATACGTCTCCAACGTATCGATAATTTCTTGTGTTCCATGCCACATTATTGATGTTATCTACATGTTTTATGCACACTTTATATCATATTCGTGCATTTTCTGGAATTAACCTATTAACAAGATGCTGAAGTGCCGATTCTTCGTTTTCTGTCGTTTTTGGTTTCGAAATCCTAGTAAAGAAATATTCTCGGAATTGGACGAAATAAAAGCCCGGAGGCCTATTTTCTCACGAAGCTTCCGGAAGTCCGAAGGAGAGACGAAGAGGGGCCACGGGGTGGCCAAACCCTAGGGCGGCGCGGCCCCCTTGGCCGCGCCGGCCCGTGGTGTGGGCCCCCGTGCCGCCTCTTGACTTGCCCTTCCGCCTACAAATAGCCTCCGTGACGAAACCCCCGCACCGAGAGCCACGATACGGAAAACATTACCGAGACGCCGTCGCCGCCGATCCCATCTCGGGGGATCCCGGAGATCGCCTCCGGCACCTCGTCGGAGAGGGGAATCATCTCCCGGAGGACTCTACACCGCCATGGTCGCCTCCGGAGTGATGTGTGAGTAGTCTACCCCTGGACTATGGGTCCATAGCAGTAGCTAGATGGTTGTCTTCTCCCCATTGTGCTATCATTGTCGGATCTTGTGAGCTGCCTAACATGATCAAGATCATCTATATGTAATTCTATATGTTGCGTTTGTTGGGATCCGATGAATAGAGAATACTTGTTATGTTGATTATCAAAGTTATGCTTATGTGTTGTTTATGATCTTGCATGCTCTCCGTTATTAGTAGATGCTCCGGCCAAGTAGATGCTTTTAACTCCAAGAGGGAGTACTTATGCTCGATAGTGGGTTCATGCTCGCATTGACACCGGGACAGATGATGAGAAAGTTCTAAGGTTGTGTTGTGCTTGTTGCCACTAGGGATAAAACATTGATGCTATGTCTAAGGATGTAGTTGTTGATTACATTACGCACCATACTTAATGCAATTGTCCGTTGCTTGCAACTTAATACTGGAGGGGTTCGGATGATAACCTCGAAGGTGGACTTTTTAGGCATAGATGCGGTTGGATGGCGGTCTATGTACTTTGTCGTAATGCCCAATTAAATCTCACTATACTCATCATGATATGTATGTGCATGGTCATGCTCTCTTTATTTGTCAATTGCCCAACCGTAATTTGTTCACCCAACATGCTCGTTCGTCTTATGGGAGAGACACCTCTAGTGAACTGTGGACCCCGGTCCAATTCTCTTTACTCGAAATACAATCTACTCGCAATACTTGTTTCTACTCGTTTTCTCTCGCAAACAATCATCTTCCACACAATACGGTTAATCCTTTGTTACAGAGCAAGTCGGTGAGATTGACAACCTCACTGTTTCGTTGGGGCAAAGTAGCTTGGTTGTGTTGTGCGGGTTCCACGTTGGCGCCGGAATCTCCGGTGTTGCGCCGCACTACATCCCGCCGCCATCAACCTTCAACGTGCTTCTTGGCTCCTCCTGGTTCGATAAACCTTGGTTTCTTTCCGAGGGAAAACTTGCTGCTGTGCTCATCATACCTTCCTCTTGGGGTTGCCCAACGAACGTGTGAAATACACGCCATCAAGCATATTTTCTGGCGCCGTTGCCGGGGAGATCAAGACACGCTGCAAGGGGAGTCTCCACTTCTCAATCTCTTTACTTTGTTTTTGTCTTGCTTTATTTACTACTTTGTTTGCTGCACTAAATCAAAACACAAAAAAATTAGTTGCTAGTTTTACTTTATTTGCTATCTTGTTTGCTATATCGAAAACACAAAAAAATTAGTTTACTTGCATTTACTTTATCTAGTTTGCTTTATTTACTATTGCTAAAATGGCCAACGCTGAAAATACTAAGTTGTGTGACTTCACAACCACAAATAATAATAATTTCTTATGCACACCTATTGCTCCACCTGCTACTACGAGCAGAATTCTTTGAAATTAAACCCGCCTTATCGAATCTTGTCATGAAAGATCAATTTTCCGGTGTTAGTTCCGATGATGCTTGCTGCCCATCTTAATAATTTTGTTGAACTATGCGAAATGCAAAAATATAAAGATGTAGATGGTGATATTATTAAACTAAAATTGTTCCCTTTCTCATTAAGAGGAAGAGCTAAAGATTGGTTGCTATCTCTCGCCTAAGAATAGTATTGATTCATGGACTAAATGCAAGGATGCTTTTATTGGTAGATATTATCCCCCTGCTAAAATTATATCTTTGAGGAGTAGCATAATGAATTTTAAACAATTAGATACTGAACATGTTGCTCAAGCTTGGGAAAGAATGAAATCTCTCGGTTAAAAATTGCCCAACCCATGGATCGACTACTTGGATGATCATCCAAACCTTCTATGCGAGGACTAAATTTTTCTTCGCGGAATTTATTGGATTCAGCTGCTTGGAGGTACCTTTATGTCCATCACTCTTGGTGAAGCAACAAAGCTTCTTGATAATATGATGATCAACTACTCTGAATGGCACACGGAAAGAGCTCCCCAAGGTAAGAAGGTAAATTCTGTTGAGGAATCCTCTTCCTTGAGTGATAAGGTTGATGCTATTATGTCTATGCTTGCAAGTGGTAGGCCTAATGTTAATTATAATAATGTTCCGTTAGCATCATTGGCTGCTCAAAAAGAATATGTTGATGTGAATTTCATTAAAAATAACAATTACAATGATTCTAGGCCATATCCTGCCAATGGTAATTCTCATGGTAGATATGTTTCACCTAATGAAGAGAAGATATTAGAAATTGAAAGATCCACTAAGAGCTTTATGCAATCACAATATGAGCAAAATAAGTTGTTTACTAAAACATTGAATGAGCAATCTACCTTGTTGAAGAATATAGGGAATCAACTTGAAAATCCGAATAGGGAGATCTCGGGGTTGCAAACTAAACTTGCTAATGCCGAGAACCGAATTTCATACATGTCCGCATCACAATCTTCTTTAATTAATAAAATTGCTGCTAAACCCGAGGATTTAGATGATAAAATTGTTACTACAGCAAATGCCATTCAAGTTAGAATTAATGAGAATATAAGATTAATGGCTGAACTGCGTGCTAGGTGGGATAGAGAAGAAAATGAAAAACTAGCTAAAGAGAAGAATATAGCTAAAGTTTGGACTATTACCACCACTAGTAATGCTAATGCTACACATGTTGCTGCACCTCCTACTCATACTAATAAAAGAATTGGTGTTAGCAATGTTTCCACTTCTAATGCAAAGCGCGAAAAGCTGCTCGAAACTCGCTAAAACTGCTCGAAACCGCTCGCGATAAAGCTGCTGAAATTTTTTCCAACATTGGGGATGATGATCCCATTGCTTTAGATTATAATGGTTTGAATTTTGATGATTGCCACATCTCTGAAGTTATAAAGTTTTTGCAAAAACTTGCTAAAAGTCCTAATGCTAGTGCTATAAATTTGGCTTTCACGCATCATATTACAAATGCTCTCATAAAAGCTAGAGAAGAGAAACTAGAGCGCGAAGCCTCTATTCCTAAAAAGCTAGAAGATGGTTGGGAGCCCATCATTAAGATGAAGGTTAAAGATTTTGATTGTAATGCTTTATGTGATCTTGGTGCAAGTATTTACGTTATGCCTAAGAAAATTTATAATATGCTTGACTTGCCACCGCTGAAAAATTGTTATTTGGATGTTAATCTTGCTGATCATTCTACAAAGAAACCTTTGGGTAAAGTTGATAATGTTCGCATTACCGTTAACAATAACCTTGTTCCCGTTGATTTTGTTGTCTTGGATATTGAATGCAATGCATCTTGTCCAATTATATTGGGAAGACCTTTTCTTCGAACTGTTGGAGCTATTATTGATATGAGGGAAGGAAATATAAAATATCAATTTCCTCTCAAGAAAGGTATGGAACACTTCCCTAGAAAGAGAATGAAGGTACCTTATGATTCTATCATTAGAACAAATTATGATGTTGATGCTTCATCTCTCGATGTTACTTGATACACACTTTCTCGCGCCTAGCCGAAAGGCGTTAAAGAAAAGCGCTTATGGGAGACAACCCATGTTTTTACCTACAGTACTTTGTTTTTATTTTGTGTCTTGGAAGTTGTTTACTACTGTAGCAACCTCTCCTTATCTTAGTTTTGAGTTTTGTTGTGCCAAGTTAAGCCGTTGATAGAAAAGTAAGTACTAGATTTGGATTACTGCGCAGTTCCAGATTTCTTTGCTGTCACGAATCTGAGCCCACTGCCCTGCAGGAAGCTCAGAAAATTATGCCAATTTACGTGCATGATCCTCAGATATGTACGCAACTTTCATTCAATTTGAGCATTTTCATTTGAGCAAGTCTGGTGCCATTTTAAAATTCGTCAATACGAACTGTTCTGTTTTGACAGATTCTGCCTTTTATTTCGCATTGCCTCTTTCGCTATGTTGGATGAATTTCTTTGATCCACTAATGTCCAGTAGCATTATGCAATGTCCAGAAGTGTTAAGAATGATTGTGTCACCTCTGAATATGTCAATTTATATTGTGCACTAACCCTCTAATGAGTTGTTTCGAGTTTGGTGTGGAGGAAGTTTTCAAGGATCAAGAGAGGAGTATGATGCAACATGATCAAGGAGAGTGAAAGCTCTAAGCTTGGGGATGCACCCGGTGGTTCACCCCTGCATATATCAAGAAGACTCAAGCGTCTAAGCTTGGGGATGCCCAAGGCATCCCCTTCTTCATCGACAACATTATCGAGTTCCTCCCCGAAACTATATTTTTATTCCATCACATCTTATGTGCTTTTTCTTGGAGCGTCGGTTTGTTTTTGTTTTTGTTTTGTTTGAATAAAATGGATCCTAGCATTCACTTTATGGGAGAGATACACACTCCGCTGTAGCATATGGACAAATATGTCCTTGGTTTTTACTCATAGTATTCATGGCGAAGTTTCTCCTTCGTTAAATTGTTATATGGTTGGAATTGGAAAATGATACATCCCCTTTCCATTCCTCTCCCCATCCGTGTCTCCCTAAAGCCGTTCTTTCTCCGGCTCACGCTCCGCATAGCTGCCGTCGGTGCTGACCGAAGCGCTGGTAGATCCTCCGGTGCTAGTGGGCAAATGAGATAGGTAGTTTCAAGATCAATTAAGCCAATTTATGATGCTCGCCGAATCTAACGCAATTCAGGCCTTGAACATCCTGGCTGGCCTGTAGTTGCGAGCAATATCGTCAAACAGATATATAGCCATCTTGTAATTCCACTAAAATTGTTCTGAATGTTGTACGGTCACATATTTGACCCATGGAGCACCGAGTGTTGCTCAAAATGCAACCTAAAAAATGTACTACTTCCATACAGGTTTATTAGCTCCTTACGCGCACTAAGAAAAAAAACCTTGACGTTAATAATCCGTTGATATTATATGGCACTCTCCCCACGAATTATGTGTACATTCTAATTTGACCCATTGAGCGACCAGATTCTAAATATCCCCCCTGATATGGCACTCCCCCACACCAATTATGTGTACATTCCAGATTTGACCCATTGAGCGCCCAGATTAGATTCTAAATATTCCCCTGATATGGCACTCCCCCACGAATTACGTGTGTTGCCTCCTATTATCAGGCCAAGATTGAGGAGTTTTCGTTCGAATTCTAAAAAAAAATTGGCACCAACTTTGCCGCTACTTTTTCCGTCTCTATACGCTGCTGCTTATTAGATAGAAGATATGAAGAGGCAGATCATGGCTTCGATGGACATTGTCGCGGATCGCTGACTTGGTCAGTGAAAACCAAACTGTAGGCCTAGGAAAAAAACAAATTAATGTAGGTGCGCATGTAATCCGGGGCTAATTTCTATCCATATTAACAGGCTCCCTATGGACCGATTTTCCTCCCACCCTCATAACTGCTTTGCACTAATTACTCTATATTTCCAGGAGCAATCTCTTCCATGTTCATGCCCAATGAAATAAGGATAACAATTCTACATATTTCACGGAAACTACCAACAAAATGATCGATTCTCTTCGATGCATGTTTCCAATGGAAATAACTACATAGGGATGCCCCAGATCCGGGCTCATGCATGGAACCAGGCAATCACAAGAACCGCCGTTGTTCGCTGTCATGTGGTCCCGATGTTGCCGAGTGACCAGAGCCGCCTTATGCGGGTTTTGGCTTTGGACGCGAGCAGCTCCTAGACGCATATACGATACTATGTTATTAGTGTGTTGCGTTAGTTAATCACAATCGGGCAAAAAGGGGAGGAAGCCTTATGCGCGTTGAACAGTTACATAAGGTGACCCTTATAGTAACTAACACACGCTGTTGGCAGTAGACAAAGTAGACATTATTCCTTCTTTGTTTTCTTACATTAGCCATGATCTTATTTGTTTTTTTTTGCTTCTAGAGAGGTATATTAAAAAAAACTTCCCATCAAGGTCGAGAATATGTTTACAAAAAGTTCCAATATATATTATTACATTTTTAGACAAACACAAAAGCAACGACATAAGGAAAATATATGTCACATACATACCAGGGGACTCCATTTAGAATTAAGCTACCAAAAGCTGGATCATAGATCAACAGGTAGCCAAATCATATTAAATTGATGTAAAATGAGTAACAACAACCAATGTTGCCAATAATGTAACAACAGACTCACTTTTCTCAATAGCTAAATAATTTGCTTGGGTCACAGTAGATCGAGGACCTCAACCTGCATTTGGCTAAAATATTTACAGTCTGAACAAAACATGTGATCGCCTCTAAGTTTGACACACACAAATTCAAGTGTTGCTGCCAGCGGTAGACCCATGATGTCCATGCCATCGCTAAGCGCCTGGTTATCCCCATCACCGCTGCCATGGTGGCCCAGGCAACACTGCCTCACGGAGCAGTGACGATCCTCACTCTAGATTGTGAGAGAACGGCAGCCACCCAACAATGGATGAACCAGCCGTAGTTTCCATGAAGAGGACCTGCAGTACAACATGGAGCGGAATGCCTTGAGAGCTTCTCGCGCCTTCCAACATGACGGAACATGGTTAAACAACATCAACAATGGTAAATTTTTGATGTTTTCATTCAAGTGGCTAGCTAACAGATTGCCTACTAGCATGCATGTGTTCATGAAAGCAAGTGCAAATTTATCTCCAGTTGGGGCGGTCGTCTCATCGACACGTGCTTCATGTTGCGGGCTTTCAATCCATGTACATAGATCCTCCAGGTTGTCTAGGTCCTTGAGCTGTCCTACCACCAATCTGCAAAAAAAAAATGTTCAACATCAATTTGTTAGAAAATAATCACAGTAACTACAAGATTGTTTTTCCTTTGTATTTTGATATCATTTTGTTGCTCAAAACTTGCAGAACAACAACTCCAAATTTTGGAGCTTGCGCTGAATACCTACTATATGCTACTATATACCATGACAAGGAAAACAAGATAAACAACTGGTTTCTAAGTACCATGAAGGTGCAACCGTATCCTGGTTGACCACAGTATGAACCAATAGTAGATTTATTTTGAAATTAACTTCACAGCCTAAGTAGCACTTACAACATGCTAACTGGTCTTAGCCACACTGTTTTTCGGAACGGACCAAGTAAACAGGCAAAGACAACTTGCTAGTGGTCTGCATGCATACATACAGTTAAAAACTGAACCACTCCTTGCAACGCCTCGAGAACAAAAAAACGTCTGCAGCAGCTGATTTCTTGCATTCATCTATGAGGAGAAGGCCTAAAGTACAAAGGTGCCATGTATTTGATACCTTGGTTTACAAACTGTAATTCTGGTAAACCTGCAATCGCTCGAATATTTGTATCCATGAAAATATCAACCTGACCAAAACAGAGCATGCAACAACTAAAAAGAAAATGATAACAAGAGTTCAATGTTCGGTAAAGCTCTGCCACATGGATGGTCGCACCTGCTATGCTTGGTCCTTGAAATAATAGTACAGACCTCAAGTGCACAAAATGATAACAAGAATTCAAGTACACCAAATGGTAGCAAATTTGTAAGCACGAAAACAGAGCAGGCGGCTGAAAACCAAAAAGAGTACTTCACCATTTACTTATCAGGATAGCAAAATAGGTTCATAACATTATTAAAAAGAACCAATCCTGCAGATGCATCAATTCATGTACACTAGATGACATAAAAAAAACAATTCATAACAGTCTATTTGGCCTCTCAAATCCAGTTCAGGTAATTGCTAAAAAGGCCAGTGTAATCAAGAAAAATCATGAAGCACTTTATTTATAATTACAAACTAGGGACGGAATCCCCTAACCTATCCTCGCATTTGGCAAGAACATATAATGCACACAGATCACTATCTTCATTGAGCAAACATACCAAGCAAACCACTAGGATTGGAGAGAGTACCTCGACAATGTACTTGTTGGCGATGCCAACGAGCGTGTCCATCCTAGACACCTCCTGCTCATGGAAGTGCAGGACAGCAGCGTCATCTCCAGCAACAAGAGCAGCACACAACTGACTGCAAATATTTAGGCTCCTGAGTGAAACATGGGTGCTCTACGAACAAAACATAGAAAAAGCGTCATCAAAATAACTACAGTCAACCTTCTTAAAGAGAATGATGAAAATTCTAGATTTAGTGAATTCCATATTGGGACTACAACTATAGATACTTACAAATTCGGTCCACTAAACCATGCATATCAATGAATCCATATGAAATTAGATCACATATAGATTCTCATTGGCGAAGTCTTTTGTTATAAACTAACACAGACTAAGAAAAGGTAGCAACAATGGTGGTGACATGTATCATTTTACAGGTCATTTCAAAATAGTGGAAGTTCTAGAATTGTTCTAGAATTGAGATCTCGACAAAACTAATTATGGTGATATCTGCAGCAAAAGCCTGGTAGTAAACCATGGAATGTAAGCAGACTCAAGGTGGAGTAATATGGAATACACATTAAACAAAGTGGGTCTTGCCAAAACCTTTATAACTTTCGCTTCTACACATCCATTCCAGGAGCCCATTTAGCTAGCTTTGTGCAAAACCCGTCCGCAAGCATGCGTAAATGTGTGTGTGTATGCCAGTTTGGGATTTACTACTAAGAGAAACAGAACCAAGAAACAACGAAACATATCCAGCAGCCAAAGCAGGCTTCAACGGGGAAGTGGGCTCATATCTCGTTCTTCATGCTAATCATCAGGCTGGCAGTTCAGTGCATCCCCCTCACTCAACCGTAAATGTGCCCCAAACTAGAAAAAAAGCTCAAACTGTATTGAACACAGCCGCAGAGCACCTAAACCAAAATACTAGTGCAAGAGCAGAGACAATGAAATGCAAGAATGTTAAAAAATGAAATCAGCATCAAAGATTCCTCTAGACGGATTCATCATTCGCACCAAAGGAACATAAGAAATTCACCAGTACATCAGAGAGAAGCCTCAACATGACCAAAAGACAGAGCTAGCACAGATGGACACATGAGTACAACTTTTAATACTTATTTGAGCCTTGGCTTCCACCATCATTGCAGGAATCTTGTTTTTCAGGTGGCCATGTAAAAGCATGAACCTTTGCACCTCTAGCACGCTTGACCAACTAATTGACCTACACATGGAAATTGTGGCATTCATATTGAAACTCTAAACTTCGTAATAAGAGAATCCAGACATATGATACAATAACTTCCAAATTTGATGCAACATTGAAATAGTGAAATCATGCTTTATGGGGCAAGTGAAATCCTTCAACTATGTTGAAACAAGCAACAAATGAGAAAAACATGCATCGTATTTTGGGCTAACACAGGTTACCTCAACAAAATAATCCAAAGGGACACACAAAGTAAGCGCATATTCTTTAATTTGGAACATCTATCCCCTGGAATGGAAATTATGTGATGACTAGATCAGCACCTCATCAAAAATTGAAGAAACTAACAATATCAAAGCAAGCAACTGATGGCGCAACATACAGTAGTGTAATAATTTACATGATAGATTTACGACAGTACTAGTTCATAAAGCTCAATTACTGAATTGGTCAGGGAAGCCACAGGCTGGAAGATGGTATTACTTCTGGACATGTTTCCACAGGATTTCGAGCATATTAGAGTGAGCGAAAATTAGGAGAAGAATAGAAACAGTTTGAATCCAGATCCGAGGACATGAAAACATTGTATCAGGAATCCATTTGATTCTAGTACAACATAGAACATCCTGACCAGTGGGTCTTGAAGAGTACCTTTGCAAATTCATCTTATATGTTGTCGATGAGGCACTGTTGAGCCTTGGTTTTCCGCATCATTGCATGCATCTACTTTTTCAGATGGTCAATCATGTAAGCATGGATCTTTGCAGATCAGCACACTTGAAAAACTCATATTGGTTGATTCATTCACTCGCTTGTCACTGATCAACTCTGCAAGTATTGGTTTCGAAGTGAGTTTTGTGTTACAATGAAGAACAAGACCAGAGCTAGTGCTAGAATCATGTTCTCCTTCTGATAGAAAAAATGAACGTTTAAGGAAGCAAAGATGCGGCTAGAAGCTAAATATTGAAAAATTGCACCTGCTGCCATCATACCTAATTATTTAATAGAAATACAAAATCACATGACACGCTCAACAATAGCATAAAAAAGAAAGCGAGGATCCACAAGATGTTGGTTAGAAGCTAGTACAAAAATATGGACCGTTACAACTTTAATTATCTTGAATATTAGTTCAGAGGCGAGCCGCAACTGTGTAAGAATGATCCAGACTGACCGAGAAAAACCAATCAATTGAAGGCTCAATTTCCCCAGCTTAAACATGAAAGAATAAAGGGAATCAGGTTCTACCAATGTGTGGCTATTTTCATAGATACAGATATAATACCAACATTCAATATTCATATTGCAATACAGCCAACAAACAACAAGGTAGGTAAAACGAAACAGCAAGGGTTGCTCTCCAAATCAAAAAAAATCAGTCCCTACTCCCAACCACCAAACAAAGAATTAGCTACCACCACACCTATTAGTGACATGACCATAGTCTAACTATACAAGAACCACAGCCTGAAACCAAACTAGCATGAATCGGCTATATTCTGTGAACACACTTCATCCAGGGCAAGATAGATTGTCATTTTCAAACTCGCTGCAACCGGCCAGACCAAGCCATCAACATAGAAAATTCATCTTATGCAAAGAGCTATAACAAAGAACTTCCGAGACCAGCTTATATTTAAAATCAATTAATTAATGATAAAAAAGTAGAATTTTTTTTGGAATGTATATATTAAATTTCAACTTTTCCATAATCATATGTGTAGCGCTTTACAACCAAACAAATTATACATCGTCCTAATTCATTAGATGTAGCACCTCTAAGAGCAGTGCCATTTTCTAGTAGATGGAAAACGTCATGGCCTTGAAACATAAAGAATGTTCATAAGAATAAGAATTAATAGCCGTAGACACCATTGTGATGTCTTTAGTGCCACAATACTGCTACCACACATACTTCGAAGACAGACAACAGACTAGAGGTGTGATGGTGATTTGCTGAACAACTACCTAGTCAATCAAATATACATAAAAATAAATACTTGCAGAGACACCCATGCATCCTCTGAATATGTTCTTGTGACACGAAATATTGGTTCCATCATTAATTATTAAGGCATGTTTTGAACTCAAGAATTCTAGCGGAGACAGACGGCCCCATACAAATCCTGATTATGTCATGTGTTGCAAACAAAGACTATTAGTGCTAATTCTCTTATACATGGCTGCATAGTGAATTTTTTACATCCTCCTATACTATCCAAATCAGTACTCATGGATCATTGACAAATGAATACAATCGTATAGATCTTTCCTGTACCATTTCATGACCTTAATTCGTTACAGGTTTAAACTATTTTTAAACGTGTCAACTTTTCAATTACACTATGGGAACTTACATATGGAGCTATGGCCTTTTATGTTGCACCTTATATGTTCTGGAGTCTTTTTGGTTCACAACTAGTACACACAACTATCCATCAAGGAAGTACAATGTCTCTCTCTGGCTTTGCAACTTCATTGCAGTGTCCTGGTATGATACAAGAATCTATTTTTAACAATCTAATTTTCTGTATTTATTTTGAACGAATGGTTTAAAAGATTTTGCATAAATGTTGGCTGCTACAACCGGATAAGTCTTGATCCATGGACATACTAATGCTCATGTAGCAATTTTTCTTCTTCACACATCTATTTCCATGAATCTGACGCTAGCTAGACTTAATAACAAAATAACAAATATTTTTCCAACTGTGTGATTAAGCCACATGTGCTAAACCTGTGCATCCAAATTACACATGACTGAATACACTTAACATTGGCAAAAAGTAAAACCAAATAGTGTTTGCATCAGGCAGCAACCCATTTGAAAGTTAGTACCTTTTGATGCTATTGTCGACGAGCTCCTGAACTGTAGCATCAAGGTCACTGTGGTGGCCCTTGCAGGCAAACAGCTTGACCTCCTGCACGACGTCCACAACCATCAGACCATAGGCATACACGGCTGCATGCAGTCGGGTGCCGCTGTCAAGACAACGACCATCGAAAATCAGCCGCGGACGAGGCCAGTGAGTAGCGGGGGGCAGACTCCAATCATTAGCTGAGTTATATTTTTTTTGTACACGGATTTAAATCATCATCTGTGCATATGACTGAAAAGTAGACGAGGAATGGTGCAAGGGACTTTTGCAAGATGCAATTCATTGGTTTCTCATGATTTTATATTTGTCATCAAGGTTATCCTTTCTTGCGTTGCTACACATAAACGTAAGGTGGTACCATCATAACAAAAGTTACACTATACCATGGAAACGAACCATTAAAGCCAGTAAAACCTCTTCTCTTGGGATACGGTTGGTGGGATTTTTCCTCTGAAAGTGGAGCTTCTGATTACTCCTACTGAAGCCAGAAAATAGAAAAAAAAAGACAAATTAGAAAAACAAGGACAAGATGCTAGGAATTTCAGTGAAGGAGATGATTTTACAAGGACGTAACCTCGAAGATCTCAAGGTTATTCCTAGTTTGCTTGTAGTGATAAGGTGCCTAGGATTCTTTCCTCAACACCTTCATGGCATAAACATTTCTTGAAGCGTAAGAGAAATGAAACTAAGATGTTGAACAGAGTTGTCCGTCCAAACTAAATAGAGTTGGAATCGATACACCTAAAACTGACAGAACAAACCAAGCCAAAAAAAAAACAGCATATCATCGGGCAGCAATCTATCCGACCACTCCAAAATTTAGTACCATAGGAATTGGGGTCAGCTATCTTGGTTTTCTCGGGGATTATTTATTTATCAGATCTATATATGCGTGTAATTATGGACTTGTTAACAGATCAATTCGTGTGCTGCAAACCCAAGAAATGAGAAAATGTGCGATGCCAGTGACATACATAGGGATGCATTATGCAAAATTTGTACTGTAATCTCTGTTCCATTGCTCTGCTTAGTATAATTATTAAATAAAGTAATTAGTCGAGCCTGGCAAAGAAACTACACATATCAGTTGTGACTATAAACAAATTACATAATGATGAGGGTACGTACCAACGCATCTAACAAACTAATTATGAGAGTCCGAGCTAGATAATTGTGAAGCGGTATTATCACTAAAATCTGGACGAACAGAGCAAAAGCCAAACAAGTCGTCTACATTGGGCAGCAAGCCAATTGAATGTTCTTGATTAACGTTGGTACCTTGCGATGCCAATGTTGGCGAGCTCCTGACCGCAGCGTCGAGGTCGCCCTGGTGGCCCTTGCGGGCGACCGGCTCAACCTCATCCACGATGCGGCCGCGTCCCACCCGACCATTGAAACCTGCGCATCCACGGCCGAGTAAGTCAGTGAGCAGCGGCAACCCAAGGGATCGGTCGATCTGATGCAGAGTGGAGACTGAGCGGGAAACTAGTGGCGGAGTGAAGGGGAGGGGTGGGGTTGGGGGCAGCCGAGGATGGAAGGTTGAGCCGCCATTATAGCAGGTCTGCAGTTTCCATCGTAAGGTTCAGAGAGACTGGAGCTTGGGCCTTATTTCCTTTCATTAGGTTGGGCTGCTAGCTTGGGCTCTAACATTTTTTTCCGCTAGTGTCCTTCTCTTAGGATGGCAGCAGCAACAGTGCTGAGATAAAGTTCAGATATCAAAAGCTTGTTCAGTTTGCTGTACATCTCGCCCAGCTAGTTACAGAGTTGCAGGGTTTAAAAAAACTAGTCCATAACATGACTATATATGATGAGCTTTTAAATTGATGGAGACACAGTAAGAGACATAAGTGCACAAGTGAACATGTACTAATAATAACTACTTTTAACGTTTACAAAGAGAGACTATCAGGTTCCGTAGTTTGAAAATTCAGAGATCAAGATTCAGTTTTCTGCTAGTTATACAATTTTCTAATTATTCTTATTTATTTACTGATGCCTCAATGCAATCTCATCTGCTACTTAGCTGAACCTCAAAGTCCAATCTAATAAGCTGTGGAAAATAAAGAAGTATGATGGAGAAAGAGACATGATAGATTGTTAATACAGAAATTTTGGGAGATGAATGCAGGGATTGGAAGGCAAGAGATCTTACGGGCACATCCATGCATAGGCTTTGATTCCACCTCCAGCATCTAGCGCCATATCTCCCAACGACTCGCACCACAAGTACAACGTTTTATTACCGAATCGGAATCGTGCTGATTTAGATCAAGAAAAGAGAGTTCTTAGGGAGATCGAGATGTCTCATCACCATGCATCATGTCCGCCGGAGACGAGCATCTCCTGACCATGCGCCATGTCCACCGGCATGGTCGTCCTCACCATGCCATAATATTGGCTGAGGAAGAGGAGTTTGGGGATGAAGGATGAGAAGACACTAGAGGATGATGAGCACGACAATCCTCGTAGAGAATTTATAGGGAGCAGGCGCGGGCAGGTGCGAGCAGGGGGTGAGCGACGAACGCGGACAGACCATGGATGGGGGCACGATCCGCGTCACGGGCGTGAGGTGAGCCAACAGCCATCGGATGGAGAGGGAGGGATTTGCATTGCTTTTCCAGGATAAGGAAGTTGAGGAGGCCGCGGCAGCATATTTGCATTGCTTTAATTAATTTGCCTTGCTTGACCAGCTTTAATCGCGGAGGAGACATACTAACTCAGGCGAGTTTCCTTTCTTTTTTCCGTGACTATGAAACCATGGTGTGCGTACGTCCTGCCGGAGAGCTAGCTACTACTACTCTACTACGACGTGATTGACATATAAAGTGCATTTTATTGAGGTTGATGAGTCGTTTTTCAATCGTGGAGAAGATTTCACTGTGCATGTACTTTTGTCGCATGTTGGTGGCCAAGGAAACAGCTCATTCATCTCGGACAAATATGCATGGCTAACTACATATTAGGCTCATGACAATACACCGTACAAAAAAATAACCATATGATTGTGTTGTTCTAACTTTTTGTTTCGTTTTTTAAGGTGTAGCGGAGGAAGAGCTTTTCTTTGCAATCCTGACCGTGCTGACAATCGTCCAAACGATCAAAACCCCCTAGCCTCTAGGTCTCCCGCCATCGGATCTAACCACTCTTAGCAATTAGATCGACTTCTATGTCCGGTTTTGCCGCAAATCCCATGAAGCAACAATAACCCGCTTTTGCTTCATTGAAACCAAAAAGTGTTCAACTAAAACCAAAAAGAAAAGACTCACAGGAGACCTCACTTGAGACCCTGTTGCAAAACGTATGTACTATTGTACCAAACCCGGCCTCGTCTGAGATATTGTCAGAACCTCGTAGCAAAACAACACAACAATCATAGCAAACCATTTATTTTGTTGTAGTTTCGGAAAAAAAATTACGAGATCTCTGGCAAGGTCCTTGCACCACTGTTGGTTCCTTCTTGTAGCACCCTCCCTTGCCGGTGGTAGCATTGTTGTCGCATGTCCCAACGTCAGCCCAAGCCGATGGTAGCGGCACCCAACGCCCTAGGAAGCACATCTCGACGCCACTCGTAGCATCGTCGTGGATTGTGGAAGCTCCATCGTACGACACTAGTAGCATCGCCGCCCGACCCTTGTAGCATCGACGACCTCCATTTGAAGCAGCGTCAAACTGCTATCGCACCACATGTTGCCTAACTTAGAAGCAACAGTGCAACGTTGCATCCTTTGCTGCCATGGCCACACCGGAACTGGGGACGGGGCGCCTTCATGAGTAGCGTCGTCCTCCATCCGGATTTCCGAGGAGGTGCGCGCATGAGCCCTTCGATGACAAGGAAGCGGAGGTTCGGTGTTGCGGTTCCATGCAGAAGCGAGTGGGGAACCGGATTTGTTAGATGATCCATGCGCGGCGTAGCATAGTCCGACGACCCGGGAGTCTGCGTTTTGGGGGACGAGGTGACGCCGCAGAACCAACACGGAGGCGCACGATGCAGGTGCAGGTGCTAGCGGGGGGGGGGGGAATTCGGGATGTAGGGGATGAGGCGGTGCAGAGGGACCACCAGAGGGTGAGACGAGGGAGGAGGAGCAGGGCGGCAAGGATGCTGGTAGCCGGCGAGGCGCGGGGCTAGGTCACTAGCGTGGTGGCGGTGCGACCGCGTGACGACGAGATATCGGTAGAGGCGTCATGTTCACACCTGGAAGATGGGTGGGTTTCCCAACCTTTCTCTCGTGATTTCATGTGAAACCCTATTCCATGGGCCCCACGACATCTATCCACTGGATTCCCAGTTGGAACTAGGGATTGCATGTGAATTTTCTATATGCATTATTTGAAAAGGTCATAAGAACATATAAATGAAAAAAAGATCAAGTTCTTACAATAGTAGGTTCAATGGCCTCGAAGTGAGGTTATGCACCATTAGCCCATAACTTGTATATATAATAGTCCTATTTGTCAATGGGCTGCTACCTCAAAGTTTTGTTTGTCTTCTCCGCTTTAGAAAACCCATATGTACTCATACTAGGACCCCATATAACCAGGGAAGAGTTTTCGATGGTTTTAAGCGTGATTTCATGTGTTCCTCTGTTTTGCAGGCCCCGTGATGTTTCCCCCTAGCTTTCCGTCTAGAGTGATGATTCCACGTGACTTTACTCTTTTTGAGTTATAATGGGTCGCAATACCATGAAACCCGCAAAAGAGGCCAAGTTCTTCCAAAAGTTGTCCTTGTGGCTTCAAAGTGAGCGTTTTGAGTCTAGAATTTTCGTTCTGGGTAGTTATTTGTGTGAACTAGGTACCACTTCACAAGAGTTGGGTCGATCGTCTCGGAGCGTAGTTTTTTGCACCACAAGTCTAAAAGCGCCGTGACTTATAGTGTCTTTAAGTGTGAAGGAAGTGTCACTTTAGAGTTGTGCATTATCTTTTTACACCACCCTTCTATACCCATATCATGACCTCAATCAGAAGGGGAACATTTTTTACCCTTCCTCGCGTATTTTAGGAGAAACCTTGTTCCTTTGGTCCCGCGAACTACCTTGTAGGTGTCCATCGAAAGTGTTGATTCCATTTGAGTTTCATATTACCCATTAGCTCCCGTGGAAAGTGGTGATTCAATGTGGCTTTCCTCTTTTATTGTGTCATGATGGGTATAGGAACATGAAATCCCCAAAAGAGGCCAAGTACTTACAAGAGATTGGCCATTGGACTCGAAGTGGGTGCTATGCACTATGAGTCCAGCAACTTCACACGAGATAGTCATTTTTGCAAAGGAAGTGCCACTTCATAGTTATGTATTGGTCTTTCTTATTTATACCACATTTAAATACCCATATCACCCCCCATGAATGAGAGTAAGAGGTTTGACCATTCCACACCCAATTTTAGGGGAAACCTTGTTCCTTGGGCCCCGCGACATCTACCTCGTAGTTGTCCATCGAAAGTGGTGATTCCATGTGGGTTTTATATTACCTAGTATCTTTTCATCGAATGTGGTGATTCAATGTAACTTGCCTCTTTTATTGTGTCATGATGGGTATAGGAACATGAAATCCCCAAAAGAGGCCAAGTACTTACAAGAGATTGGCCATTGTATTCGAAGTGGGTGCTATGCACTATGAGTCCAGAAACTTCACACGAGATAGTCAAGTTTGCGTATTTACACCACATTTAAATACCCATATCACCCCATGAACGAGAGTAAGAGTTTTGAACATTCCACACGCGATTTTAGGGGAAACCTTGTTCCTCGGGACCCGCAACATCTACCTTGTAGTTTTCCATCGAAAGTGGTGATTCCATGTGAGTTTCATATTACCTAGTATCTTTTCGTCGATTGTGGTGATTCAATGTGGCTTTCCTCTTTCGTTCTGTCATAATGGGTCATAGCAACATGAAATCCCCAAAAGAGGCAAAGCACTTACAAGAGATCGGCCAGTGGCCTCGAAAGTGGGGGTTATGCACTATGAGTCCGGAATCTTCGCGTGAGATAGTCAACGAGAATAAGAGTTTTGACCATCCCTCGTGCAATTTTAATCGAAACCATGTCCCATGGGACCCGCGACATCTAACTCCCAGCTCTACGTTGAAAGTGGTGATTTTATGTGACTTTCCTTTTTATTTGTGTTATAATAGGTCACAGGAACATGAAAAATCCCAAAAATATTTCAAGTTCTTACAACAATTAGGGTCGATGGCCTGTAACTGGGGGTTACTACTTTGTCAAAAAATTACTACGTGGACACATGGCCGGAGAATTAATGTTATTACCTCTGTCCATAAAAATATGCCTAAAATTTGTCAAATTTAAATGCATGTAGACATTATTTAGTCTATATATATATATATCTAAAAATAGATAAATCTAAATAACATTTTATACAGGGAGGGAGTATTTCAAGAACTGAGATATATACATGCAATTAGTGCATGCAATAAGAAATTGTTTAATCCAACGTCCATTTCCTTTTCTTCAAACCGAACTTGGGACCCGCGACGTCTACCTTGTAGTTGTCCATAGAAAGTGGTGATTCCACGTGAGTTTCATATTACCCAGTATCTTTTCGTTCAATGTGGTGATTCGACGTGGCTTTCCTCTTTCGTTGTGTCATAAGGGCATCTCCAGCGGCGCGACGCAAACGGACGCTGAGCGACCGTTTGCGTCCGCCGTGACCGGAAATGCGTCGAGGCCCTGCTCCAGCGGGGCGACACAAAGTAACCGGGCCATCCGCGGAGAAAACCTGGCCCAAATATGCGCAAGGTTTGCGTCTCTGCGGACGCTCCGCAGTCGCGCCGAGTGTCCGCCGAAAAAGACGTAGGACCCGCGCTACTATGATGCAGCAAACTGGAAGATAAACTGGAAGGTGTTACTCATTGTTCTTTTTGAATGCACTACTATGATGCAGCAAACTGGAAGATGTCCTGATGGAAAGGGGCGAGATAAACTGACTTGTGGAGATAAACAGGTGACCATTTCTCTATCCAAATCAATAAGTGAAATAATGTTTAGTAATTACCTTTTCCAGTTGGAGGTTAATCTGTGTTAGTCTGTTACCAAATCAAAGCTTGTATGTTTGTTGAATGTGGTCCGTTGCTAAAGTAGGAGGGGCTGAGCGCAGTACATAATAGAAGTTCGAAATTTTAATTAATAACAAAGCTTGCCTTTTTGGACTAGCGATGTCTGTTTCTTTCCTCAATTTATGCAATTATCTGAGTGAATTCAAGTACTAATTTGGTGAAGAGATATGGCATTTTTCAGTTATCGAAATGTTCATATCCATTGGCTGATTGTTTGATCCTTTTCATATCAGTATTACTTGACAACCTGTATGCTCCAAAGGAAGAACCTGTATATATATATATTTTGCTTTGGTCCTGTGTTGGGAGTATTTTCTGGAGCTTAATATTCGTGCTGCTGCTTTTGTTGTGTACATGGAAAGTTTATTCCTAAATGTGCGCATCCATACTGAGTTGCTTCTCTGATGAAGTGGTCTTGTGATCCCTAGGTTTTGGTGATCCCTATACTCTTGTATTTATTAAACTAGTTGTTTGGTCGAGTAGATGAATGTAAATCTTAAACCTGGCTTTGCATCGAATGTGGGATGAATTAACCTGGAGCTTTTTGGAACTGATCTGGACTAGTGGTTCAGCAAAGTAGTTAGATATTTTGTGAGTTATAAAGCCTGAATGCATACAGTATTTGTCTCGGTTTTGTCTGTTACAATTTGTAGAAGAATGTATTGCTGGCAATCTGTTTGGCGACGGGACGGGACGGGACGGGACGGAGACGCCACCATGCCGCACGCCCGAGAGCAAACTATACACGTGTGGGCGGACGCCGGCGTCATCCTTCCACAGCATCCCCTTTCCATTTCGATCTCTCCTCCCGCCCGTCTCCCTAAAGTCGTTCTTCGTCCGGCTCAGCGCTCCGCATACCTACTGCAGATAGCCGTCATGCCGCGCGCCGGAGAGGCCACCATGCCGCCGCCGGAGAGCAACCTATGTGTGGCCGGACGCCGGCATACGTCATCCTTCACCGACATCCCCTTTCCATTCCTCTCCCCATCCGTGTCTCCCTAAAGCCGTTCTTTCTCCGGCTCACGCTCCGCATAGCTGCCGTCGGTGCTGACCGAAGCGCTGGTAGATCCTCCGGTGCTAGTGGGCAAATGAGATAGGTAGTTTCAAGATCAATTAAGCCAATTTATGATGCTCGCCGAATCTAACGCAATTCAGGCCTTGAACATCCTGGCTGGCCTGTAGTTGCGAGCAATATCGTCAAACAGATATATAGCCATCTTGTAATTCCACTAAAATTGTTCTGAATGTTGTACAGTCACATATTTGACCCATGGAGCACCAGTGTTGCTCAAAATGCAACCTAAAAAATGTACTACTTCCATACAGGTTTATTAGCTCCTTACGCGCACTAAGAAAAAAAACCTTGACGTTAATAATCCGTTGATATTATATGGCACTCTCCCCACGAATTATGTGTACATTCCAGATTTGACCCATTGAGCGACCAGATTCTAAATATCACCCCTGATATGGCACTCCCCCACACCAATTATGTGTACATTCCAGATTTGACCCATTGAGCGTTCAAATTAGATTCTAAATATTCCCCTGATATGGCACTCCCCCACGAATTACGTGTGTTGCCTCCTATTATCAGGACCGTGTTCATTATCGCGCGGCCAACCATATAAACGGAATGCACAATTTGTTTCCTTTTGACATGCAAGTGCAAACGACTTTGAGTTTTTCCGTGCAAATGCACCCTACTTATAATATGATGGCGTGCAAATGACTTAGACTTTTCTCGTGTAGATGCACCTTACTTATAGTACAAAGTCTAAGTTCTCACACACGACGCACGCGTTGGCTCTACCCCTCCTCATAATTATAGACTTTAGGAGGCCAAGATTGAGGAGTTTTCGTTCGAATTCTAAAAAAAATTTGGCACCAACTTTGCCGCTACTTTTTTCCGTCTCTATACGCTGCTGCTTATTAGATAGAAGATATGAAGAGGCAGATCATGGCTTCGATGGACATTGTCGCGGATCGCTGACTTGGTCAGTGAAAACCAAACTGTAGGCCTAGGAAAAAAACAAATTAATGTAGGTGCGCATGTAATCCAGGGCTAATTTCCATCTCCATCTATAAAAGAAGCCCATGGTCGCCGCCGCGGGCGGCAGCGCGTGCCGTGACTTATGACTTTGGACTTTGGCGACGGGGCGGGACGGAGAGGCCACCATGCCGCACGCCGGAGAACAACCTATACAAGTGTGGACGGACGCCGGCGTCATCCTTCACCGACATCCCCCTCCGATTTCGATCTCTCCCCGTCTATGTCTCCCTAAAGCCGTTCTTCGTCCGGCTCAGCGCTCCGCATACCTGCTGCAGAAAGCCGTCGGTCGACTTTGGCGACGGGACGGAGAGGCCACCATGCCGCACGCCGGAGAGCAAACTATACATGTGTGGACGGACGCTGGCATCATCCTTCCACGGCATCCCCCTCCGATTTCGATCTCTCCCCGTCTATGTCTCCCTAAAGCCGTTCTTCGTCCGGCTCAGCGCTTCGCATACTTGCTGCAGAAAGCTGTCGGTCGGCGCTGGTCTAAGCATGCGCTCGTAGTTCATACGTACGGTGTTAGTGGGCAAATGAGATAGGTCTGTATAATTAAGCCAATTGATTCTCGCCGAAAGCGACGCAGTTCATGATCCGGAGTTTTCATTGCAACTTGAACATCATGGCCGGCATGTAGTTGCAGGTATCGTCAAACAGATATGTAGCCGTCCTGTAGATTCCACTAAAATTGTTCTTAGTATTGTACAGCCCAGATTTGACCCATTGAACGCCATGTGTTGCATCCTAAAACAGGCACTACTATCATACAAGTTTATTGGCTCTTTTTTGGTCTCTCTACGATGCTGCTTGTTAGATAGGAGATACGAAGAGGCAGATCGATGGCTCGGATGGACATTGCCGCGGATCGCTTACCTGGATAGTGAAACCAAGCTCTAGGCCTAGGAAAAAAAACAAATTAATGTAGGCGGTGTATGCAATCCGGGACTAATTTCTATCCGTAACAACATGCTACCGATGGACCAATTCTCCTCCCACCCTCATAACTGCTTTGCACTAATTACTCCATATTTCCAGGAACAATCTCTCACATGTTCGTGCCCACTGAAAATAGGATAACAATTATACATATTTCACGGAAGCTGCCAACAAAATGATGGAGTCTCTCCCATGCATGTTTCCAATGGAAATAACTACATAGTGATGCCGCCAGATCTGGGCTCATGCATGGAACCAGGCAATCACAAGAAACACTACTCTTTGCTGTCATGTGGTCCCGACTTTTCTGAGCGAGCAGAGGAGCCGCCTTAGAGCATCTTCAGTTGTGTCCCCCAAAGGGATTTGGGGCACGTCGGACACTTAACCTCTTCCAGTCGCACGCTCCAAATGCCGCTTCGGTTCGGACGTGCCCCAAATATTGTCTGGAGTCCCCAGCCTATCCCCTGTGTATAGAGGCCCTATCAGGGACGCCGGACACGATTTTACACTTGCTTTTTGTTTGGAGGGCGCGGCTAGGAACGGGAGCCGGCTTCAGTCCGGACATCCTCAAACGACCAATCCGACTTTTTTGCCAGACGTCATTTGGGGATGCAACTGGAGATGCTCTTATGCGCCGGTTTTGGCTTTGGACGCGAGTAGCTCCCGGACGCATGTACGATATGGTACTAGTGTGTTGCGTTTGTTAATTATTACAATTGGCAAAAAAAGGGAATCATGCCTGTATGATATGGTATTAGTGTGTTGCGTTAGTTAATCACAATCGTAAAAAAAGGGAGCAAGCCTTCGCGTTGAACAGTTACATAAGAGCATCTCCAACAAACGCTGTAAATTTCGGCGCGCTATACCTCCTTTCCGACGCGCTGTAAACGTTTGCCGCGCGCTTTGCCGCATTTTGCCCCGCCGGACGTGCCAAAATGCAGCGCCTGCGCGGGCGGTAAAATTGGGCCTCCTTCGGACGCTCTAAAATACAGCGCGCGCCGCCACGCGAACGGCTAGTTTTTTGTATATCGTTTGAAACGGATAAAACAAATCAAATAAAATTACGAAAATTTAACTGAAATTACGAAATATATTAAAAGTTCGACAAATACCGACATTTTATTTAAACTAAACTAAACTAGACTACTCCGAGTCCTCCCAATCGAAGTCCGACGATCCGCTAGTCGGAGTCGTGTCGGACACCGGAGTGGTCGTCCACTCAAAGGAGGAGGAGGAGGTCGGCATGTTCGTCGACGGTCCGGCGCCTCTCTTCTTCTCCTCCGCCCTCTTCGCCCTCCGCGCCGCCATCTCCGCCCTCTCCGCCTTCCTCGCCGCCGACTCAGTGCGGCGGCGGTCGCGGTCGGCCTTCTTCGTCGCCGCCGCCTTCGCCTTGGCCTCCTTCTTCTGCGCGTAAAACGCTTCCGTGGCGGTGACGTCCTCCGGGAACGCGCACGCCCACTCGAGGCGCATGCGCTCGTCCTGCTCCGCCACGCGCAGACGCTGCTCGAGCTCGCGGGCGCGGCGCCGCTGCTCGGTCGTGACGATCGGCGACGGCGGCGTGAGCATCTCCGCCTGCTCGCGCGTCCAAACATCGTCGAAGTTCATGTACCGGCGGGGACGGCCGAGGCGCCATGCGACGGCGTCGTAGGCTCGCGTCGCCTCATGCGCGGTGTCGAAGGTTCCGAGGCGGATCCGCTCCTCGGCAGAGGCGGAGGCGGATCGGAGACGGAGGCGGACCGTCGGCGCGAAGGCAGAGCGCTAGGGGAGAGAGAGAGAGAGCGAGGCGGAGCGACGCGCGGAAGTTTCAGGAAGTTGGCGCGTTCGCGCGTGTCGCGTTTATAGCGAGCGCGGCAGCGCACGCGGCAATTGGCAAACTTTTTACCGCGCGCGCCCTTTTCCCACGTCAGCTGGAGCTTCGCGCGGGCGCCCGCGCGCGCCAAACAGGCGGTTTTTTTTGCCGCGCGCGCCTTTTACAGCATCTGTTGGAGATGCTCTAAGGTGACCCTTATAGTAACTAACACACGCTCTTCGCACTAGACAAAGCAGACATTATTCCTTCTTTGTGTTCTTACAATAGCCATGATCTTATTTGTTTCCAGGGAGGTAAATTAAAATCCTTTTCACAGTTGTTTCCATCAGGGTAGAGAAAGTTCCAATATATATTATTACATCTTCAGACAAACACAAAGCAATGACATGGGGAGAATATATGTCACATAATTTGCTTGATCATAGATCAACCTCGGGCAGCTGAATCATATTAAATTGCTGTAAAATGAGTAACAACAGCAAATGTTGCCAATAATGTAACAACATACCCGCTTTTCTCCATAGCTAAAAAATTTGCTTGGATCACACTAGATCGAGGACCTCAACTTGCATTTGGCTAAAATATTTACAAACATATGGTCGCTTTGACACACAAATTTAAGTGCTGCTGCCAGTGCCAGACCCATGATGTCCATGCCAACGCTTAGCGCCTGGTTAACCCCCTCACCACTGGCATATGGTGACGTAGGCAACACTGCCTCACGGAGCAGCTCCAGATCCTCACTATAGATTGTGAGAGAACGGCAGCCATCCAACAATGGATGAACCAGCCATAGTTTTCTTGAAGAGGACCTGCAGTAAACATGGAGCGGAATGCCTTGAGAGCTTCTCGCGCCTTACAACATGACGGAACATGGTTAAACAACATCAACAATGGTAATTTTTTATGTTTTTATTCAAGTGGCTATCAGTTTGTCTACTAGCATGCATGTGTTTATGAAAGCAAGTGCAAATTTATCTCCAGCTGGGGTGGTCGTCTCACCGACGCGTGCTTCATGTTGTGGGCTTTCAATCCATGTACATAGATCCTCCATGTTGTCTAGGCCCTTGAGCTGTCCTACCACCAACCTGCAAACAAAATTCAACAACAATTTGTTAGAAAATAATCACAGTAACTACAAGATTGTTTTTCCTTTGTATTTTGATACCATTTTGTTGCTCAAAACTTGCAGAACAACAACTCAGAATTTTGGAGCTTGCGCTGAATACCTACTATATGCTACTGCATACCATGACAAGGAAAATAAGATAAGCAACTGGTTTTCTAAGTGCCATGAAGATGTAACAGTGGTTGACCACAATATGAATCAATACTAGATTTATTTTGAAATAAACTTCGCATCCTAAGTAGCACTTACAACATGCTAACTAGTCTTAGCCACCCTGGCTTGTCGGAACGGACCAAAGACAACTTGCTAGTAGTCTGCATGCATACATACAGTTAAAAACTAAACCACTCCTTGCAACGCCTCGAGAACACAAAAGCATTTGCAACATCTTATTTCTTGCATTCATCTATCAGAAGAAGACCTAAAGTACAAAGGTACCATGTATTTGATATTTTGGTTTACAAACTGTAATTCTGGTAAACCTGCAATCATTTGAGTATTTGTATCCACGAAAATATCAACCTGATCAAAATAGAGCACGCAACAACTAAAAAGAAAATGATAACAAGAGTTCAATGTTCGGTAAAGCTGTTCCACAGGGATGGGGCGCACCTACTATGCATGGTCCTTGCAAAAACAGTACAGACTTAAAGTGCACAAAATGATAACAAGAATTCAAGTACACCAAATGGTTGCAAATTTGTAAGCACGAAAAGAGAGCACGCAACTGAAAACCAAGAAGAGTACTTCACCATTTGCTTATCAGGATAGCAAAATAGGTTCATAACGTTATTAAAAAAGGACCAATTCTGCAGATGCATCAATTCATGTACACCAGATGACATAAAAAACAATTCATGACAGTCTATTTGGTCTCTCAAATCCAGTTCAGATAATTGCTAAAAAGGCCAGTGTAATCAAGAAAAATCATGAACCACTTTATTTATAATTACAAACTAGGGACGGAACCCCCTAACCAATTCATCGCATTTGGCAAGAACATATAATGCACACAGATCATTATCTTCATTGGGCAAACATACCAATCAAACCACTAGGATTGGAGAGAGTACCTCGACAATGTACTTGTTGGTGATGCCAGCGACCGTGTCCATCCTAGACACCTCGTGCTCGTGGAAGTGCAGGACAACAGCTTCCTCTCCAGCAACAAGAGCAGCACACCACCACTGCGGAACTGACTGCAAATATTTAGGCTCCGGAGTGAAACATGGGTGCTCTACGAACAAAACATAGAAAAAGTGTCATCAAAATAACTACAGTCAAACCTTTTTTTGTTATAAACTAACACAGGCTAAGAAAAGGTAGCAACAATGGTGGTGACATGTATCATTTTACAGGTCATTTCAAAATAGTGGAAGTTCTAGAATTGTTCAAGAAATGAGATCCCGGCAGAGCTAACTATGGTGATATCTGCAGCAAAAACCTGGTAGTAAACCATGGAATGTAAGCAGACTCAAGGTGGAGTAATATGGAATACACATTAAACAAAGTGGGGTCTTGCCAAAGCCTTTATAACTTTTGCTTCTACACATCAATTCCAGGAGCCCATTTAGCCAGCTTTGTGCAAAACCCGTCCGCAAGCATGCGTAAATGTGTGTGTATGCCAGTTTGGGATTTACTACTAAGAGAAACAGAACCAAGAAACAACGAAACATATCCAACAGCCAAAGCAGGCTTCAACGGGGAAGTGGGTTCAGATCTCCGTTCTTCATGCTAATTATCAAGCTGGCAGTTCAGTGCATCCCCCTCACTCAACCGTAAATGTGCCCCAGACTAGAAAAAAAGCTCAAACTGTATTGAACACACCCCCAACACCTAAACCAAAATACTAGCGCAAGAGCAAAGACAATGAAATGCAAGAATGTTAAAAAATTGAAACCAGCATCAAATATTCGCACCAAAGGAATATAAGAAATTCACGAATACATTAGAGAGAAGCCATGACCAAAAGACAGAGCTAGCACAGATGGACACCTGGGCACAATTTTTAATACTTATTTGAGCCTTGGCTTCCACCATCATTGCAGGAATCTTGTTTTTCATATTGCCAATTATGCATGGACCTTTGCACCTCTAGCACACTTGACAAACTCATTGACCTACACATGGAAATGGTGGCATTCATATTGAAACTCTGAACTTGTTAATAAGAGAATCCAGACATATGATACATGATAACTTCCAATTTGATGCAACATTGAAATACTGAAAGCATGCTTTATGGGGCAAGTGAAATCCTTTGACTATGTTGAAACAAGCAACAAATGAGAAAAACATGCATCGGATTTTGGCTAACATGGGTTACCTAAACAAAATACTAAAAAAAGACACACACACAGTTAGCACATATTCTTTAATTTGGAACATCTATCCCCTAGAATGGAAATTATGTGATGACTAGATCAGCACCTCATCAAAAATTGAAGAAACTAACAATATCAAAGCAAGCCACTACTGGTGCAGCATATAGTAGTGTAATAATTTACATTATAGATTTAACGACAGTACTAGTTCATAAAGCTCAATTACTGAATTGGTCAGGAAGCCACTGGCTGGAAGATGGTATTACTTCTCGACATGTTTCCACAAGATTTTGAGCATATTAGAGTGAGCGGAAATTAGGAGAAGAATGGAAACAATTTGAATCCAGATCCGCGGACATGAAAACATTGTATCAGTACCTAATTTGATTCCGGTACGACATAGAACATCCTGACCAGTGGGTCTTGAAGAGTACCTTTTCAAATTCATCTTATATGTTGTCGATGAGGCACCGTTGAGCCTTGGTTTTCCGCATCATTGCATGCATATACTTTTTCAGATGGTCAATCATGTAAGCATGGATCTTTGCAGATTGTCACACATGGAAAACTCATATTTGTTGATTCATTCACTCGCTTGTCACTGATCAACCTGCAAGCATTGGTTTCGAAGTGAGTTTCGTGTTACAATAAATACAGAACAAGACCATCTAGTGCTAGATTAAAATCATGTTCTCCTTATGATAGAAAAAATGAACGTTTAAGGAAGCAAAGATGCGGCTGGAAGCTAAATATTGGAAAATTGCACCTGCTACCATCATACCTAATTATTTAATTGAAATACAAAATCACATGACACGCTCAACAATAGCACAAAAAGAAAGCTAGGATCCACAAACAAAGGACCAAAAAATGCACCCAAGAATTATATCGGTTGCAATATTAAAACAATATCG
>NC_061511.1:51554739-51605818 GCF_022539505.1 Lolium rigidum | reverse complement strand
TGATAGACAATAATACAACCACCATCGGTTGATTTGTAAAAGGTTCTACACATACTACATTTGAACTGTATACATCTACTAGCTTAAATCATCAAACACTAGAATCGCTCACAAAAGTCAGCATATCAAATTAAGATCTCTGAAAGCTGGATCAATTTAAACACTTGCAGTTATAAGCACAATAGCATGATAGATAACCGGTGCATACATACCACAACAGGTGCATTGTAGAACAAGGATATGATGGCCTATATCCATGAACATACAAATATTCATGCAACATTTTCTTTTTCAAGCTCATGCTAATTTTAATTACTGAACACCAAACATCTTTCCGTCTGTCAAAATTAAGGTGCAACTGCTAGACAGATTTGTTCATCCAAAATTAAGCACAGTTGAACTGAATACACCTAACGCTGATAAACAAAGCAGCATATTCATCGAACATCAATCCATTCGAGCTTGCCTAGCTACAGCCAGTACCTTGAGATGCAGATTCCGACGACCTCCTAAGCCGCAAAGACGCCAACGGTCGAGCATAATCATCCGAAGAGGCTGGTGAGCTGCGGCTGCCGGACTTGGCAGCTCAGGTAGAGACCACAAAACAACACTGTCCCATCCTCTGAGGAGATGCTACTCGCAGGGTACAAACGATGGCCCTCCGTGTCTCGTGTTGCCGCCGCCGGCGCGTCCTGGTGGCCTAAACCACCCTCGCCGGCGTGGACCGAACCGCATCGGCGATGCACGTAGCACGTCCAGGCTAGTTAGGCAGCGCCGCGGGTATCACTTCACGCGCGCGCCAGCGAAGAAGCCGGCCGTGACGCCATGGCTCCTGGGCAGGGGTAAGAGTGGGGTACAAACTGGGGGCACATGGTAGATGGTTCCGACGGAGGGGAGGAAGTGCCGGAGATTGACGAGACTAGGCGGCCGCGGAGGATACGCCGACCGGCGAGGTGAGGATCTGTGGCAGAAGTGTTGCCTCAGGATTGGAGTTGGAGGCGGTAGCAGCAAGTTAGGGTCGTGAGTGGGCTGATGGATCTCCAGTGGACATTGGCCCAACATGCTCACAATCTACTCTTCACGAAGAATTGTTTTTTTACCAAGGTAGCAGCATTGGGAGTCTGGGACAGCCTGGTTCAGATAAAAGTTCAGTTACCTGTACATCTCACCCAGGTTACAGTCATATTTAAAATTGATGGAGCTAACATGGAGAAAAAAACTGAAATTGTGTACATATAAAAGCTGGATCATAAATCACATGCACAACATTTGTACCGGAAGACCATGTCACAATGAGATCTAAATTTGTACTGCTAATTTACATGGAGATCAAAAAAATTACTTACTACTGTACCAAGTAAATTTATTCTAAAATATGATATAATTTTCATCTTATTCCTATTTATTTATTGATGCATGCATGCCTAATGATGCTCAATTTAGGATAGTGGTGGCATATCATCTCCTATCGTACCTGAACCTCAAGATTCATCTAGTTAACCGGAAAAAAAGGGAAACCAAATTATAGGACATAAAAGAAATATCAGAGACCGGATTTCTCTCTAAGAAAACATAATTACTAATAAGATTTTTTTACAAGATTAGCCTTGGGATTGGAAAGAATAATAGTGCATTACCAGTACACAAACCTGCAAGTGGTTGGTGGTGAGGACGAATCTCCAGCAGCACTAAATCTCCCACTGATGCAAACTGCAAAGACTAGTACACGAACTATCGGCACCACTTTACCTACATCAGCTGCAACACCAGGCTTTAGTTACCGAAGGCAAAACATTCTGAGTGGCTAGCACTACTACAATTGTACTGAAGTTAGATCAAGAAGAAATGACTTTGAGATGCTAGCACTCACTGTTGCCACCGCCACCCGTCCGTAGACAAGCATCCATAAAACTATGGTATCACCTCAAAGATCATGTGTCTTGAACAGGTAGCCTCCAGATATGTACTTCCGACTTCCAAGAACAGATCCAGCAATGTACCGCGGCCGATTGTACAAACACGCCGACATGCCTCGCTGGCAACGTGCATGGAAGATACAAAGCAGTGATGAGATAAAGTTCAGATATCAAAGTCTTGTTCAGTTTGCTGTACATCTCACCTAGCTGGTTACAGGGTTGCAGGGTTAAAAAAAACTAGTCCATAGCATGACTATATATGATGAGCTTTTAAATTGATGGAGACACAGATTCTGATCGTAAGAGACATAAGTGCAAAAGTGAACATGTACTAATAACTACTTTATACATTTTTTTTGCGGAGAACTACTTTATACATTTACAAAAGAGAGACAACCAGCAGGTTTCAGAGATTGAAAATTCAGAGATCAAGGTTCAGTTTTCTGCTAGTTATACAATTTTCCAATTATTCCTATTTATTTACTGATGCTCAATGCAAATCTCATCTGCTACTTAGCAGAACTTCAAAGTCCAATCAAGTAAGTTGTAGAAACTAAAGAGGTATGAGGGAGAAACATATATGATTGATTTTTAATACAGAAATTTTGGGAGATGATGAATGCAGGGATTGGAATCAATAAGAAGGCAAAGACATCAGACGCATGTTGCTTGGCAAGACAAGAGATCTTACCGGCACATCCATGCATCGGCGATTCCACCTCCAGCAGCTAGCGCCATATCTCCCATCACTGCACCACAAGTATAACGTTTTATTACTCAATCGGAATTGTGCTGAGTTAGATCAAGGAAAGTGACTTCTTAAGGAGATCGAGATGTCTCCTCACCATGCGTCATGTCCGCCGGAGACGAGCATCTCCGGACCATGCGTCATGTCCGCCGGCATGGCCGTCCTCACCATGCCGGCCGTGCAGCGACGATATATGTCCAACCCACGCGCGCCAGTACGTCTCGCCGGCACCATGCGCCATGGATTAGATGGGATTTATGAACTGGTAAGATCGACATAATATTGGCTGAGGAAGAGGAGTTTGGGGATGAAGGATGAGAAGACATTAGAGGACGATGAGCACGACAATCCTCTTAGAGAATTTATAGGGAGCGAGCGCGGGAAGGGGGGTGAGCGGCGAACGCGGAGAGACCATGGATTGAGGCACGATCCGCGTGACGAGCGCGAGGTGAGCCGGCAGCCATCGGATGGAGAGGGAGGGATCACATCGGAGACTTTCTCCATGCATGCCGCCGCTGGGTTTCCGGGACAAGGAGTTGAGGAGATTGCGGCAACAACTTTGCATTTGCTTTAATTGATTTGCCTTGCTTGACAGAGGAGATATATAGTAACTCACGTGGATTTCCTTTCTTTCTTTCCATAACGATCAACTCTCACACCTAGCTCCCGCGTCGATTAAATCGGTCCGGAGGTGGTAGCTACTAGGACGTGATTGACATACAAAGTGCATTTTATTGAGGTTGATGAGCGTTTATCATTCGTGGAGAATATTTTACTGAGCCTTTACTTTTGTGGCATGTCGGTGGCAAAGGAAATGGCTAATTCACCTTGGACAAATATGCATGGCTAACTATATATTCGGCTCATGTCATTACACCGTACAAAATAAAATTAATAAGTGTTGTTCTAACTTTTTTTTTGTTTTTGAAGGTGTAGCGGAGGAGAGCTTTTCCCTGCAATCTTGACCGTGCTGACAATCGTCTCCAAACGATCAAAAACCCCTAGCCTCCAGGTCTCCCGCCATTGGATCTAACCACTCTTACCAATTAGATCGACTTCCCAGTTTTGCCACAAATTCCACTTTAATTAACCGCTTTTGCTTCATTGAAGCCAAAAAGTGTTCACCTAAAACCAAAAGAAAAGACTCGTTGACACGGAGTTTGTCGGAGACTTCGTGGAGGCTCACAGGAGACCTCACTTGAGACCTTGTTGCGAAAAGTATGTACTATTGTACCAAACCCGGCCTCGTCTGAGATATCGCCAGGAACCTCACAGCAAAAAAGCACAGCAATCGTAGCAAACCATTTATTCTATTGTAGTATCAGAAAACAAATTTACGAGATCTCCAACAATGTCCTTCCACCACTGTTGGTTCCTCCTTGTAGCACCATCCCTCGCCGGTGGTAGCATTGTTGTCGCATGTTGCAACATCAGCCCAAGCCGATGGTTGCGGCACCCGGCGTCCTAGGAAGCACTGCTCGATGCCACTCACAGCATCGCCGTGGCTTGTGGCAGCTCCATCGTACGCCACTAGTAGCATCGCCGCCCGACCCTTATAGCATTGACTGCCTCCGTTCGAAGCAGCGTCAAACTACTATCGCACCACATGTTGCCTAACTTAGAAGCAACAGTGCAACATTGCATCCTTTGTGGCCATGGACACACCGAGTGGGGGACGAAGCACTGCGGCGGCGGGGGTGCCTCGATGATTAGTGTCGCCATCCATCCGAATTTTGGGGGAGGTGCACGCATGAGCCTTGCGATGACGAGGAATCGGAGGTCCGGTATGGCGGTTACATGCAGAAGCGAGTGGGAACCGGAGTTGTCGCATGATCCATGCACGGCGTAGCAAAGTCCGACTACACGTGAGTCTGTGTTTGGGGGACGAGGCGACGCCCGTGGAACCAACACAGAGGCGCACGATGCAGGTGCAGGCGCAGGCGCGGGGGTGGCGATAATTCAGAATGCAGGGGATGAGGCGGTGTAGAGGGACCATCGCAAGAGCAGTCGAGGGAGGAGGAGCAGGGGCGGTAAGGATGTTGTTAGCCGGTGAGGTGCGAGGGTGGGTCACCAGCGTGGTGGTGGCGCAACCACGTGACGACGGGATAGCGGTAGAGGTGTCATGTTCACACCTTGAAGATAGTAAAAGGAGAGGCCAAAGAAAGAGATAAGGTGGGCTGTCGAAACACGCGTATGAGTGAACCGGAGGTTGGAGGATATGCGAGCCTCTGATTGTTTCAGGTCATTATCCTTTTATTTATATAAGGGAGGTTATATGTGCCCTAATTTCCAGATGCCTGTCTACATAAAGATTCCAAGTCTATTCGTTGATCTACTACGAATATTTCCTCGTGTCACAAAAAATGTTACACTACAATTAAAGCGCAAGCTTGTAGTATGAGGTTGGGGGTTGTGGAGGGAAGGAGAGTTGTCGCTCTTCTGACTGTTTTCTTGCGGTAGCAACCAACGATTGGTGGGATTCATCTCTATATATTCGTTTGTTGGTGCTATCATCAGTACTGTTGGGCGAATGTGGGAGGGAACAACATATTAATTATTAATCGATGTGTATGCTAGGATCCATATATATCCACATTAGGGCACCATGCAAGATGGGTGGGTTTCCCAACCCTGCTCTCGCGATTTCATGTGAAACTCTATTCCATGGGCCCCACGACATCTACCCACTGGTTTCCCGTCGAAACTAGGGAGTCCATGTGAATTTTCTATATGCATTATTGAAAAGGTCATAAGAACATAAAAATGAAAAAAATCAGGTTCTTACAAAAGTAGGGTCAATGGCCTCGAAGTGAGGTTATGCACCATTATCCCATAAGTTGCATGTATAGTAGTCCTATTTTGTAAATCAGCTACTACATCAAAGTTATGTTTGGCTTCTCTGCTTTAAACAGCCTATATATATTCATATCCACAAGGGAAGAGTTTTCGATGGTTTTTGGCGTGATTTCATGTGTTCCTCTGCTTTGCAGGCCTCGTGATGTTTTCCCCTAGCTTTCCATCGAGAGTGGCGATTTCACATAACTTTACTCTTTTTGAGTTATAATGGGTCGCAATACCATGAAACCCCGCAAAAGACGCCAAGTTCTTACAAAATTTGTGAGAGTGGCTTCAAAGTGATAGTTTTGCACTATAAGTCTAGAATTTTCGTTCTGGGTAGTTATTTTGTGAACTAGGTACCACTTTATAAGAGTTGGGTCGGTGGTCTCAGAGCGTAGTTTTTTGCACCACAAGTCTAAAAGCTCCGCGACTTATAGTGTCTTTAAGTGTGAAGGAGGTGTCACTTTAGATTTGTATATTGTCTTTTTACACCACACTTATATACCCATATCATGACCTCAATCAAAAGGGGAAGATTTTGACCCTTCCTCACGCAATTTTAGGAGAAACCTTGTTCCTTGGGTCCCGCAAACTACCTTGTAGCTGTCCATCGTTAGTGTTGATTCCATGTGAGTTTCGTATTACATATTAACTTTTCATGGAAAGTGCTGATTCAATGTGACTTTACTTTTTTATTGTGTCATGATGGGTAATAGAACATGAAATCCCCAAAAGAGGCCAAGTACTTACAAAAGATTGGCCATTGGACTCTAAGTGAGTGCTATGCACTATGAGTCCAGAAACTTCACATGAGATAATCATGTTTGCGAAGGAAGTGCCATTTCATAGTTATGTATTGGTCTTTCTTATTTACGCCGGACTTAAATACCCATATATATCACCCCCCACCATGAAAGAGAGTAGAGTTTTGACCATTCCACACGCGATTTTAGGGGAAGCCTTCTTCCTTGGGACCCCCGACGTCTTCCTTGTAGTTGTCCATCGAAAGTGGTGATTGCATGTGAGTTTCATATTACCCAGCATCTTTTCGTCGAATTTGGTGATTCAGTGTGGCTTTCCTCTTTCGTTGTGTCATAATGGGTCATAGCAACATGAAATCCCCAAAAGAGGCAAAGCGCTTACAAGAGATCGTCCAGTGGCCTCGAAAGTGGGGGTTATGCACTATGAGTCGCGAATCAAGAATAAGAGTATTGACCATTCCTCGTGCAATTTGAATCAAAACCCTTTCCCACGGGACCCACGACGTCTAACTCCTAGCTCTTCATTGAAAGTGGTGATTTCATGTGATTTTCCTTTTTGTTTGTGTTATAATAGGTCACAGGAACATGAAAACTCCCAAAAAAATATGTCAAGTTCATACAACAATTGGGGTCGATGGCCTGTAATTGGGGGTTACTACTTAGTCAAAAAATTACTACATGGACACATGGCCGGAGAATTTATGCTATTACCTCTGTCTATAAAATATACCTAAAATTTGTCAAATTTAAATGTATGCAGACATTATTTAGTCTATAGATATATCTAAAAATAGATAAATTTAAGATAACTTTTTATACAGGAAGGGAGTATTTCAAGAAGTGAGACATATATATACATGCAATTAGTGCATGCAATAAGCAATTGTTAAATCCATCGTCTATTTCCTTTTCTTCAAACCGAACTTGGGTACTAGCCTACTACTCTAGCTTTGCCCATGACACTCCTGCTGCTACATGCTGCTAGCTTTGCCTCTTCGTACTACTAGTCCTCTTAGCTTGCTCCGTAGGTTATAGAACATGGTACTCCTGCAACAAAAGTTAAATTGTGAAATTCATATTGTAGCATAGAATTATCAATCCGTAAACTTTATTATAGTTTAGAGTGATCTTGTGATTCCTGGTTTCTCCACTTTACGGGTTAAAAGGAGCACGCGTTTCGTCAAATACTAGAAATTAACTCAAGCGAAACTTCCGATATGATGTAAAGATTCCAATTTTGATGATAACTAAATCCTGAGCACTAATATTAATTAATTTTTGATTCGTGGCACTAAGTAATTTTTAGCTGGTGTGAAAGCATATAATACTATCTAAATTAATCTACATGGAAATTAAATCTGATTACTCGGCTGACTTTACCATTCTCAATATACTGTGAAGCCTCGATTGATTGAATTGCTTTGAGCCTATACGTGAGGCAGGATACATGTAGTGATCGACACACCTAGCTGATGATGCTACGCAGCTAGGTTTGATCGGGCTTGCAATCCATGAACTGATCGTATACATGATCTATGTGACCGCCACATTTGGTTTTGGTTCCGTGTCAGTGACTTGCTTGAGCGTCTATCAAATACTACTAGCTAGAGTGAAATGCAGCAACAGCCCCAGAAGTTACCGACTATGTCTGAAAAGGTCCTGAAACTCATAAGATGCATCAAAACGGTCCCAAAACTTGTCATCGATGTCCACGTACGATCCTGTATACGTACAGATGTGACGTAACAATGTAAATGGACTCATTGACGCGGTGCTGGATAGCCCACGATGGCCACGCGTTCTTTTTTTTTTTTGCGAAAAATCCACCGATCCATTAATAATCATCAACAGTAGTACAAAGATGCATAAAAGTAATAAACATTACAAATAGATCGTTGGACCACCTAGCGATGACTACAGACACTAGCACGAGTCGAAGGCGCGCCGCCGTCCTTGCCCCTCCATCACCAGAGCCAGGCAAAGGTTGTCGTAGTAGAGGTTGTTGTAGTAGACAGACGGGAAGTCGTCGTGCTAAAGCCCCAAAGGACTAGCGCACCAGAGCAGCAACCATCGCCAATGATGACAACCGTAGATCGGAAGAGACTGACATGAAACCACACAATCGAACACGAGAGACGATCGGATCACGGGGGATCCGCCGGACACATAACTCCACGCGTCCTCCGCCGGCGTTAGATGCACCACCGGAGCGAGGATAGGACGGGGCCATAGAGAAACTTACGGCATGGAGGCGATGTAGCTAGCTTATCCATTGAGTTTTGCCGTAAGTACAGTCAAAAAAGTTTTGCCGTTCTACGCGCAGAAGGAAGCGGCGAAGGCGGCGGCGGCGAAGAAAAAGGCGAGCCGCGAGAAGCGCCGGGCGGAGTTTGCGGCGAGGAAGGCAGCGAGGAGGGAGGAGGAGAAGAAAAACGGCGCAGGGCCGTCCACCATCATCCTCTCCTCCTCCCCCTCCTCCTCCTTCGAGTGGACTTCGACGCCATTGTCCGAGACTACTCCGAGCAGCCACTCGTCGGACTACGACTGGGATTCAGAGTAGGATTACAGTAGTTTAAAATAAAATGTCGTGCCGTATCGTTGAACTTTTAATATATTTCGTATTTTCAATTAAATTCTCGTATTTTGTTTGATTTGTTTGATTTATTTTGAAACGAAAACGGTCGAAGTAGTCGTTCGCGCCGCGCCGCGCGCTGCATAATGGCGCGCCCGGCGGAGGAGCACATTTTCCGCCGAGCACGCGCCGCAAAATGCCGCTTCTGGCGGGGGGACTTTCACCGCAGCACGCACTATCTGTTTACAGCGCGCTGCAACCTAGGTATAGCGCGCCGATATATGCTGCGCGCCTGTTGGAGATGCTCTTACTACTAGCTATATATACTCGCTGCACATCTCCAACCTGGTTTATAGCTGCTAAAAATCCCTTCATTTTTTGGACACTTGATCGATCTTATGGTAGGTGAGTAAAGTGACTCGTCTAATTGGCAGAATCCCGCGCTATCTGAAATTCCAAAATTCACACGAATGAAAAGAAGGCAGACCACGACTTGGACCGCTTTTGGCCATCGAAATTATTGAGTTGGGCCACGAGAACCTCGAGCCCTAGGTTTTGTTTTTGGGCCAAACGAAGCGCATCAGCCAGACGAGAACCTCACCTCGCCGCCGCCTCAACGCCGCCGCACCAGTCCCTCCGCCGCTCGCCGCCCACCCAACCCACCCATCTCCCTCGACGCCGGACATCCCCACCCACAAAATCCCCTCCGCCCCCTTGTCCAACCCTTGCTCATCGCCTCCTGGACCCGACGTCGCCGTCGAGGAGCACCGCCCGAGGCTCAAGCCGGCGCTGGACCTCCTCCATGGCGTCCGCGTCTACCTCTCCCACCTCGGTCAAGTCCCGATCTCCGTTTCCTGACCTTGATTTTCTTCCTATTGCTCATGCTCTGTCCCGTGCAGAAATTTTGGAGGGGGTCATGGCCGGCCTCCCCCAGCTGCTGCTCTGTTGGTGACTGTGTGCTCGCCAGCACGGACAAGGAGACGCCGACGACCACGCACCAGGAGCCGGCGACCTGGACATGATCGTCCAGGAGGAGGAGCTCGCACAACCCGACCACCCACAGAATAAGGTCCTCACCTTTTTCCCGATCTTCCTGCCGTGCACTAACCTAGTTCTTCCCCGCGATGACATTGTCAGTGTGCACCTCTCACACGTGAGCATATAGTTGTAAGAATGTCAGGCATTTCATTCTTGATGAGTGTGATAAGATGCTAGAGTCACTTGGTACTTTTTTATCCTCATTTCTTCCATGTATACAATTTTCTGGTCATATCTTCATGTATATGACACGTGCAAGTGTAGGTTCTGCTAAGCTATTCGTTGTATATAGTCAATTAGCGCTAGTAGTGACATGTATATGGTCTTTTGAGAATTAAGTTCTTGCTTGGCTACTTGCCATGTGCTGTATGTAACAGTCCCAGGATGGGATTGCAGAAACTTGTATGCTGCCATGCATCAGCTTTGCCATGACGTTGATTGTTGGCTAGTTCTCTCGCTGATTAGCCATGTGCTCGAGATGATATCTTTGCCCCTGATTCTTTTAACTAGAGCTCGAAAATAAATTTTCCTTTTGTTTTTGTATTTCAGGGGAGAAGTGGAGCTGGAGCTGGTCAGGAGGTAGCGATGGCTGCCGGATCCGGCTGGAAGGATGCGGTGGCCTTCTTTTTCGACTCCGTGGGTTTAGGTGAGTCCTCGGGAAGACTTGGCACTAGACTCCGTGGATTTATGATATGGATGACATAGTACATTCAAGTCTCCACAAGTCTTGTTTTTGACATGATGATCTGTGGCACCATCAAGCCATGTTTGTATTGGTGTTTTGCAATTCCATTGACATGTTAGGCCAATTTCGAAATCTGATCCTTCTTGTTAAATCCGCACTAGCTGACCATCATGTTTTGTTCTTGTTCAAGGAAAAGGAGGACTGAATGAGAGACACGTGTCGCAGCTGGAACCTGTGGCTGCAGGCCATCACTTGGAAGGAAGCTGGAAGACCCTGGGGACAAGCTTGGTCGGCTTCCTTTCTAGCGCCTTAATGATCTGGTTATGATGCATCTTATGCTGTATGTAACTTGCATGCTGCTGTGCATCAGCTTTGCCCGGTATTGTCCGGTGATGCGGACATTTTCGTTGATTATATGTTTGTGTCACATGGGCTGTGTCATATGCACCATTGTCTTAATTGAAGTACGATATTTGCTGTGTAGGTTTGGATGTCCAAAATACAGGCCGCCAAATTTTTGAGCACTGCCTTGCTAATTAACTTCGAACATCCTTGCTACTTAGTAGCTTAATGACTGGTTCTATTTATTAAATAAAATCCTGCTGATCTTTGTAAACAAGTAGAAAGAAGTAATTGTTGACAAGTGCTAGATAGGAAGCAGAATCAATCATTGATAAGGATCTGTTGCTTTTCTTGGAAATTGTTTTAGCTTTATCAGTTCCTTGTGTAAATTAGAAGTTTGGAATTAGGCCAGTTCCTGATTCCTGTAACTTGAGCTCCAAAATAATTTGTCTTTTCGTTTTTGTATTTCAGGGATAAGTGGAGCTGGCCCAGAAGGTAGCCATGGCCGCCGGATCTGGCCTGCAGGCAGCGGTTCCTTCTTCGAATCCGTGGGTTTAGGTGAGTACTCGGGTAGCCATGACACCAACTCTTGATTTAGTTGAGGCTGGTTTAGGACCATACCATGGCTATATGTTGGTGTTATGAGAGTGTCACCTCTTATGCCCTTTCCATTTCTTTGAGATCATGCTATGCGTTATTTTCCAGAGGCTGGTGGCACTTGTTTGAAGCTATCTGTTTAGATTAATGTTTGAAGCTACTTGCTATAATTTTGTACGAGGTAGAGGTAGAACCTGGAGTCACACTAAACCAAAATTTTCATATAATTTGCGCTGAACCTTGATCTTGAGTTACTATCATTAATGTGTCTGGTTACGCTTGTTTGGAGCTGATCTGCACTAAGTGGCTAAGTTCCGATCCATATTAAGTGCCGGGATTATTATTGTTTTGCTTAGCTGATTCCTAAAATGAATTCTGTTAGGAAGCTCATTGATGCCTGTGCTGGATGTTCCTAGTTTTAATAAGAAAGAGTAACAAAACTTCCTTTTTTTCAGCAGGTAAAGAAAGAAGAGCAAGAAGGCTACAAAGAAGGACCTGCCAGATCCGTTCACTTTCTGCATGCAATCTTCTTGGTGCTGTAGTCGGGAAGCGAGAACCATGCGTCCCGTCGTATGTAGTGCCGCTTATATCTGTAGTACACCTTTTCGGACCTTGTAATATTCGGTAGTACTCGATGTTGTAAAATCCATTTTTGTAATGCTCCAGACTTTGGAAGTTGTAACAATTTGGTAAATGTGCACGCGTGTGATGTTTGTTCATAGCTCGCGATTCTTTGGGTTAGACTTGTCAGCAAGGTTGGATCGTCTGGCTGTAGGAACATTTATTCTACTACTATATTGTTTGATTTGTGGTCTGAATGTTGGAAAACAATGAAAGGTCATGGCAAAATTTTGAGTACTATGGCTAATTAAACTTGCATTGACTTACTAGCTTAGTTTCTTTCTCTTCATTAACTGCACTTTTTTGTGTCTCAAATGGACCAGGTCGATCAGATGAGAAGGTCCATCGGCTTGCGGAGGATGAATTAGTATATCACTTATATTTCGTTTGTGCATACAGACGCAGCGTTGCTACCATATACGCACACATAGCGGGAAATAAGGGAAAAATTGATACCCGGAAATAATTGGATCGATTGGGATTTAATTAGTTTCCAAATATAGCGCCAAAATTTTCGTTTTGGGCTGCCCGGTAATCTCCACTAATCTAGCTGAAACGTCCCACCCAAAAAAATGTTGAATCAGATTGAAATCCATCCGCGAGTATTGCATGATCCGCTCCCGTAATTAGGCTTGCCTTGCCGCTGGGGCCGACCAGCGTCGAACACGGATGGATTTCAAATCTGATTGAACTGGACGGCCGCGACGATTATTAGGTGGAGGGCAGCCATGGGCCATCAACAAACAAAGGTTCAGCAAAACATGATTGGTGTTCATGGTTTTGATATGGAAACTTTGAGGTTCCTAAGGATTATTAGGTTTCCTCCTCTCGCCCCCACGTGGCGACGGGGGCAAACCCTAGATAGCCGTCACCGCCAGCCCCCCTCCTTCCTCCTCCCGTCGCTGCCATGGATCCTCCCCAGTTGGGTATGGTGTGCTCGTCAGGCACCACGTCGTGCTGGCTGCTCGATGCGCGGCGGCGCGCCTAGGGCATCGGCGGCGCGGTGGACGACAACCTGGGGCGTCGATCTAGGCGGCATCCTGGCGATGGTGGTGGTGGCTGTTGGTGACGGACCATGCCGGCGGTGGAGGTGCGAGGTGGTACCGACCAGATGGGTGTAAGCCCTAGGTCGGTCTTCTCCTTTCCCTCTCTGTGATCTTGGTTGTCGCCGGTGGAGGGCCGGCCAGTTGCAAGGCGTCTCGCCGCATTGCCTTGTCCGGCCTGGGATGGTCGGCGGTGCTGCCTTGGTCGTCGGCTAAAACATTTTGGCAAGTTATTACTTTAGCCACACCCCAAATTAATTAATTACCCAGATTAATTGCTATAAACTCGGCAGTTGATTGGGTAAAAACAAATACTCCATTCCATCAATAAATTTTGTGCCCGTAATTAATTTCCAGGATGGCTCTCCCTTATAAACTAGGAGTTGATTGGGTGGGGAAAAAAACTCACCCCTAAAATCACGACACATTAATTCTAATTCTATATACTCCCAGATTTTGTTTTGTGTGTTGCTTCCTCCTTGAACTCGAGCCCACCCAACGAAACAAAATCGCCTCCTCCCTCCCACCGAACCCATTTCCGCCGCCGGCAACTCCTCGCCCCGCCGACCACCTCCCCGGAACCCCCTCTCTCTATCCCACCCATTGGAGCCACCCAAATCGGGTACCCCCTGGAGAAAGCTTCGGCCTTTTTCCTCCATGGCGGGCGGCGGCGCGGCAGAGGGAAGATTGAGCGTTACCGGCGGAGGAGCAGGAGGTCCACGACGACGGTGCCGCCCCTGCAGCGGGTGGTGGTGGCCGGGGCGGCTCCGCGTGGGGCAGATGAGTCCGGCCAGCGACCCTGGCCTTCACCGCGCGGCGCCTCCGATGGCGGCATCCACGGCGGGATGGTCGTGGTAGGATCAGTCCTAGCTGGAAGGGAGATGTCCTCGACTCCAACATTGGCATCTCAAGGTCGAAAATTTTCTCTGTCTGCCTATGATTTATTTGGGTGCTGAATATTGCTACTAGTCACATTTTCTGTAGCGAATTTGATGCATAAGGGTTCCTAGCATCTCAAGTTGGGCATCTGCTGTGTTTGATTTATGTGCATGATTTGTTCATTTTACTCCCATATTTAAATATGTACATTGTGAGCCTGGTGTAGATGATTCCATTGGTTCATTGGTTCATGGTCTTTTTTTAATCCAACGCAGAATAATAATTTGAGCACATCAGATGCTTCATGCATGGGTTGGTTCAGTTAGGTTTGAGTGTATGCCTCCTAATTATGTTTGCTATACATGTTTTTTACAATCTAAAATTAGAACAAAAAAGGAGAGCTTTGGAAATTATGACAGTGCTACTCAAATTGGTAAAGAGAAAGAAAGAAATCGTTATAGAAAATTAAGCATAGCAGCGATGCTCATTGAATCTGTGCTGTCACTTTATTGGAGAAAATAAAGTTGGATCTCTATCAACTGATGTTATCTTTCAGTGTTTTTTTTCTTTCTTTTACAATTAGTGATGAGGTTGGTGTTGCATACATATATATAGCTGTGTATATCTGGGTAAATATACACATGTATAGTTATGTACATTCTGTTATGGTGCCTGATGTTCTTCTTTTAGGCAGTAGTACTTTGCATGAGCGCCTCATTTTTTGCCCCTTTTTTGTACGAGTTGAAGGGTATTGAAGCTTCCATTTTGGTATTGAGTACAAAAGAGAGATAATCTAGTGCATGCCAAGTTGGTACAAAGGAGACATACATGCTATCTTTCAGAGTTTCCATTTTGCTATTTTTGTTTGCTGTAGATGTGTAGGCTTAGTAGTTGTGCTTCTTTTTTGTTTTGACTGTTTGCTGTTTGCTATGCATAGACAGTACTAAAAACTTGTTCATTTTCTGGTTCAAGGCTCATCGGAGGAGGAGGAACTGACGAGAGCGACATTGGGAGGCGGCCTCGTAGAGGAAGCGTGAGGAGGAGGAACACCATTGCAGCCTAACGATCATGATGACGGCGACAAGGGGAATGTGTCGTATGGTGATCAGCTGACAAAGCAAGCCTCAAATCGGCAAGATTTTGCATCCCAGTGAATACAGAGTACGGAAGCTGATGTTTGTAATGTGCTATCCCAGTGAATACAGAGCAAGGGGAAAGCTCAAGAGAACAATTCATAGGCCATTTAGAGCGAGGACCAATGTGAGTTTTATGATTGCATCCCACGTGGCACGTTTTTGTGAAAGATTTTGCACTCAGTTGCTGACTCACTCTTTGTGCTGCATGTAGGAAATACAAGTGCTGAAAGAAAATAAGACTGTGGCCAAGAAGAACACCATGCAGTACTGAAGGATGTAAATAGACGAGTGATTGTTACTAATTGTTCTTTTTGAATGCGCTACTATGATGCATCAAACTGGAAGATGTCCTGATGGAAAGGGACGAGATGAACTGACTTGTGGAGATAAACAGGTGACCATTTCTCTATCCAAATCAATAAGTGAAAGAATGTTTAGTAATTGTTACCTTTTACAGTTGGAGGTTAATCTGTTACCAAATCAAAGCCTGTATGTTTGTTGAATGTGGTCCGTTGCTAAAGTAGTAGGGGCTGAACGCAGTACATAATAGAAGTTCCAAAACTTTAAGTAATAACAAGGCTTTCCTTTTTGGACTAGAGATGTCTGTTTCTTTCCTTGGCAAAGCAACTTATGCAATTATCTGAGTGAATTCAAGTACTACTTTGGTGAAGAGATATGGCATTTTTCAGTTATCGAAATGTTCATTTCCATTGGATGATTGTTTGATCCTTTTCATATCAGTGCTTGGTTTGGTAATCTCCCCTGAGTGCTACTGGCTCTTTGGTGCTAGTTTGTATCGGGCATACCTGCGACACCGAGTGTGCCATGGCACCTAGGTAACACAGTTTCTGTGCGTGATTTGTTACTTGGCAACCTGTATGCTCCAAAGGAAGAGCCTGTATATATATATATTTCTTTTGCTTTGGTCCTGTGTTGGGAGTATTTTCTGGAGCTTAATTTTCTTGCTGCTGCTTTTGTGGTGTACATGGAAAGTTTATTCCAAAATGTGCGCATCCATACTGAGTTGCTTCTCTGATGAAGTGGTCTTGTGATCCTACACTTGTGGGTTTTGGTGATCCCTATACTCTTGTATTTATTAAACTAGTTGTTTGGTCGAGTTGATGAATGTAAAGCTTAAACCTGGCTTAGCATCGAATGTGGGATGAATTAACCTGGAGCTTTTTGGAACTGATCTGGACTAGTGGTTCAGCAATAGTTAGATATTTTGTGAGTTATAAAGCCTGAATGCATACAGTATTTGTCTCGGTTTTGTCTGTTACAATTTGTAGAAGAATGTATTGCTGGCAATCTGTTTCACCATGCATGTACTGTCTTTGTTGCGAATGGGCATAATTGGTTCATTTGCCGTTTATTGCGAATGGCCCAATTGCTTTTTGTTATTTCTTTGCCCTCTGCACCATTAGAAGATGTAGTGCAAAATGTACAGATTACCTCTCTTAGCATCATTTTTTTGAAGCTGTAGTTGGGTTTGGCAGTTGAGATGGTGAACTAATGGTTAGTAATTGTAACCTTTCCCGGTTGGAGGTTAATCTTTGTTGGCCCTGTTGTGGTCTTGCAGGTTCCAGTTGGCAACGGAGGAGGCTGGAGAAGCATGAGGTTGCTGTGGTGGAGGTCTCTCTCGTTGGTGTAGATACATGTTTAAGGTGAGCTTGTCTGGACACGGCGGCGGTGTTTTTATACTATGTTTGGAATGTTAAATCTGGAGGTCAAGTTGTTTATATTCTTTCCGAGCCCTCCCGCCAAGTCGAGTTGTTTGTATTATTTCCGTGCGAGTAAAGCAATCGGAATGGAGAGATGTGCTGCTGGCCATGTGGTATAGAAGAAGTGTAGGTACAGTAGTACTAGCTAAATTTATCAGGGATGCAGGCTTTTTTTTGCGGGTACAGGCTTTTGTTTTTTGTCTGAATTGGTAAGTAAGGATCTATGCTGATCAATGATGATTGCGTACAAAGCACTTCATTGAACCATTTTGTTTGTCAATGGACATACTGTGAACACTAAAGATTGCTAGATATGTCAGCAAGGAACAAACTCCTGAGATTATGAACATATAAAATCCTATTTCTTGATTTCATCATGGTGTTTTTTTTTTGCTTGATGGCTCGCCTTTGTATCTACTCTCGTCTGTACTGAATATGCTTATTGTTGCATTTTGTAGGACTACAAGGCCCTGATTGAGTTCTACTGGGCTCCCTTGCTGAATCAAATTCTGATAATGCGTTATGGACTGTGTTGTTTCCTTGAAGTTATCTGAATTTTGAAGGGCACATCAATTTACATCACGTTTATATATTTTGCGCCTGGATTCGATTCTCATATTTTTGCTCTTCTGTGGTAGCTATCTATTCTTTGAAATGAAAAATCTTCAGAGGGTGTGAATAAATTAACATGCAGAGATCATGTTTCGTGAAACATTGCATGTTGTAACAACATGGAAATAGAGAATATAACCAAGTAAACATGAGTCAAATAGTTAATGCGGAAAACCCAAACCAGGAACAAAAATCACAGGTGCATGACCATGACAGTTCCACTTGGCGCGATGTTGCCTGTGAGTGGTTAAACAAACTTTTACATTCAGTTCTAGTTAATTCACTTATGTGCTTCCTTTATATTTAATAACTTGCTCACATATTCTTCTTGTCAATGCTGCATAGCCAGATCTGAAGCCAGGTTCAGAGTTACTGTTCTGTGGTTTCATCTTTGTTGTCTATAAATCTATCTTGTTGCCATTTAAACCTGTGAATCGTCTACTTCGCCACTTGTTTTCTTGTCCTAGGTTGCAGCTTGACCGACAACACTACAATTGGATTTTTCATGATTTAGAATCCTCACCGCTCACCTTGCCATGTTAATGCTATTGCAGGATATTGGCCAGGCTGCCCTTTCTGACTGCCACCGCAACTGCCGCTGCTGCATCGGCCTTGTATCAGCCAGTAATAATAAGATGCTCCCAACTAAACTAACCTGGATTCACCCTGTTTGTTTCCCTTGTCTGGAGTATCTCCTGCCGTGACAAACCATGCCAATTTCTGAATTTAACCTGCACGCTTATGAGGTACTGCATTTTTTATGTGGCGTAATAATTCAAATAGTGCACCAAGACAGATACACCTTTTGCGTACTTAAGAAATCGTATATACCACCAACTTGTCTAGATCAGTTTAATTTAGTCCCTTGATATACATCACATTGATTACAGTTTCTATGAACTTGATTGTTGTCTCTGAACTCTTTTAACTTAACACTCCCAATCTGTTATTGTGTTTTCTGCACTTTGAGTTTTCAGATTCTAGTTTGCTAGCTGTTGCCTTGATGCATCTCAATGACTAATGAGTAGTTTGTTTTATATTCCTCCAGCGTGATCTCACAACTTCACTAGAAATCAGAAATTTTTGAGGAAGAAACGTGGAAGAAGGATTAAATATCCAGCCAAAATACTGAAAAATGGTGTGCTATCATCTGACCCAGCTCAAGCAGTTGTGGTGGACTCGGGCGAGCAGAGTAGTAGCACGGTGAGCTGCCTGTCGAGGTGCACAATGAGGTGTCGAGTAGCGGCAAGCTGCGGAGGATTACGATGAGCTGGTGAGGAGGAGTGGGACATGAGCATGGTGAGGATGCGGAGCTCTGCACTCGCGACGGTGGCGCAGCGATCAACGGAGGAGCGCAATGAGAGGTTCTGACGATCTGCCGGACGAGCTGCCGGAGTGGCCTGTCGAGCTACCGGATAACCTGCGGCCGCCCTGGTGGAGCGGATGATCGGCAGCATCGGAAAAGATTGGAGGTGAGCCAGAGCAGGAAGAAGACGAGACGGGCGTGGGAGCTGCGGAGGCCTCCGGCGAGCTACTGCGCGTGAGATGAGGATCTGATCGCGGAGGAGCTGGTGTGCGTGAGATGAGGATCTGATCCCTCTGATGGCTCGCGGGCGGGAGTATGGGAATCGTGGTGGACGGCGGAGACGGTGGCCGGAATTTTAAATGTTGATGAAACTAGCTAAATTTGTAACGGATAGAATATATATATTGGTTTATTTGTAATTTGTAAAATGAATAGAGCATGCGCAGCTCTGTTTTCGGGACGGATGGAGTACCACTTTCTTCAATTGTACTGTATGTAATATATGAATCGAAGAGGCACTTGCACCGTTGGTAGTACCAACAGTGGTTAAGATTTATCAAAATTTGGATGAATCTATCTACTGTAGTACTATTAAGATGCATTTGAATTTAAACAAAATTTTGACACTTTTGGTTGACTAAATAGTAAGTAATTGCCCAGCCTTTTTTTACTTGCCAAAAAGTCCCGACGCACGTTTTATCATCAAATCCCGGCCTCCGCCGGTGAGTCGGCCAGAATTCATTCGCATCAATGGAACGTTGTAGAGTAGAAAAAGAAAGGTGCGATTGTACGTGTTGGTCCATGTCAAGTCGATCCGTCAATGAATGAGCAGCGTGACATACATACACCGACCAGCAGTAGGATCCGTCCACGGAATTAAACGCTCCACGCCACCCGACCGCACCCGTCCATGTGCGACGCGTCCCGTCCACGCGCCTCTCCTTCTTCGCGCTGGGCTGGGCTGGGCTGACCCGCGCGCCGACTTGTGAGGGAACCCAGATGTTCAGCCTCTGTTGCACACGGGGGTGGATCAGCTCCTGTTTCAGGCCTGCAGAAACCATGAAAGAAACTAGTCAGGACTCAGGACAAAGAAAATCGAGGAGCCCCGAAGCTGCAGTGCACAGCCAGAGCAAAAGAGCAAACCGCGAAAGAAATGGGATCAGAAACCAAGACAACGTCACCCAAATAGGTGAGAAGATGCGAGTGATAACAGGGTCGGGCACGAGGAAATCACCTTGTGGTCACGACGTCCAGACGCGAACACGGTGCAGCTCCGGATTTGAGTTCCACAGCGCTGGTGTCATCGACGACACGGCCGGCGGCTGGCTTGAACCTAGCTTGGAGTCGACGACGAAAACCCAGACTAGGCCACCTGATATGGACGTTACCGGTGCCGGGGAAGACGCCGCGTAGCTGGCTGGTATTGCTGTCACTGGCGCCGGGCAAGACAGCCACGAATGCACTGGATCTCGCGGTCACCGATGATGGTGACGACCGCCGTGGAGTCGGGAAAGAAGGCTGGCCGCGAATCATGGCTGCTCCCGGTTTGCCTCAACGCTCCAAGAGGGAACGAGAGAGACTGTGAGGTTGGAGTGACAGCGCGCGCGGGTGTACAATTTTTAAATTATTCCTCGGCTTATAAACATAGTACGTACTCCATTTGGAGTGACAGCGCGCGCGAGAATACTGCATTTGTCAACTTCTCACGTCCATCTCTTGGCATATTTGTACTCCTGCGATGATTAGATACGACATTTCTTAAGAGCAATTTATATTCTCTACAATTCCCTTACACGCTATTATATTGATAAACTTTACAACGAGTCAACTTGCCAGTACTACTAATTTTGTTTGTTCATGCAACGTCCTTAGCCTTTCACTACTATTAAGGAATCAATCATCTAGTACCAATTTTCGAAGTTTGCGCCAAGAACCTTCAGCACATGTTATTCCGTAAACTCCACATGATGCTCATTTCTTTTTGACTCTTACCATATGCACCAAGTTGACAATCTTAATTAATCGCGTATGTTAATATGGAGCTTAGCCACCATTCGTCACAAGGGAACCAATCATCTATCCTTTTTTTTTCTTTTGCATTATTCATTGACTGACTAGACCTAGTTTGTCTGCCCAGGAACACGAACCCAAGAAGTCAAGCTATTTGGGCCGGGATGGGAAAACCAACGTGTGTGGTTGGATGGTTAGGAGAGCAATGATACCCTCAATCCACCAAAGTTTAAACCTCAGGTTTGACACTTTGGTGTCTCATAAAAGGCAGAATATTCTTCAGTGGAAGGCGACATTCCCGTCGACAGCGAGATGCCATCTTAAAACCTATTGCCATCATATTCAGTGACAAATATCCTCATTACAAATGTTTGGTCTGTCATGTATTAAGGTAAGTAGGTAACATATTGGTTTTTTTTTGTCACGTATGATCATACATGCATGACGGTATCAACTCGCGTCATGGTTAACCGTCACGGATAATCCTGTTGATGAAATTGAATTCGTGGTACATTAATCCGTCATTAATGGTGGGACCCGATTGTCAATGTTAATGTACAAAAGCATAAACCAGTTTAAGAAGGGAGGCAAAAAAGAGGCCCATCAGAGTTTCGAACTAGGGTTGTTTGAAGTGGCTACCGTTATGCTACCATCTGTTTGCGTTGATATTTTCTTACGTGATAACTTTTATCTATTTATTTATGAAAATATCAGGCAATGATATAATAAATGTTAAGCGAAAAACCCTTTCAGAGCCCGAGCTACACATATGACTTTATCCAGGACGTTCATGTGCAAGAAGATTGGTCAAACTAGTGTATTCAAGTGACGTATTTCACATGAAGGAGATCATTCTGTCTCTCTAGTAAATCCAACCGTGGCACATGACAGACTCACTCTGATCATGCATCAATGCATCCAACAGGACACTGTGCCTCTACCCATATTTAAATTTCAGAGTTTAGACCGCACCTACAATACACCATGCACATAATAATATAAACAATGCTCAAATTAGCACTAGTTCTTATGGTTCATGATTTTTACAAGGACCAATACTGATTTGATTCCATAAGTAATAAACATTGACTAAAGTTAGCACAATAATTCCAGATTTTGATTATTAACATGTATAGATGGTGAACACATGATTTTGATGTTCATAGACTTAACTTAGCACACAATTCCTGATTTTGATCTCAGTACACATCATTGGCACAAACTGTAAACTAGATACAAGGTCTTAAGAAAATGATCACATGTTGACAATAGAAAATAAGCATATGATCATTTTCATTAGCCATGTTAATACATGAGTTTGTTCTTCATCAAAAAAGATGGACACATTCACGCAACCGCACGTCAAGAATTGAGAGTCACAGCGAAAATTAGATACATCACAAAGTTGCAGATGTCAAAATCAAAGAAAATGAATCGGACAATGTTGGACACACACGGAGCCACAGGAGCCCAGGCACATAGCCATCCTCCGTGCATCGCAGGAAATGGCATCGCCGGCCACCAACAAATGGGTGCAGGAATGGTCAGCGGCCGACTGTAGGATAATCACGGTGCATTTCTCCTCTAACGATGGCGATGACAAAGTCAGATACGGCGATGACATCGACCGGAGCGGCTTCGACAACATGCAATAGCTCTGGGTTTACGTTTAAATAAATTCCATTGAAATTTGAAATATATCATAAAATTTAATGAAACTCATTAAAAATAAACCATGTTATGCTTTTAAGGAGCTTTAAGAAGAATTCATGATAATAAAAAAGATATATATATGACAATGGTAATTAATATTATCTATTAATTAAAAGGAGTGAAAAAATCATTTCCATACACTTCCCTTTTCCTAGTATAGTACCTCATTTACATAATTAAAATGCTTTCCATGGTATACTTATCCTTGATATATGAGGAGGAGCGTATTCTGAGTCTAATTTAGGTGCATGTTAAACACACCCTTAAGAATAAATATAACTTTTTTCCATTCATTCCTCTATAAATAAAATATATACCACCTATCCTGAGCATCTAAAACGGCACAATTGCAGGGGCCGGAGAGCTGCAGCCTACACTTACTGGATCTGAGGAATCCTGATTTCCCCGGAGATGACAGAAGGTAATGAGGGGGAGTGTTTGTGTCTGCTTTAACGAGCGAACAAGTGTCCGTGTCAACGCGAGGGGTATTTTCTAAGAAAAGATTTATAACATGACATAAGTTGTACTAGAAAGCTTAACCATCCTCTATTTCGCCAGGGAGGGACTATGTATCTATGGTGCGCTTTTAAGGAGCTTTACCAAAAATTAATAAAAATAAAAAGTAAACATATGATAACAGTAATTAATATTATCTATCTATTAAAAGAAGGTGAAACGAATCCTTCTCTCTTACTAGTAGTTCTCACTATATCGTGCATAGATACGTCCAAATCTAAATACATCTGCGAAGGATGGATGAGATTTAGATGATTAAAATGCTTCCATGGTAAAAATTTATCCTTGATATAATACAACCCCAAAAAGTATTGTGACTATTAATTTGGTAAGTGTCAAACACGCCCTTATGAATGCAATTTTTTTGCATCATGTTCTCCTATAAAATGTACCACCTAGCCTAAGCATTCAACTCCCATCGATCACTTATACCATTGATAATTCACTTAGTGCTCAACCAAATAACGAGATGGGCAAGAAAGTTTTCTTCATGTTGGTCATCCTTCTCATCGCCTCCAGTAAGCATTGGGATTTTGTTCAAAGTTTCTATGAAGATTTTAATATTGCCACATGGATTTAGTTCAAATCTTGTTTGGTGCATACATACAGTCGAGACAACGCATATGATGGTAAGGGGCGTGGTGCTGTGCGACGTGCCGAGCTGAATTGCATGTTCAAGTGCTATAAAGGGTCTGGCAAGTGCCTGCGGTGTTGCCAGGACCTCGGCCTCGTCCATGGTTATTGCAGCCTCTTCCGTTGGGACCTCTGCTACTGCTGCAAAAACTACACGGACATCGCAGGTTCCACCCACCACCGACAGCAGCTGCAGACAGACGCCCCGACACCTACTCCTCACTTTCTTTGGCGACGGGACGGGACGGAGGCGCCACCATGCCGCGCGCCGGAGTGTGTGGCCGGACGCCGGCGTACGTCATCCTTCACCGGCACCCCCTTTCCATTCCTCTCCCCATCCGTGTCTCCCTAAAGCCGTTCTTTCTCTGGCTCGTGCTCCGCATAGCTGTCGTCGGTGCTGACCGAAGCGCTGGTAGATCCTCCGGTGCTAGTGGGCAAATGAGATAGGTAGTTTCAAGATCAATTAAGCCAATTTATGATTCTCGCCGAAACTGACGAAATTCAGGCTTTGAACATCATGGCTGGCATGTAGTTGCAAGTATATCAATATCGTTAAACAGATATATAACCGTCTTGTAATTCCACTAAAATTGTTCTGAATGTTGTACGGTCCCAGATTTGACCCATGGAGCGCCATGTGTTGCTCAAAATGCATCCTAAAAACAGGTACTACTTCCATAAAAGTTTATTAGCTCCTTACGAACGCACTAAGAAAAAAACCTTGATGCTAATAATCCGCTGATATTATATGGCACTCTCCCCACGAATTATGTGTACGTTCCAGATTTGACCCATTGAGCGCCCAGATTAGATTCTGAATAGCCCCCTGATATGGCACTTCCCCACACCAATTATGTGTACATTCCAGATTTGACCCATTGAGCGCCCAGATTAGATTCTGAATATTCCCCTGATATGGTAGTCCCCCACGAATTATGTGTGTTGCCTCCTATTATCAGGACCGTGTTCATTACCGCCCAGCCAACCATATAAACGGAGTGCACAATTTGTTTCCTTTTGACATGCAAGTGCAAACGACTTTGACTTTTCTCGTGCAAATGAACCCTACTTATAATATGACGGCGTGCAAACGACTTAGACTTTTCTCGTGTAGATGCACTTTACTTATAGTACAAAGTCTAAGTCGTCACACACGACGCACGTGTTGGTTCTACCCCTCCTCATAATTATAGAATTTAGGAGGCCAAGATTGAGGAGTTTTTCGTTCGAATTCTTAAAAAAAAATTGGCACCAACTTTGCCGCTTCTTTTTTCGTCTCTTTATGCTGCTGCTTATTACATACTAGTAGGAGATATGAAGAGGCAGATCATGACTCGGATGGACATTGCCGCGGATCGCTGACCTAGTCAGTGAAAACCAAACTCTAGGCCTAGGAAAAAAACAAATTAATGTAGGTGTGCATGCAATCCGGGGCTAATTTCTATCCATATTAACAGGCTCCGGATGGACCGATTTTCCTCCCACCCTCATAACTGCTTTGCACTAATATACTATATTTCCAGGAGCAATCTCTTCCATGTTCATGCCCAATGAAATAAGGATAACAATTCTACATATTTCACGGAAACTACCAACAAAATGACCGATTCTCTTCGATGCATGTTTCCAGTGGAAATAACTACATAGGGATGCCCCAGATCCGGGCTCATGCATGGAACCAGGCAATCACAAGAACCGTCGTTGTTCGCTGTCATGTGGTTCCGATGTTGTCGAGTGAGCAGAGCCGCCTTATGCGCCGGTTTTGGCTTTGGACGCGAGCAACTCCTAGACGCATATACGATACTGTGTTATTAGTGTGTTGCGTTAGTTAATCACAATCGGGCAAAAAGGGGAGGAAGCCTTATGCGCGTTGAACAGTTACATAAGGTGACCCTTATAGTAACTAACACACGCTCTTGGTAGTAGACAAAGTAGACATTATTCCTTCTTTGTTTTCTTAGGGCATGTACAACGCTGGGCTCTTGGCCAGGCGCTTAAGGATCCAAAATAAATCAATTATTGGAAACTATAGAGATAAGAGTCTTGGGCCACAACGGGAGGCGCTAACTTCGGCCGCTTAAAAAGATTGTTTCTGCGATAGGATAGAGGGTCGATCAGTTTTCTACGGGAGAACAACAAGCGAAGTGCCGACGCAACAACTAGAGCTGACGCTAGGTGGATTCCAAGGATCGGCAAGGATTTGGGTCTAATGGTTAGGAATTTGGTCCTAGCGCCCGCCTTAACCGCTCCCATTGTAGATGCCCTTACAATAGCTAGGTAAAATAAAAAAACTTCCCATCAGAGTAGAGAATGGCCCCCTTCTTTTCAGCTCCTAGAGAAGATTCACGGTCCATAATAGCACAAGCCCAAAAGATGGGTCTAGATTTTGGACTGCTTATTTGCACCGCGAAGCTGAAAAGCGTGAACAAACCCAGAAGCGGCCCGAGAGGTACTTCTGGATAGATTCCCGGGATTCTGAGGTCCGGACCGAATTGGTATCCTCAGATATCCCTATTGTTGCTATTATTTTCAAGAGAATGCCACCATGACGAAAATAGAAGGAGAAGAGAGAAAAGCAATGCAACCACACACTGCCCGACCTTCCCCCAACGGATTGGGTTGCTGGCCAAAGCCACACCCACGCCGCTCGACGCTGGCGGCAAGGACCGCCGCGCCCGACCGCCTCCCCGATGCGGCTGCCCGCCGCCGCCAGACGCGGCCGCCCAACTCCGCCTAACGCGCGCGGCCCGCCGCCATCCCACGTGGCCGCCTCCATCCGACGCGCGGCCCACGCGCCCGGCGCCCTCTCCATGTCTTCCTCGCAACCATCGCAACCACAACATATTAGGGCCGTTACAGACATTTCTCAACCCAACACATCAAACAAGCTAAATTCACAGAAGCCAAAAAGAATATAACGAGTCAGCTTCTTTCAGCTTCTCCCCACCACAGATTCTTCCCACAATTTTCCAAAAGCTAGCTTCTCTAGAAGCAGAAGCTAAAAAGAAGGGGGCCAATATATGTTTAGAAAAAAAAATCCAATATATATTATTACATCTTCAGACAAACACAAAGCAACGACATGAGAAAAATATATGTCACATACCAGGGGATTCCATTTAGTGTTAAGCTACCAAAAGCTGGATCATAGATCAACAGGCAGCCGAATCATATTAAATTGCTGTAAAATGAGTAACAACATCCAATATTACCAATAATGTAACAACAGACTCGATTTTCTCCATAGCTAAATAATTTTCTTGGGTCACGAGGACCTCAACTTGCATTGGGCTAAAACATTACGGTCGCCTGTAAGTTTGACACACACAAATTCAAGTGTTGCTGTCAGCGGCAGACCCATGATGTCCATGCCATCGCTTAGCGCCTGGTTATCCCCCTCACCACTGCCATGGTGACCCAGGCAACACTGCCTCACGGAGCAGTGACGATCCTCACTCTAGATTGTGAGAGAACGGCAGCCACCCAACAATGGATGAACCAGCCGTAGTTTCCTTGAAGAGGACCTGCAGTACAACATGGAGCGGAATGCCTTGAGAGCTTCTCGCGCCTTCCAACATGACGGAACATGGTTAAACAACATCAATAATGGTAAATTTTTTATGTTTTCATTCAAGTGGCTAGCTAACAGATTGCCTACTAGCATGCATGTGTTCATGAAAGCAAGTGCAAATTTATCTCCAGTTGGGGCGGTCGTCTCATCGACGCGTGCTTCATGTTGCGGGCTTTCAATCCATGTACATAGATCCTCCAGGTTGTCTAGGCCCTTGAGCTGTCCTACCACCAATCTGCAAAAAAAATGTTCAACGTCAATTTGTTAGAAAATAATCACAGTAACTACAAGATTGTTTTTCCTTTGTATTTTGATATCATTTTGTTGCTCAAAACTTGCAGAACAACAACTCCGAATTTTGGAGCTTGCGCTGAATACCTACTATATGCTACTATATACCATGACAAGGAAAACAAGATAAGCAACTGGTTTCTAAGTACCATGAAGGTGCAACAGTATCCTGGTTGACCACAGTATGAACCAATAGTAGATTTATTTTGAAATTAACTTCACAGCCTAAGTAGCACTTACAACATGCTAACTGGTCTTAGCCACACTGTTTTTCGGAACGGACCAAGTAAACAGGCAAAGACAACTTGCTAGTGGTCTGCATGCATACATACAGTTAAAAACTGAACCACTCCTTGCAACGCCTCGAGAACAAAAAATCATCTGCAACAGCTAATTTCTTGCATTCATCTATGAGGAGAAGAAGGCCTAAAGTACAAAGGTCACATGTATTTGATACCTTGGTTTACAAACTGTAATTCTGGTAAACCTGCAATCGCTCGAGTATTTGTATCCACGAAAATATCAACCTGATCAAAACAAAGCACACAACAACTAAAAAGAAAATGATAACAATGTTCGGTAAAGCTCTGCCACAGGGATGGTCGCACCTGCTATGCTTGGTCCTTGCAAAAACAGTACAGACTTCAAGTGCACGAAATGATAACAATTCAAGTACACCAAATGGTAGCAAATTTGTAAGCAAGAAAACAGAGCAGGCGGCTGGAAACCAAGAAGAGTACTTCACCATTTGCTTATCAAGATAGCAAAATAGGTTCATAACATTATTAAAAACGACCAATTCAACAGATGCATCAATTCATGTACACCAGATGACATAAAAAAACAATTCATGTCAGTCTATTTGGCCTCTCAAATCCAGTTTAGGTAATTGCTAAAAAGGCCAGTGTAATCAAGAAAATCATGAACCACTTTATTTATAATTAAAAACTAGGGACGGAATCCCCTAACCTATTCCTCGGATTTGGAAAGAACATATAATGCACACAGATCACTATCATCATTCAGCAAACAAACACTAGGATTGGAGATAGTACCTCGATAATGTACTTGTTGGCGATGCCAGCGAGCGTGTCCATCCTAGACGCCTCGTGCTCGTGGAAGTGCAGGACATCAGCGTCCTCTCCAGCAACAAGAGCAGCACACCACCGCTGCGGAACTGACTGCAAATATTTAGGCTCCAGTGTGAAACATGGGTGCTCTACGAACAAAACATAGAAAAAGTGTCATCAAAAGAACTACAGTCAACCTTCTTAAAGAGAATGATCAAAATTATAGATTTAGTGAATTCCATATTGGGACTACAACTATAGATACTTACAAATTCGTTCCACTATACTTCCAACCATGCATATCAATGAATCCATATGAAATTTGATCACATATAGATTCTCTTGGCGAAGTCTTTTGTTAAACTAACACATGCTAAGAAAAGGTAGCAACAATATGGTGGTGAAATGTATAATTTTACAGGTCATTTCAAAATAGTGGAAGTTCTAGAATTTTCCAAGAATTGAGATCCCGACAGAGCTACCTATGGTGATATCTGCAGCAAAAACCTGGTAGTAAACCATGGAATGTAAACAGACTCAAGATGGAGTAATATGGAATACACATTAAACAAAGTGGGGTCTTGCCAAAGCCTTTATAACTTTCTCTTCTACAAATCCATTCCAGGAGTCCATTTAGCCAGCTTTGTGCAAAACCCGTCCACAAGGATGCGTAAATGTGTGTGTATGCCAGTTTGGGATTTACTACTAAGAGAAACAGAACCAAGAAATAACGAAACATATCCAGTAGCCAAAGCAGTCTTCAACGGGGAAGTGGGTTCAGATCTCCGTTCTTCATGCTAATCATCAGGCTGGCAGTTCAGTGCACCCCCCTTACTCAACCGTAAATGTGCCCCATACTAGAAAAAAAAAGCTCAAACTGTATTGAACACAGCCACAGAGCACCTAAACCAAAATACTAGCGCAAGCGCAGAGACAATGAAATGCAAGAATGTTAAAGAATGAAACCAACATCAAAGATTCATGTAGACGGATTCGTCTTTCGCACCAAAGGAATATAAGAAATTCACCTATACATCGGAGAGAAGCCTCAACATGACCAAAAGATAGAGCTAGCATAGATGGACATTTGGGTACAACTTTTACTAGTACTTATTTGAGCCTTGGCTTCCACCATTATTGCAGGAATCTTGTTTTTCAGATGGCCAATTATGTAAAAGCATGGACCTTTCCACCTCTAGCACACTTAATAAACTCATTGACCTACACATGGAAATGGTGGAATTCATATTGAAACTCTGAACTTGGTAATAAGAGAATCCAGACATATGATACATGATAACTTCCAAATTTGATGCAACATTGAAATAGTGAAATCATGCTTTATGGGGCAAGTGAAATCCTTCGACTATGTTGAAACAAGCAACAAATGAGAAAAACATGCATCGGATTTTGGGCTAACATGGGTTACCTCAACCAAAATACTCCAAAGAGACACACAAAGTAAGAACATACTCTTTAATTTGGAACATCTATCCCCTGGAATGGAAATTATGTGATGAATAGATCAACACCTCATCAAAAATTGAAGAAACTAACAATATCAAAGCAAGCCACTGATGGCGCAACATACAGTAGTGTAATAATTTACATGATATATATGAAAGTACTAGTTCATAAAGCTCAATTACTGAATTGGTCTGGAAGATGATATTACTTCTGGACATGTTTCCACAAGATTTCGAGCATATTAGAGTGAGCGGAAATTAGGAGAAGAATGGAAACAGTTTGAATCCGGATCCGAGGACATGAAAACATTGTATCAGGAATCCATTTGATTCCAGTACGACATAGAACATCCTGACCAGTGGGTTTTGAAGAGTACCTTAACAAATTCATCTTATATGTTGTCGATGACGCACTGTTGAGCCTTGGTTTTCCGCATCATAGCATGCATCTACTTTTTCAGATGGTCAATCATGTAAGCATGGATCTTTGCGGATCGGCACACTTGAAAAACACATATTGGTTGATTCATTCACTCGCTTGTCAATGATCAACCTGCAAGTATTGGTTTCGAAGTGAGTTTCCTGTTACAATAAAGAACAAGACCAGCTAGTGCTAGATTCAAATCATGTTCTCCTTCTCATAGAAAAAATGAACGTTTAAGGAAGCAAAGATGCGGCTGGAAGCTAAATATTGAAAAATTGCACCTGCTAACATCATACCTAATTATTTAATAGAAATGCAAAATCACATGACACGCTCAACAATAGCACAAAAAGAAGGCTAGGATCCACAAGAAAAGTGTAATGCATGCCTCATGTTTTCTAGCTAAAGTTGTAAGAGTAAGAATAAGCATTATGAGAAGTGATCTCAGTTGGTCGTTATTAAATAGGAAATCAAATATGTGAATGCTTAATTGCTTTTAGAAACACATAAAGAAAAAAAGCTTCCATTTATGGTTGCTACTTCTCTTATAGATGGCTGCATAGTGAATTTTTTACATCCTCCTATACTATCCAAATCAGTACTCATGGATCATTGACAAATGAATACAGCCGTATAGATCTTTCCTGTACCATTTCCTGACATTAATTAGTTAAAGGTTTAAACTATTTTTAAACGTGTCAACTTTTCAATTACCAGTCTTTTTGGTTCACAACTAGTACGTGCTACTATCCATCAGAGAATTACAATGTCTCTCTCTGGCTTTGCAACTTCATTTCAGTGTCCTGGTATGATACAATAATCTATTTTTAACAACCTAGTTTTCTGTATTTATTTTGAACGAATGGTTTAAAGATTTTGCATAAAGGTTGGCTGCTACAACTGGATAAGTCTTGTATCCATGGACATACTAATGCTCATGTAGCAATTTTTTCTTCTTCACGCATCTATTTCCATGAATCAAAGGCTAGCTAGGCTTAATAAGAAAATAACAAATATTTTTCCAACCATGTGATTAAGCCACATGTGCTAAACTTGTGCATCCAAATTACACATGACTGAATAGACTTAACAATGGCAAAAAGTAAAACCAAATAGTGTTTGCACCAGGCAGCAACCCATTTGAAAGTTAGTACCTTTTGATGCTATTGCCGTTGCCGACGAGCTCCTGAACAGTAGCATCAAGGTCACTGTGGTCGCCCTTGCAGGCAAACAACTCGACCTCCAGCACGATGTCCACGACCATCAGACCATATACGTGTACACGGCTTGCATGCAGTCAGGTGCCACTGTCAAGACAACGACCATCGAACATCAGCCGCGGACGAGGCCAGTGAGTAGCGGGGGGGCAGACTCCAATCATTAGCTGAGTTATATTTTTTTGTACACGGAATTAAATCATCATCTGTGCATATGACTAAAAAGTAGACGAGGAATAGCGCAAGGGACTTTTGCAAGATGCAATTCATTGGTTTCTCATAATTTTATATTTGTCACCAAGGTGGGATTCGATTATCAAACATCTCTGGTTCACATTAACATATTCCAAAGGTTATCCTTTCTTGCATTGCTACACATAAACATAAGGTGGTACCATCATAACAAGAAAATTACACTATACCATGGCAACGAACCATTGAAGCCAGTAAAACCTCTTGGGATACGGCCTCTGAAAGCGGAGCTTCTGATTACTCCTACTGAAGATATAAAAGACAAATTACAAAAAAACATGGACAAGATGCTAGGAATTTCAGTGAAGGAGATGATTTTACAAGGATGTAACCTTGATGATCTCGAGGTTATTCCTAGTTTACTTGTACTGATCGGGTGCCTAGGAATTTCAGTAAATAGAGTTGGAATGGATACACCTAAAACTGGCGGAACAAAGCAAAACCAAACAGGGCAGCAATCTATCTTGACCGCAGCATCGAGGTCGCTATGGTGGCCCTTGCGGGCGACCGGATCGACCTCGGGCACGAAGCGGCCGCGCCCCACCCGACCATCGAACCCTGGGCATCCACGGCCTCACGGCCATCAAACATCAGCGGTCGAGTAAGCCGGTGAGCAGCGGCAGCCCAAGGGGATGGGTCGATCTGATGCGGAGTGGAGAGTGAGCAGGAAACTGGTGGCGGAGAGGAGGAGGGGCGGGGGTGGGGTGGGGTGCAGGAGGGCGGCCAAGTCCTAGGCGTATACAGCGGTCGAGGATGTTGCTGCCATTAGAGCAGGTCCGCAGTTTCCGTCGTAAGGTTCAGAGAGACAGGATGGCAGCTTGGGCCTTATTTCCTTTCGTCAGCTTGGGCTGTTTGCTTGGGCTCTAACCTTTTTTTTCGCCGGTGACCTTCTCTTAGGATGGCAGTAGCAGTGTTGAGATAAAGTTCAGATATCAAAGTCTTGTTCAGATAGATGTACATCTCGCCCAGCTGGTTACAGAGTTGCAGGGTTTTAAAAAAAACAAGTCCATAACATGACTATATATGACGAGCTTTTAAATTGATGGAGTCATGGAGACACAGATTCTGATCGTAAGAGACATAAGTGCACAAGTGAACATGTACTAATAATAACTACTTTTAAATTTACAAAGAGAGACAACCAGGTTCCAGAGTTTGAAATTCAGAGATCACGGTTCAGTTTTCTGCTAGTTATACAATTTTCCAATTATTCTTATTTATTTACTGATGCCTCAATGCAATCTCATCGGCTACTTAGCTGAACCTCAAAGTCCAATCTAATAAGCTGTGGAAAATAAAGAGGTATGATGGAGAAAGAGACATGATTGATTCTAGGTGATGAATGCAGGGATGTTGGAATCAATACAAAGAAAGAGCACTTGGCAAGAGATCTTGCGCTTGGAAAGAATTGTGCTGGGTTAGATAAAAAAAAAGAGTTCTTAGGGAGATCGAGAGATGTCTCCTCACCATGCGTCATATGTCCGCCGGAGACGAGCATCTCCTGACCAGGCGCCATGTCCGCCGGCATGGCCGTCGTCACCACGCCGTGCAGCGACTATATATGTCCAACCCACACCAGTACGTCTCGCCGGCACCATGCGCCGTGGACTAGATGGGACTTATGAATTGATAAGATGACAGAATTTTGGCTGAGGAAGAGGATTTTGGGGATGAAGAATGAGAAGAAATTAGAGGATGATGAGGACGACAATCCCCCGTAGAGAATTTATAGGGAGCGAGCGCGGTCAGGTGCGAGGAGGGCGGTGAGCGGCGAACGCGGAGAGACCATGGATGGGGGCACGATCCGCGTGACGAGCGCGAGATGAGCCGGCAGCCATCAGATGGAGAGGGAGGGATCATATCGGGGACTCTCGCCATGCATGCCGCCGCTGGGTTTCCAGATAAGGAGTTGAGGAGATAGCGGCAACAGATTTGCATTGTTTTAATTGATTTGCCTTGCTGGACTTGCTTTAATCGCGGAGGAGACACATAGTAATTAACTCACGTGGATTTCCTGCCTTTTTTCCATGACGATCAAACCATGGCGTACGTCCTGCGTGAGAGCTTGCTACTAGGACGTGATTGACTCACGGATTTGCATTGCTTTAAAGTACGTGCATTTTATTGAGGTTGATGATGAGCGTTTTTCATTTCGTTGAGAAGATTTTATTGAGCCTCTACTTTTGTGGCATGTCGGTGGCCAAGGAAATGGCTAATTCATCTTGGACAAATATGCATGGCTAACTATATATTCGGCTCGATCATGACATTACACCGTACAAAAAAATTAATAATCATATGATTGTGTTCTAACTTTTTGTTTTTGTTTTTGAAGGTGTAGCGGTGGAGAGCTTTTCCCTGCAATCTTCACCGTGCTGACAATCGTCCAAACGATCAAAACCCCATAGCCTCCAGGTCTCCCGCCATTGGATCTAACCACCCTTAGCAATTAGATCAATTTCTATGTCCAATTTTGCCGCAAATCCCACTTTTGCTTTATTGAAGCAAAAATAACCCCTTTTTTTTACTTCATTGAAGCCAAAAAAGTGTTCACCTAAAACCAAAAGAAAACACTCATTGACACGGAGTTTGCCGGAGACTTCGTGGAGACTCACTTGAGACCTTGTTGCAAAAAGTATGTACTAATACCAAACCCGGCCTCGTCTGAGGAACCTCATAGCACAACAACACAACAATCATACGAAACCAATTATTCTATTGTAGTACCGGAAAGAAAATTTACGAGATCTCTAGCAAGGTCCTTGCGCCACTGTTGGTTCCTCCTTGTAGCACCCTCCCTCGCCGGTGGTAGCATTGTTGTCGCATGTCGCAACATCAGCCCAAGCTGATGGTAGCAGCACCCGACGCCCTGGGAAGCACTAATCGACGCCACTCGCAACATCGTCGTGGCTTGTGGAAGCTCCATCGTATGCCACTAGTAGCATCGCCCGCCTGACCCTTGTAGCATCGACTGCCTCCGTTCGAAGTGTCAAACTGCTATCGCACCACATGTTGCCTAACTTAGAAGCAACGAGTGCAACGTTGCATCCTTTGCTGCCATGGCCACACCAGAAGTGGGGACGGAGCACTGCGGCGGCGGGGCGCCTTGATGAGTAGCGCCATCGTCCATCCGGATTTCGGAGGAGGTGCGCGGATGAGCCCTTCGATGACGAGGAAGCGGAGGTTCGGTGTGGCGGCTCCATGCAAAAGCGAGTGGGGAACCGGAGTTGTCGGATGATACATGAGCGGCGTAGCACAGTCCGACGACCCGGGAGTCTGCGTTTTGGGGGACGACGCGATGCCGTAGAACCAACACGGAGGCGCACGATACAGGTGTAGGTGCTGGCGGGGGCGACAATTCGGGATGTAGGGGATGAGGCGGTGTAGAGGGACCACCGGAGGGTGAGACGAGGGAGGAGGAGCGAGGGCGGCAAGGATGCTCGGTAGCCAGCGAGGTGCGGGGCTAGGTCACCAGCGTGGTGGCGGCTCGACCGCGCGACGACGGGATATCGGTAGAGGTGTCATGTTCACACCTGGAAGATGGGTGGGTTTCCCAACCTTTTCTCTCGTGATTTCATGTGAAACCCTATTCCATGGGCCCACGACATCTACCCACTGGATTCGTGTCGAAACTAGGGATTCCATGAGAATTTTCTATATGCATTATTTGAAAAGGTTATAAGAACATAAAAATGAAAAAAAGATCAAGTTCTTACAATAGTAGGGTCAATGGCCTCGAAGTGAGGTTATGCACCATTAGCCCATAACTTGTATGTATAATAGTCCTATTTGTCAATCGACTGCTACATCAAAGTTATGTTTGTCTTCTCCACTTTAGAAAACCCATATATACTCATACTAGGACCCCATATAACAAGGGAAGAGTTTTCGATGGTTTTTGGCGTGATTTCATGTGTTCATCTATTTTGCAGGCCCCGTGATGTTTCCCCCTAGCTTTCCGTCTAGAGTGGTGATTCCACGTGAATTTACTCTTTTTGAGTTATAATGGGTCGCAATACCATGAAACCCGCAAAAGAGGCCAAGTTCTTACAAAAGTTGTCCTTGTGGCTTCGAAGTGAGCGTTTTGCACTATAAGTCTAGAATTTTTGTTTTGGGTAGTTATTTGTGTGAACTAGGAACCACTTTGCAAGAGTTGGGTCGGTCGCTTCGGAGCGTAGTTTTTTGCACCACAAGTCTAAAAGTGTCGTGACTTATAGTGTTTTAAGTGTGAAGGAAGTGTCACTTTAGAGTTGTGCATTGTCTTTTTACATCATCTTTCTATACCCATATCATGACCTCAATCAGAATGGGAAGATTTTTGACCCTTCCTCGCGTATTTTAGGAGAAACCTTGTTCCTTGGGTCCCGCGAACTACCTTGTAGATGTCCATCGAAAGTGTTGATTCCATTTGAGTTTCATATTACCCATTAGCTTCCCGTGGAAAGTGGTGATTCAATGTGGCTTTCCTCTTTTATTGTGGCATGATGGGTATAGGAACATGAAATATCCAAAAGAGGCCAAGTACTTACAAGAGATTGGTCATTGGACTCGAAGTGGGTGCTATGCACTATGAGTCCAGAAACTTCACACGAGATAGTCATGTTTGCGAAGGAAGTGCCACTTCATAGTTATGTATTGGTATTTCTTATTTACACCACATTTAAATACCCATATCACCCCCATGAACGAGAGTAAGAGTTTTGACCATTCCACACGCTATTTTAGGGGAAACCTTGTTCCTTGGGACCCGCGATGTCTACCTTGTAGTTGTCCATCGAAAGTGGTGATTCCATGTGAATTTCATATTACCTAGTATCTTTTCATCGAATGTGGTGATTCAATGTGGCTTTCCTCTTTCGTTCTGTCATAATGGGTCATAGCAACATGAAATCCCCAAAAGAGGCAAAGCGCTTACAAGAGATCGGCCAGTGGCCTCGAAAGTGCACTATGAGTCTGGAATCTTCGCGTGAGATAGTCAACGAGAATAAGAGTTTTGACCATTCCTCGTGCAATTTGAATCGAAACCTCGTCCCATGGAACCCACGACGTCTAACTCCCATCTCTTCGTTGAAAGTGGTGATTTCATGTGACTTTCCTTTTTATTTGTGTTATAATAGGTCACAGGAACATGCAAGATGGGTGGGTTTCACAACCTTGCTCTCTCGATTTCATCCGAAACCCTATTCCATGGCCCCCACAACATCTACCCATTGGATTCCCGTCAGAACTTGAGATTCCATGTGAATTTTCTATATGCATTATTTCAAAAGGTCATAAGAACATAAAAATGAAAAAAGATCAAGTTCTTACAATAGTAGGGTCAATGGCCTCGAATTGAGGTTATCCACCATTAGCCCATAACTTGTATGTATAATAGTCCTATTTGTGAATCGGCTGCTACATCAAAGTTATGTTTGTCTTGTCCGCTTTAGAAAACCCATATATACTCATATTAGTACCCCATACCACAAGGGAAGAGTTTTCAATGGGTTTTGGCGTGATTTCATGTGTTCCTCTGTTTTGCAGGCCCTTTGCATGCAATAAGCATTTGTTAAATCCAGCGTCTATTTCCTTTCCTTCAAACCAAACTTGGGTACTAGCCTACTACTCTAGCTAGCTTTGCCCATGACACTCCTGCTACATATGGTGATCGTAGCATAGAATTATCAATCCGTAAACTTTATTATAGTTTAGAGTGATCTTGCGATTCATGGTTTCTCGACTTTACGGGTTAAAAGGAGCACACGTTTCGTCAAACACTAGAAATCAAGCGAAACTTCCGATATGATGTAGAGATTCCAATTTTGATGATAACTAAATTCTGAGCACTAATATTAATTAATTTTTGATTCGTGGCGCTAACTAATTTTTAGCTGGTGAAAAAGCATATAATAATGTCTAAATTAATATGCATGGAAATTAAATCTGATTTCTCAGCTGACTTTACCATTCTCAATATATCATAAAAATGTCGCCGTTCTTAATAATTTGACTGTCTAATCAAGTGCTACAAAGTTAGTATGACCCGAAGTGAATATCCGTTTGAAGATATTCTAATAGCTTGATTTATAGAGTTAGTGGTGTTACACCAGTTCCCCGCAAAAAAAGTGGTGTTACACCAGTGGTGTAAACTCACTGAACTCGTGTGCGTGAACGTATGGTTGAATCCCAAGTTTGGAGCGTATATACTGTGAGGCCTCGATTGATTCAATTGCTTTGAGCCTATATACGGGCCTGTTTGGTGTGGCTTTTTTTGGCTTTTGGCTTTGGCAAAAGCCACCAAAAGCACCTAAATAGGTGCTTTTTTTGGCTTTTGGATTTTGGAAGCCAAAAGAATAGGATCTTTGTTTTTGGCTTCCAAAATCCAAAAGCCAAAAAAAGCACCTATTTAGGTGCTTTTGGTGGCTTTTGCCAAAGCCAAAAGCCAAAAAAAGCCACACCAAACAGGCCCTACGTGAGGCAGGATACATGTAGTGATCGACACACCTAGCTGATGATGCTACGCAGCTAGCTAGGTTTGGTCGGGCTTGCAACCCATGAACTGATCGTATACATGATCTATGTGACCGCCACATTTGGTTTTGGTTCCGTGTCAGTGACTTGCTTGAGCGTCTAGATGTGGGACTCAGCACGTGAGGTGTATACTCTTAGTTTTGATTCTGTCTCTCACTTCTCGTCTAGCTCGTGTTTGAACTCTGTCTGACATATTCGTCTATGGTGGGCCTTACGACACGAGTGCTGCTGTATTTGGTAGTACTCCCTATTTTCGAAGATGTACTTGTTGGTTTTATTTTCGAATAGATACATACACATTTAAACAAGGATACGGTATTTATTTTAGAACGGAGGTACGTATGCTTGTAAGCGGTAACGGGCAGCCACGGCGCCGCTAGTCTGGCCCATGTTATGTGCTTAAGTGAACAGCCACGGTCAAGCGAAAAAACATAACGGATCCTCGCGGCGCGTTACCTACCGCCACCTCGTCGCTTCGAGGCTCCACTGGAAGACTCCGTAGCCGCTCCAGGCCATGGCCGGCAAAATTCGCTCCCAATCTTCATGGCGATGGCGGCGGGCGCCATACCCGGAGAGACTACACCGTCGTCGCTGCTCCGCCCCAGGCACCCCCGCTCCCCCTCCGTTCCCCTTCTCCGGCCACCTCCACCCCGTCCGACGAGGTCCATGGTGAGTTGCCCGTGTTCAGTGAGATATGTGGGGAGCTGTTATAGGTAGCGACATGAGGAGGGCGGGGCGAAGTCCGTGGTGCCAACAGCGACAAGGGAGGCGACGGCCTGCCGGCATGGTGCAGCTGTGCGGCGGACCTAGCTGCCCACGGCTGCACATGTTGACGCGGAGTTGAAGATCTAGAGTTTCTGCTGAGTTTCCGCTTACTTCCTGGCGTTTCTACTGAGTTTCCGCTAACTGGCTGTTGTTTAGCGAGCTTAAAAGGGGCATGGCGGCCACCGCGGAACTAAGCAGGAATCAAGCAGGCAATATCTAAAACACATTCAATCAATACGGCGCAAACGGCAAGCTGACGGGCAGCCGTGGTCGTGACCACTTACATGTATAGAGGTAGGGCAGTAGCTACTAGGGCAACACAACTTATCCAACACTATCAATTACTACCTACTCCGTACTAGCTATATATACTCGCTGCACATTCCTTCATTTTTTGGACACTCGTATAGAGTAAAGTGAGTCGTCTAATTGGCAGAATCCCGCGCTATCTTAAATTCCAAAATTCACATGAAAAAAGCCATGGAAAGTGAGTTGGGCCAAGACGAGAACATCGTTTAGGTTTGTTTTGGGCCAACTTCACAATTCACATGAAAAAGAAGGCAGACCACGACTTGGAACCTCGTCGCCGCCGCCGCCGCCTCAACGCCGGCCGCACCAGCCCCTCCGCCGCTCGCCGCTCGCCGCCCACCCAACCCACCCACCCACCTCCCTCAATGTCGGACATCCCCACCCACCAAATCCCCTCCGCCCCCCTGTCCAACCCTTGCTCATCGCCTCCTGGACCCGCCGTCGCCGTCGAGGAGCACCGCCCGGCGCTGGACCTCCTCCATGGCGTCCGCGTCTACCTCTCCCACCTCGCCCAAGTCCCGATCTCCGTTTCCTGACCTTGATTTTATTCCTATTGTTCATGATCTGTCCCGTGCAGAAATTTTGGAGGGGGTCATGGCCGGCCTCCCCCAGCTGCTGCTCTGCTGGTCACTGTGTGCTCGCCAGCACGGCCAAGGAGACGCCGACGACCACGCACCAGGAGGAGGAGCTCGCACAACCCGACCACGGCGACGCCCACATAACAAGGTCCTCGCCTTTTCCCCCATCTTCCTGCCGTGCACTAACCTAGTTCTTCCCCACGATGACATTGTCAGTGTGCACCTCTCACACGTGAGCATATAGTTGTAAGAATGTCAGGCATTTCATTCTTGATGAGTGTGATAAGATGCTAGAGTCACTTGGTACCTTTTTATCCTCATTTCTTCTTCCATGTATACAGTTTTCTGGTCATATCTTCATGTATATGACACGTGCAAGTGTAGGTTCTGCTAAGCTATTCGTTGTATATAGTCAATTAGCAGTAGTAGTGACATGTATATAGTCTTTTGACAATTAAGTTCTTGCTTGGCTACTTGCCATGTGTTGTATGTAACAGTCCCAGGATGGGATTGTGGAAACTTGTATGCTGCCATGAATCAGCTTTGCCATGACGTTGATTGTTGGCTAGTTCTCTCGCTGATTAAGCATGTGCTCGAGATGATATCTTTGCCCCTGATTCATGTAACGAGAGCTCGAAAATAAATTTTCCTTTTGTTTTTGTATTTCAGGGGAGAAGTGGAGCTGGAGCTGGTCAGGAGGTAGCGATGGCTGCCGGATCTGGCTGGAAGGATGCAGTGGCCTTCTTTTTCGACTCCGCGGGTTTAGGTGAGTCCTCGGGTGGGCCATGGCACTAGACTCCGTGGATTTATGATATGGTGCCAAAGTACATTCAAGTAATCCACAAGTCTTGTTTTTTGACATGATGATCCGTGACACCATCACGCCATGTTTGTATTGGTGTGTTGCAATTCTATTGACATGTTAGGCCAATTTCGAAATCTGATCCTTCTTGTTAAATCCGCCCTATCTGACCATCATGTTTTGTTCTTGTTCAAGGAAAAGGAACATCCTTGCTACTAAGTAGCTTAATGACTGGTTCTATTTGTTAAATAAAATCCTGCTGATCTTTGTAAACAAGTAGAAAGAAGTAATTGTTGACAAGTCCTAGACAGGACGCAGAATCAATCATCGATAAGGATCTGTTGCCTTTCTTGGAAATTGTTTTAGCTTTATCAGTTCCTTGTGTAAATTAGAAGTTTGGAATTAGACCAGTTCCTGATTCCTGTAACTTGAGATCCAAAATAATTTGTCTTTTCGTTTTTGTATTTCAGGGATAAGTGGAGCTGACCCAGAAGGTAGGCAGCGGTTCCTTCTTCGAATCCGTGGGTTTAGGTGACTACTCGGGTACCCATGACACCAATTCTTGATTTACTTGAGGCTGGCTTAGGACCATACCATGGCTATATGTTGGTGTTATGAGAGTGTCACCTCTTATGTCCTTTCCATTTCTTTGAGATCATGCTTTGCGTTACTTTCTAGAGGCTGGTTGCACTTGTTTGAGGCTATCTGTTTAGATTAATGTTTGAAGCTACTTGCTATAATTTTGTACGAGGTAGAGGTAGAACCTGGAGCCACACTAAACCAAAATTTTCATATAATTTGGGCTGAACCTTGATCTTTAGTTACTATTATTAATGTGTCTGGTTACACTTGTTTGGAGCTGATCTGCACTAAAGTGGCTAAGTTCCGATCCATATAAGTGCCGGGATTATTATTGTTTTGCTTAGCTGATTCCTAAAATGAATTCTGTTAGGAAGCTCATTGATGCCTGTGCTGGATGTTCCTAGTTTTAATAAGAAAGAGTAACACAACTTCCTTTTTTTCAGCAGGTAAAGAAAGAAGAGCAAGAAATCTTCTTGGTGCTGTAGTCAGGAAGCGCGAACCAGACGTCCCGTCGTATGTAGTCCGCTTATATCTGTAGTACACCTTTTCGGTCCTTGTAATATTCGGTAGTACTCGATGTTGTAAAATCCATTTTGGTAATGCTCCAGGCTTTGGAAGTTGTAGCAATTTGGTAAATGTGCACGTGGGTGATGGTTGCTCCTAGCTCGAGTTTCTTTGTGTTAGACTTGTCAGCAAGGTTGGATCGTGTGGCTGTACAAACATTTATTCTACTACTATATTGTTTGATTTGTGGTCTGAATGTTACAAAACGATGAAAGGTCATGGCAAAATTTTGAGTACTATGGCTAATTAAACTTGCATTGACTTATTAGCTTAGTTTCTTTCTCTTAATTAACTGCACTTTTTTGTGTCTCAGATGGACCAGGTCGATCAGATGAGAAGGTCCATCGGTTTGCGGAGGATGAATTAGTATATCACTTATCTTTCATTTGTGCATACAGACGCAGCGTTGCTACCATACACGCACACATAGCGGGAAATAAGGGAAAAACTGAGACCCGGAAATAATTGGATCGATTGGGATTTAATTAGTTTCCAAATATAGCGCCAAAATTTTCGTTTTGAGCTGCGCGGTAATCTCCACTAATCTAGCTGAAACGTCCTCTAAAAAAAATGTTGAAACGGCATACAGACTTATTCCAGATTGACCCAGATGGAACATCGATCCCTCGCGCGATCCACCCATACCATGTGATCTGAAGGGCAAATCCTGCATATTGATGATCAAATGTCAGCATACCAAGCACCAGACTCAAGGCTACAGAGTTAAAAACTGTTTGGAATATTTAAAAAACCCCAACATGTGATGTTCCTAGTTTCTTACTTAATAGCAACCTGACAATGAGATGACGATCCGCGAGTACTGCATGATCCGCTCCCGTAATCAGGCTTGCCCTGCCTCTGGCCCCCACCAGCATCGAACACTTGGATGGATTTCAAATCTGATTGAACTGGACGGCCGCGAGGATTATTAGGTGGAGGGCAGCCATGGGCCATCAAGAAACAAAGGTTCAGCAAAACATGATTGGTGTTCATGGTTTGATATGGAAACTTTGAGGATCGGAACGATTATTAGGTTTCCTCCTCTCGCCCCCGCGTGGCGACGGGGGGAAACCCTAGATAGCCGTCGCCATGGGGCGTGGCTAGGCTCTGCCTGGTCGTTGCCGGCGGCGGCGGGGCATGCTCGTCTCCTGGTGGGGTGGATCGGCGCGGGAAGGATCCTCCCTAGTTGGGTGTGGTGCGCTCGCCGGGCACCACGGTGTGCTGGCTGCTCGATGCGCGGCGGCGTGAGCAGCGCGCCTAGGGCATCGGCAGCGCGGCGGACGGCGACCTGGGCGCCGATCTAGGCGGCGTTCTGGTGATGGTGGTGGTGGCCGCTGGCGGCGGGCCATGTCGGCGGTGGAGGTGCGACAGACCAGATGGGTGTAAGCCCTAGGTCGGTCTTCTCCTTTCCCTCTCCGTAATCTTGGTTGTCGCCGGTGGAGGGTCGGCCGATTGCAAGGCGTCTCGCCGCATTGCCTCGGCCGGCCTGGGATGGTTGGCGGCGTTGCATCGGTGCCTCTGTCGGGGCGGCTAAAACATTTTGGCAAGTTATTACTTTAGCCACACCCCAAATTAATTAATTACCCGGATTACTTGCTATAAACTCGGGGAAAACAAATATTCCATGATGGCTCTCCCCTATAAACTAGGAAGTTGATTGGGTGGGAAAAAAAACTCACCCCTAAAATCACGACACATTAATTCTATATACTCCCAGATTTTGTAGCTCAATTTAAGTTTCGTCCTTGATCCGTGGGATTAGCCCTTGGACATGAACAAAGTTGAGCAAAACTCGAGCCCACCCACAGAAACACATTACCAGCGCCTCCTCCCTCCCAGTCCCACCGAACTCCTCCACATCCGCCGCCGGCAACTCCTCGCTCCGCCGACCACCTCCCCGGAACCCCCTCTCTCTATCCCACCGATTGGAGCCACCCAAATCGGGCACCCCCTGGAGAAACTTCTGCCTTTTTCCTCCATGGCGGGCGGCGGTTCGGCAGAGGATGTTGGTGAGGCGGAGGCAAGATTGGGCGTCACCGGCGGAGGAGCAGGAGGTCCACGACGACGGTGGCGCCCCTGCAGCGGGTGGTGGTGACCGGGGCGGCTCCGCGCGGGGCAGATGCGACCCTGGCCTTCACCGACGCCTCCGCTGGCAGCAGCCACGGCGGGATGCTCGTGGTGGGGGACAGAGAGGCGGGAGCAACCATTAGGATCAGTCCTAGCTGGAAGGGAGATGCCCTTGACTCCGACATTGGTATCTCAAGGTCGAAATTTTTCTCTCTCTGCCTATGATTTATTTGGGTGCTGAATATTGCTACTAGTCATATTTTCTGTAGCGAATTTGATGCATAAGGGTTCCTAGTATCTCAAGTTGGGCATCTTCTGTGTTTGATTTATGTGCATGGTTTGTTCATTTTACTCCCATATCTTCTCATGCACATTGTGAGCCTGATGTAGATGATTCCATTGGTTCATGGTCTTTGATGCTCTGTATTGTACGTTTCTCTACCATCTGTGCTCCTACTCTAGCCTCCTCGCTGTTCCGACCAAGACCTGAGAGGCGACAAAGCTGATGATCCAAGCTTGCTGCTACTGCTCCTTGCCTCCACCGACAGCCCTTCTTCTGCCAAAAGGAGGAGATCTAGTAAATCCCTCATTCATATCTATGTTTGTTTTGTGTGTTGAAGTAGTAAGAGCTTGCACCTTTTTTAATCCAACGCAGAATAATAATTTGAGCACATCGGATGCTTCATGAATTGCTTCATGCATTGGTTGGTTCAGTTAGGTTTGAGTGTATGCCTCCTAATTTTGTTTGCTGTACATGTTGTTTACTATCTAAAATCAGAGCAAAAAAGGAGAGCTTTGGAAATTATGATAGCGCTACTCAAATTGGTAAAGAGAAAGAAAGAAATCGTTATAACTAGACCTGTATAGGAAATTAGGCATAACAGCGATGCTCATTGAATCTGTGTTGTCACTTCATTGGAGAAAATAAAGTTGGATCTCTATCAACTGATGCTATCTTTCAGTGTTTTTTTCTCTTTCTTTTACAATTAGGGATGAGGTTGGTGGTGCATACAGATGTATACCTGTGTATATCTGGGTAAATATACACATGTATAGTTCTGTGCAATCTGTTATGGTGCCTGATGTTCTTCTTTTAGGCAGTAGTACTTTCCATGAGCGCCTCATTTTTTGCCCCTTGTTTTTGTACGAGTTGAAGGGTGTTGAAGCTTCCATTTTGGTATTGAGTACAAAAGAGAGATAATATAGTGCATGCCAAGTTGGTACAAAGGAGACATACATGCTATCTTTCAGAGTTTCCATTTTTCTATTTTTGTTTGCTGTAGATGTGTAGGCTTAGTAGTTGTGCTTCTTTTTTGTTTTGACTGTTTGCTGTTTGCTATGCATAGACAGTACTAAAAACTTGTTCATTTTCAGGTTCAAAGCTCATCGGAGGAGGAGGAACTGAAGAGAGCAACATTGGGAGGCAGCCTCATAGGGGAAGCGTGAGGAGGAGGAACACCATTGCAGCCTAACGATCATGACGACAGCGACAAGGAGAATGTGTCGTATGGTGATCAGCTGACAAAGCAAGCCTCAAATCGGCAAGATTTTGCATCCCAGTGAAAGTGAATACAGAGTACGGAAGCTGATGTTAGTAATGTGCTATCCCAGTGAATACAGAGCATAGGGGAAAGCTCAAGAGAACAATTCATAGGCCATTTAGAGTGAGGACCAATGTTAGTTTTATGATTGCATCCCACATTGCACGTTTTTGTGAAAGATTTTGCAATGTGTTGCTGACTCACTCTTTGTGCTGCATGTAGGAAATACAAGTTCTGAAAGAAAACAAGACTGTGGCCAAGAAGAACAGCATGCAGTACTGAAGGATGAAACTAGACGAGTGATGGTAAGTTGAATGACTCAAGAGTGCATGACAACAGCTTCCAGATTTGTTAATCTTTGACAATCGATGGTTACTCATTGTTCTTTTTGAATGTACTACTATGATGCAGCAAACTGGAAGATGTCCTGATGGAAAGGGGCGAGATAAACTGACTTGTGGAGATAAACAGGTGACCATTTCTCTATCCAAATCAATAAGTGAAATAATGTTTAGTAATTGTTACCTTTTCCAGTTGGAGGTTAATCTGTGTTGGTCTGTTACCAAATCAAAGCTTGTATGTTTGTTGAATGTGGTCCGTTGCTAAAGTAGTTGGGGCTGAACGCAGTACATAATAAAAGTTCCAAAATTTTAACTGATAACAAAGCTTGCCTTTTTGGACTAGCGATGTCTGTTTCTTTCCTCAATTTATGCAATTATCTGAGTGAATTCAAGTACTACTTTGGTGAAGAGATATGGCATTTTTCAGTTATCGAAATGTTCATTTCCATTGGCTGATTGTTTGATCCTTTTCATATCAGTATTACTTGACAACCTGTATGCTCCAAAGGAAGAACCTGTATATATATTTCTTTTGCTTTGGTCCTGTGTTGGGAGTATTTTCTGGAGCTTAATTTTCTTGCTGCTGCTTTTGTTGTGTACATGGAAAGTTTATTCCTAAATGTGCGCATCCATACTGAGTTGCTTCTCTGATGAAGTGGTCTTGTGATCCTACAGTTGTGGCTTTTGGTGATCCCTATACTCTTTTATTTATTAAACTAGTTGTTTGGTCGAGTTGCTGAATGTAAAGCTTAAATCTGGCTTTGCATCGAATGTGGGATGAATTAACCTGGAGCTTTTTGGAACTGATCTGGACTAGTGGTTCAGCAAAGTAGTTAGATATTTTGTGAGTTATAAAGCCTGAATGCATACAGTATTTGTCTCGGTTTTGTCTGTTACAATTTGTAGAAGAATGTATTGCTGGCAATCTGTTTCACCATGCATGTACTGTCCTTGTTGCGAATGGGCATAATTGGTTCATTTGCCGTTTATTGCGAATGGCCCAATTGCTTTTTGTTATTTCTTTGCCCTCTGCACCATTAGAAGATGTAGTGCAAAATGTACAGATTACCTCTCTTAGCATCATTTTTTTGAAGCTGTAGTTGGGTTTGGCAGTTGAGATGGTGAACTAATGGTTAGTAATTGTAACCTTTCCCGGTTGGAGGTTAATCTTTGTTGGCCCTGTTGTGGTCTTGCAGGTTCCAGTTGGCAACGGAGGAGGCTGGAGAAGCATGAGGTTGCTGTGGTGGAGGTCTCTCTCGTTGGTGTAGATACATGTTTAAGGTGAGCTTGTTTGGACACGGCGGCGGTGTTTTTATACTATGTTTGGAATGTTAAACCTGGAGGTCGAGTTGTTTGTATTCTTTCCGAGCCCTCCCGCCAAGTCAAGTTGTTTGTATTCTTTCCGTGCGAGTAAAGCAATCGGAATGGAGAGATGTGCTGCTGGCCCTGTGGTATAGAAGAAGTGTAGGTACAGTAGTAGTAGCTAAATTTATCAGGGATGCAGGCTTTTTTTTTGTGGGTACAGGCTTTTGTTTTTCGTCTGAATTGGTAAGTAAGGATTTATGCTGATCAATGATGATTGCGTACAAAGCACTTCATTGAACCATTTTGTTGGTCAATGAACATACTGTGAACACTAAAGATTGCTAGATATGTCAGCAAGGAACAAACTCCTGAGGTTATGAACATATAAAATCCAATGTCTTGATTTCATCATGGTGTTTTTTTTTTTTTTTTGCTTGATGGCTCGCCTTTGTCTCTAGTCTCGTCTGTACTGAATGTGCTTATTGTTGCATTTTGTAGGACTACAAGGCCCTGTTTGAGGGTGTGAAAAAATTAACATGCAGAGATCATGTTTCGTTAAACATTGCATGCTGTAACAACAAACATGAAAATAGAGAATATAATCAAGTAAACACGAGTCAAATAGTTAATGCGGAAAACCCAAACCAGGAACAAAAATCACAGGTGCATGACCATGACAGTTCCACTTGGCGCGATGTTGCCTGTGAGTGGTTAAACAAACTTTTACATTCAGTTCTAGTTAATTCACTTATGTGCTTCCTCTAGATTTAATAACTTGCTCACATATTCTGCTTGTCAATGCTGCATAGCTAGATCTGAAGCCAGGTTCATAGTTACTGTTCTGTGGGTTCATCTTTCTTGTCTATAAATCTATCTTGTTGCCATTTAAACCTGTGAATCGTCTACTTCGCCACTTGTTTTCTTATTCTAGGTTGCAGCTTAACCGACAACACTACAATTGGATATTTTCATGATTTAGAACCCTCACCGATCACCATTGCCATGTTAATGCTTTTGCAGGATATTGGCCAGGCTGCCCTTTCTGACAGGCACTGAAACTGCCACTGCTGCATCGGCCTTGTATCAGCCAGTAAGAATAAGATGCTTTGCTCCCAACTAAACTAACCTGCATTCACCCTGTTTGTTTCCCATGTCTGGAGTTTCTCCTGCCGTGACAAACCATGCCAATTTCTGAATTTAACCTGCACGCTTATGAGGTACTGCATTTTTTATGTGGCGTAATAATTCAAATAGCGCACCAAGACATATACACCTTTTGCGTACTTAAGAAATCGTATATACCAACTTGTCTAGATCAGTTTAATTTAGTCCCTGGATATACATCACATTGATTACAGGTTGTATGAACTTGATTGTTATCTCTGAACTATTTTAACTTAACACTCCCAATCTGTTATTGTGTTTTTGCACTTTGAGTTTTCAGATTCTAGTTTGCTAGCTGTTGTGTTGATGCATCTCAATGACTAATGAGTAGTTTGTTTTATATTCCTCCAGCGTGATCTCACAACTTCACTACAAATCAGAAATTTTTGAGGAAGAAACATGGAAGAAGGTTATAAATATCCAGCCAAAATACTGAAAAATGGTGTGCTATCATCTGACCCAGCTCAAGCAGTTGTGGTGGACTCGGGCGAGCAGAGTAGGAGCACGGTGAGCTGCCTGTCGAGGTGCACAATGAGGTGTCGAGTAGCGGCAAGCTTCGGAGGATTACGATGAGCTGGTGAGGAGGACTGGGACATGAGCATGGTGAGGATGCGGAGCTCGGCACTCGCGACGGTGGCGCAGCGATCAACGGAGGATCGCAATGAGAGGTTCTGATGATCTGCCAGACGAGCTGCCGGAGTGGCCTGTCGAGCTACCGGATAACCTGCGGCCGCCCTGGTGGAGCGGATGATCGGCAGCATCGGAAAAGATTGGAGGTGAGCCAGAGCAGGAAGAAGACGAGACGGGCGTGGGAGCTGCTGCGGAGGCCTCCGGCGAGCTACTGCGCGTGAGATGAGGATCTGATCGCGGAGGAGCTGGTGTGCGTGAGATGAGGATCTGATCCCTGTGATGGCTCGCGGGCGGGAGAATGGGAATCGTGGTGGACGGCGGAGACGGTGGCCGGAATTTTAAATGTTGATGAAACTAGGTAAATTTGTAACGGATAGAATATATATTGGTTTATTTGTAATTTGTAAAATGAATAGAGCATGCGCAGCTCTCTTTTCGGGACGGATGGAGTACCACTTTCTTCAATTGTATTGTATGTAAGAGCATCTCCACTCGTCTCCCCACAGAGCCCCCCACGGCCACTTTTTTTCATCCGGACGGCGAAAAACGGCCCAGTCAGGCCCCCGGTTCCTCGTTTTGGTCCGGATTTGAGCCTATTTTCGTCCGGACTCCCCATGCCATCCTCGGTTTCCCGGGGTCTCCCGGGGACTCCCGATGAAGCTAAACCAACCGCCCACGCCCACGTGTCTCCTCTTTCGTCCGGATTCCCCGAGCCATCCTCTTTTTCCCCGAGAAACGCCGCTTGGGGAGCACACGACTGGAAAACTACTCCTCCCCACGCCAAATCTTCCTCCAATCCGGACGAAAATTTCGCCGGATTTGGGCGTGGGGAGCGCCAACGAGTGGGGATGCTCTAATATATGAATCGAAGAGGCACTTGCACCGTTGGTAGTACCAACAGTGGTTAAGATTTATCAAAATTTGGATGAATCTATCTAGTACTATTTAGATGCATTTGAATTTAAACAAAATTTTGACACTTTTGGTGGGGACGGAGCAAGTAGTAGTGATTTTTTGACTAAATAGTAAGCAAATGCCCATGCCCAGCCTCTTTTTACTTCCCATAAAGTCCCGACTCACGTTTTATCCTCAAATCCCGGCCGCCGCCGGTGAGGGCATCTCCAGCGGCGCGACGCAAACGGACGCTGAGCGACCGCTTGTGTCCGACCGTTTGTGTCCGCCGTGACCGAAAATGCGTCGTGCACCACCTCCAGCGGCGCGACGCAAAGTGATCGGACCGTCCGCGGAGACGCAAACCTGGCCCAAAGTGATCGGGCCGTCCGCGGAGACGCAAACCTGGCGATGCCTCGAGACGCTCAAGGACGCCGCCGCCAACGCGAGGCTGGAGCAGTGCCTGCAAGAGGACGCGGCGGCGCACCGAGCCATAGCGGCCGCGTGGGAGGCGGCGGAGAAGCAGGAGACGAAGCGACGCAACGACGGTGCCGGCCCGTCAGGAAGCAAGTAGTCTAGGCCTATAGATCTAGTTTGTATAGTTTTTATGCATTTTTATGTACTACTTTTGAATGTTTTTAACTATGTTGCAATTCAAAAAATGGGTCGCCCCGGTGGGAGCACACCCAGACGCAAACGGACGAGCGGATAAAATATGTCCGCGGGGCAACGCAAACGGACGGTCGCGACCACTTTTGGGCGTCCAAAATGCGTCGCGCCGCTGGAGATGCCCTGAGTCGGCCAGAATTCATTCGCAGGAATGGGACGTACAGTAGAAAAAGAAAGGTGCCTTGTTGGTCCATGTGAAGTCGATCCGTCAATGAATGAGCAGCGTGACATACATACACCAGCAGCAGCAGCCCCCTTCAAGAGAAACAGCCTGGTCAACTGGAGATGGAATTAAACTCAATCCCGAGCAGCTCCACGCCACCCGACCGCACCCGTCCATGTGCGACGCGTCGATTCCGGTCCCCTTTCCCATCCCGTCCCGT
>NC_061511.1:51509530-51554639 GCF_022539505.1 Lolium rigidum | reverse complement strand
TCTCCTTCTTCGCGAAGGCTTCTCCGGCGTTTCGGCGTGAAAAAAGGAAAAAAAAAACACAGTCCCACTACAACAGTCCGGTCCCCTTCCCTGCTCCCGTTATCCGCTTCTCCCATCGATCCGCCGCCGGTGGCAAACCTCACAAATAACGACACTGGATACGGCGGCGGCGACGAGCTGCGAGGGCTCTCTGCGCCGCACAGCCGGGGACGGCCGACGAATGCGGGGGTCGATGGTAGGACGGCGGCGATCTCCAGGCGAGCTGCAGCAGCTCCAAATGGCGGACGAGGCGGCGGCGAGCTCGATGCAAGCGGCGGCGGCGCTGGCCTCCCTCCATCTCCCGCAACCAGGTGGGCGGCCCAAAGTTTTTTTCTTTTTCTTTCTAGTTTCATGTTCTGCTCCAAGCGACTTGAAATGCTAGTTCGGCTCCTGCATATTTCACTGGAATACATCGCAAAATCGTGAACTGAACCACCTGAAAATCTCGCAAGAAAACCCCTTTCTAGATGCGATACGCGATTACATGAACAAGCCTAGATTTTTTTACTTTCAATTGAGGAGCATCTTCTGGGAAGGAGCAAAAATTAATTTGTTGAGTGTTGGGATGCAGCAACTGACCCCCAAGATCGGAGGTATTTCGGGAGAGGGGCACACATAAAGCGCAAGGCGAAGCGAAAGTGGGGCAAAGTGGACTCTGTCGGGCTACCTCCCAGGCATCTTGGTCATCGCCAGTCAATCCGCAGGTCAGCCCTAGCAAATCCCCTCCACTGTCATCAAAGTTGTCCGTTAATGAGAAGTAAGATACCATGGGATAATTGTAGTACAATGTCTTGTTTCTGCATCTATATGTGTAGTTGCATCCAATGTTGCAGTTGATAATTTGATATGTTGAACCAGTAGGGTACGTAATGTTCTCATTTTTTTGTTTCATATTTTTATTTCCACTGATTGTTCATGCGACATCTGAATGCCATGTTGCAGTTAGATCTTGTACACATGTTTTTTGCCTGTTTTTCTATGCTTTATATAACGGTTTTCACCCATGCCATTTTTGAGGGACAGTGTTATAAGGTCACACGTACTTATATGTTGCTTGCTTCTTTTGACTACAGGAAAGGAGTTGGATCCATGAATGAAGCATTACAGGGTGAAGTGGGCATCAGGAGCCGTTTCAGTGCATTACGCATTCGGCAGATTATGCGGGGTCTTACACCCCGGCAGCAGGGATATGTTGCAAAGTATGGATTTGAGCATTTCAACCGCATTGGGAAGTTCACTGTCCACGAGCCGCTGGCTGAGTGGATAATGGGGAAGATAAACCCTCCATTCTCTGAGTTCAGAATTAACGCGGACAAGACAATAGTTTTCAGCAAGTCCCTTGTTCAGAAAATTTTGGGTGTACCGTCAGGGGAAGACCCATTGTGCTGCACGGAGAGAAGACGGACAAAATCGAGGAACTACGGGCTCTGTACTTAAATAACGGACTAAGGGCATCCATCCCCCATGCTGTTAGTTTGCTTAAGAACAACGAGGACGAAGAGTCCTTCATGAGGACATTTTTTCTTATTGCACTTGCAGCCGTGCTCACCCCCACCACTGGAAATACAATAGACCTTGACTACCTGTGGCCCCTTGAAGATATGTCAAAGGTTCAGGACCTCGATTGGGCTGGCCATATCACGGAGCATCTGATGGACGACGTCCAGAAATTTCAGTTCAAGTCCAGGGAGGAAAAAAAGACCAACTTCTGGGTTGGCGGGTGCTTGCCTTTGCTCATGGTTTGACCTCTCAATTTCTCCCCTCCTTCCCTCCCTCCTGTTGTACACTAGTGCACTGATGACATGGCTTTGATGCTGCTCCTGGCATTTCTTTTCTGATGTTATTGCTATGGTGATTCTGCAGTTATAACTTATAAGTACTTCATGTTGCACTCTGTTTGATTTAGTTGATGCTGCAATTATGGTGGTAATGGCGTTCTCAAGTTAAACTTATAAGCCATTCATTTTGCATTATGATTTTGTTGTTGGCATTTCTTTGTTGATGCCAGGTGATCTGCAGTTATATTCAGTTCATACTGCAGTCCGTATACATATCTTCTTCTCTTTGTTATTGTGATTCTGCAGCTTGTACACTTTCCTATTTAAATAAATCGTATGTAGATTTATTGATGTTATCCTTTTCAATGCCAGATTTTCTTTTGCCAAAAGCGTTCATAACTTTGTTTATACTATGAACCTTGTTTCAAACTCTGCTTTTGTAGATTGCTTACATGGACCACCTGGATCTTCCTAGAGGACGAATTGTAGACCGTGAAATTAACTACTCAGTGCCCAGGATCTGCCATGTTTCAAAGCATGATTTCCAATTTATCGCGATTGCTGACCTGCATCGTCAACATTACAAGTTTGCCACATTTGGAATACTTCCTGTATGTTGTTTTCTCTACCTTCTTCACTTTGTAGTTTGTGTTTGCAGCATACAATGTCTAAAGGCGAATTATTTTCCCATTCTTGCTTTTTATGGGTATTATGCAGTTCCGTAAAAGAACACCGTACGCTGATAATCTAAAAACCGAGACAGAAGTAGCAGAAGATGATCTTCATACTTTCTCCAACTTAAAGGATCAAGTCTTATCAGGGCAATGTGATCTTAAAGAAGTAGATGAGGAAAAAATAGATGAACTTGCACAGGAAGTCCAACCTGAAATCCTTCGGTTTACAGAAACAAGCATCCATCATTCCCCTTTTGGAAGAACTGATGTTTGCTCAAATCAAGGTAATACTGAGGAAAGTCGTATAGATTATTTTAATACTTCAAGGAGCACCATGATGATACCACACGATTAACAGGAACTAAAAAATCCTCTAGCTGTGGAAGGGGCAGTTCTAGCCAGAATACTACAAAGGCGGCTCTGACACCCTCTTCATCTGAGAAATCAGGTTACCATGTCAGCGTGCATGCACATATGCATCAAATCTTAATTGCTTGTGGATTTATTTATCTGTGAACTTTTGTACAGAAGAAGACAGTGCTCGAGAATACAAATCTTTTGAGTCGGATGCTCATCCAACACCTCCAGAAGCTGATTATGGGGTAATATTTAGGAGCTGTCTATCTGGAGCACAGATTGAGAAAGTAAACCCTCTTATCCAGAAGATTCAACCAGAAGCTATTGTATTCGTAGCTACCATGAGGAACTGCGATGTTCAACTACCTAGTCCTCTTCTGGTATATTTCTGTTCTTCTATATCAAATGTGCAGCTCACTGTTTTTTATATGAACTGGTTGTGGTAGCTACATTCCAGCTTTCTATATTCCCTGGTAAAATCCTGCCATTGTCAAGTTCTCGTGAACTTTCTAAATGATTGGATAAATGATTCTTTCTTGCTTCACAATTGAAACCATGCCTTTTCCGTTCAGCCTGAGTTTTCCTTTATTGGTTCTTGCGTAATGACATCGAATCTTGTCCACACATAACCAGATCATTTCGAAGGAACGTGCCTTAGCCACAGCTGCACACTTTCCGGATGAAAATGGGACTGTCACACTTCAGGTGCCAGGCAAGAGTGAGAAGTGGCGGCCGAGATTCTTCATAGAAAAAGGCACATGCATGCTTGCGAGCAACTGGTTGGACTTCGTGTGTGACAACCAAGTGCAGGTGGGCGACATCTGCATCTTTGTACCGGCAAAGGGCGGGGAAAGTTCCGCATTCATGGTCCATATAATTCGTGCTGAAGTTACTCATCATAGGGCTGTTAAAAGGGTTCGCACAAGCCATGATTCTTCGGTTGATGGGGAGGAATGACAAACCCAGATGTCGACTCGGAATGCAAGAGACTGATGCCTGTTAAAGGTTATAACGACTTTGTACAGAGCAACGCAGGGACATGTGTCTGTTTGAATTGATGGGGAGGAGTCAGGAGGAAGCCTACCACAGTCCAGTGTTGTTTTCGTAGACCAGTTCTAGTTTGTGAAACAGAATGATGAGAGTTAGGCAATTAGCATGTAGAAGCTCTTCCTGTTGGTGCCCTGTGCGTCTTTGGCATGTTTTCTGCTCTCTAATCAAGGTATGCATATAAGGCTGACATATTTTGGGCTTCTAGCTCAGCTTCTAGACTTGTTAAATTCAAGTTTTTTTTCCAGTAATTTTGCATGCATCAACGAGTATTGCCAGTTCTTGTTTGTCGTTCACAGACTGCGGTATCAGTAACAATGTAACTTCTTCTATGAAGTCAATGAACTCAGCATAAATAAGTAACAAGGCCTGGTGGCAACTATACATAAATATGTACTAATGGACGAAAGACTTCACCATACATTGTCAGCAAATACATATGCTCAAGTTGTATCACATGCAAAGGCAGAAGTGTGCATTGGCTCTAAGGTGTCTACAAACCAGTTCGGTGCTCTACTATTACCTTGGTAATACTATGAGCTCCCTTTTAGCCTTACTAATCAGTACAGTGAGCAGGGTTGCAGATCTGTATGTACCTCCTATTTGGCCATTTATATATCTGATTACTGGAGCACAAAGTCTTCAGGGACTTGCTGTACTCATCTTCAGCAATTCTGAAGGTTGGTGACAGTGCACCTTATGTTACTCAGAATTTCTGGTAGCAAGAGATAGTGAACTATTTTTTCAAGAAAATAAATGGCAGACACCACACCACTGTCTTTTCTTCAGATTCCAAATCGATGAGTTCCTCTAAGGTAAGCATATACTACTGTACATCTTTTTTTTTAAGGTTAGCGTATCTTTTGTTAAAGCTGAATGAAGTTCATCTCTTGGAGCGCTACAGCAAGTATATAAATGAAATCAACAATGTCTTCTAAATAGTTGTTTTTGATGTGTATGACCAGTACTCCTTGACCAGCTCGCGAAAGAGCGATCCTTCAGTTTCCATGAGCTTTGTAGGTCTGTCATACTCCACTACTCTCCCTGGAAGTGTTCACATATAGCTCATTAGTATGGAAAGATCCACAATACATTTGGTTTCAACTATAATCCACATATTCCATATTAACTGATGCTGGTCAATAATAAGGTGCCGGTAAGAGAAACATACCGTCACTCATTGCAAGCACCATATCACAGTCCATAACTGTTGGTATACGGTGAGCAAGCTGTAATAACGAGTGCAATTTTTGAATTCTCTCCGGATCGTTTTCTGAAGGACGGCATCTGTTGCGTTGTCTATAGAAGCTGTGGCCTCATCAAGAACTAAGATACGGCACCTTCTCAAAAGTACACGTCCCAGAGAGAAGAGCTGCCTTTGGCCCATGCTCCAGTTCGATCCATCTTCCATAACTATTATGATAAGCTCTTAATCAGTACTATGAAGGAGATAGTTACAAACACCATGCTATCGCGATGATGTAGCTAATAGGCATATGCTAAGACTACTAACTGTTTGACATATATAGGGCAAAAGCATTTTGACACCTATTTTGATTTTTTGAGATAACTAGAGCATAGCTTTATGTTCAGATCTGAAGTCTCCTACCATGTGAATCCAATCCCTGTTCTTTCTCCTGGACCGCTTCAAGAAGTTGGCATTTGTCAAGAACCTGCAGCACATTCAAATCCACTTTAGTGATTCCTTTTGAAATGCAGCATACGTGATATGGTCCTAAAGAGAAATGCCTCATGACTAACAAATACATTGGGTTCTTTTGGTGTAACGCCTTTTCATGTTAATGTTATCTGTTCATTGGGTTTGGGTAAGACGAGAAAAAGCAACATAGATAGTTGTGTACATTTTACCTCCCATATTTGTTGATCTGAGAATTGCCCAAGAGGATCTAGATTGTATCTTACTGTACCCTGAAAAAGTGTTGGATCTTGTGGAATGATACCCAAACGCGAACGCAGGTCATGTAAGCCTACTGTATCTGATGTCCATGGAGTCTATAATTATTTTCCCTCCAGCGAGGTTCAACAAGTCGAAACAGCGCACCGATTAGTGTTGTCTTGCCACTTCCTGTCCGACCAACTATACCAATCTTATCTCCAGCTTCAAACTTGCAAGTGATTCCATGTAGTACAAAGGGAGCATCTTTCCTATACCTAATCTGTTGAATGAAATTCAATTGCATAAGTTTGTTAATAGGATGGTACCTTGTACATGTAAATATTTACCTTCAAATCTGTAAGCTCCACATTGCCATCTTTGGGCCAATCTGGTGCTGGTCGATTTTCTCCGACAACTTCTGCTGCTTCACTTTTTATGTCCATGTACTGCCTCACCCGTTCCACCGAAATTATTTGATTTGCAAGCTTGCATTGGTTTTGAATAGAAAAAACAAACGACGTGTTCAGGGAAAGACCATAGGACAGTGCCATTCCCACAAAACCTGTCCAAAAGGAATTTATCATACCATTCGTAATGTTAATTTCCTGAATAGTGTGAAATACATATAGTTAGTTGACTCGGCACATACACATCAGGATTAAAACTGCATTTCATAATGTTAATTTACCAGGGCTAAAAGTTCCTTGAGGGAGAAGAACCATGAGAAAAGCGAGAAAAAGAAAGAACCACGGCGCTCATTATTTCCGGACGTTGAATCAACCATTCGATTGCTGCAAAATTATGGAAACATGGATCGGCATTCTTGTCAACAAGATCCAAATTTTCAGCAAAGAAACGATCTTCTTCCCCAAAGGCCCTTACTTGTTATAGCCCCCGAAATTGATTCACTCAAGTGATTTGCTAGAGTAGACTTGGTAGTGCCAGCGATCCGCATCAATTCCTTAGCCGTGGCTAGATAGTACCTCTGCATGAATTGGAGTATGAAACCAAATAACCCAAGAAACGGGGATGATCCATAGAGAAAAGAAGTCACACCAATTACCTGCAACCTAGTTGCCAAAACAACCATTGGCACGGATACAAGTAGAACTTCCCATTTAACAACAGCCAATACCCCTAGATTGCCATATGCATTTAAACTGGCAGCAAGGCTGAACATGAAAGCAAATGGAACATCAAGGTCAAGGATGTTCAAATCCAAAGAGACCTGCATTAGAAGAGAAAGGGAGCAAGTTAACCCCTCATGATAAACTCTCCAGGTGTAGAACAAACGTATAATTGCTTGTACTATCTATGTCCATGTATACAAGACCACTCAATCTTGTCTTAAGTCAAATGGTTTAAGTTTGACCAAGTTTACAGAAATAAATGTCAATATGTACACAACAAAATCAGGATCGTCAGGTCTATCATCAAATTAGTATGCTTTCAAACTATATTCATTGGGCATTGTAGATGTTAATATTTTTCTATAAATCTGTTCAAACTTAAACATGTTTGATTAATATAAGACTAAGTGGCCTTGTATACATGACCGAGGGAGGGAGTATATCTTCTTTAAGAATTCTTACCCGGCTAAGAACTCTTCCTATAGGAGTAGTATCAAAAAATGACATGGGTGCACGAAACAAGGAACTGAGTAACTGGGAAAATAAGAATCTTGATGTCTGAATCCCAAGGACAACGACTGATAAAGATCTTGATAGCAAGAAGAACATTGTGCAAACTCCGATAACAATGTACACATTAATTAACTTCAGTGTACTAATATGAGGATTTTGGACATTGGCGGCCATCCACGAACTCTGGGCTATCCTGCCGAGCAATGAAAATCATGTGAGAAATCACAGCAAAAGAGGCATACACCAAGCCTTTATTCTGCTGCAAGTAATACATATAAGGCTTAACACCAAGCATCTCCGAGTTTCCTTTTCCTCTTTCTTGATCAGTTGATCTGCTGGTGATGGCTTCACATAATCTCTATATCTGCTTCCATGACTACCATCCTTTTCATTTATCGATGTTTCCTTAGCTCTGCGAGGGGGTATGTTATTGAGATCTGAAACACCACTAGTATCTTTATGGCCATTTACAAGGTCCTTAAATTCTTTACAATCTGCCAACGAGTTTGGTAAGATCCAGAACGGATAACCTCTCCATCGGACATTAACTGCCCAAAATACATCAGTAGTATCAGATGACATTGACTAATAACTAAAATACTGCAGATAAAGATAATACATAGAGGAAAAAATATCCTCATATGGTTACGTCTTTCAAGGTAGAGAGAGATACCAAAATGGAGTCAAATACGGGCAGAAAATCAACTTGGTGGGTCACCAACAGGACGAGTCTTGTCCGATAGAGCACCCATTACATATTTCCGTCGGAAAGCAAAGAGATTCATAAAACAATGAGTAAGCAAACAGAAACACACCATTTGGGACTGATGTAACAAACAAAATTACAACTCCAGTTATTTTTTTCACATGACTAGAACCGTAAGGGACACTATAAGAAATAACAAGTTATTTTTTTCACATAACCGCCATCACCTTGGCTGCTATGATGTTGCCTGTGCCAGTAGTGTTGGCAAAGAGAAGGCGAGAATGTCAACTAAAGGTAACATTACTTGGAGTTGTGGTTTTATGTTGCATCAGCCCCAAAAGGTGTGTGTCTGTGTAATTTACTCTAACCCGAGTTTCACAATCAAATGATAAAACAATTTGCACACTTCCTATATGACCTTACATTGAAGAGTCTTGTTGCTCGTGTGGGCATCAACAGACCTGAAAGGGTCATCAAGAAGATATATATACTGCATTTTGGTATAGTGCACGAGCAAGTCTGGACGCGCTGCTTCGACCACCACCGAGGTTTACTCCTCTCTCCCCAATTTCGAGTACAATCTCCATATGGCATCATTTCAAGGTCTTTGACCAACGAGCACCGTTCAAGTGTGTCTTGGTATCTTTGCCTGTCCATCGAAGATCCAAACAGAATATTGTCTTGCACAGTTCCTGTTTGGATCCATGCATTCTGAGAAACGTATGCTATTTTCCCACATACTTGGATCTGAAATGTTTGTCCAAAGATCAGTAATTTGATATTAAGCACTTACGAAGAAAGAATTAATAAACATACTTCAAGTTGACAACTATAGTCAAATAATTTTTATGCGATGGCTAGGGATCGGACTACTGATCCTAGCATCCCGTCAGACCACCCCAGAATTGTTCGATCAGAGTGTCTTTGGGCTCGTTGGATTTAGTCCTCAGAACATGCACCCTCACAGCTACAGACTAGCTATTACTTGCTCCGTTCCAAAATAATTGAAAGTTCAATGTTCGTTCTAAGTCAATTGCTCTAAGTTTGACCGGTTTTGTAGGAAAAAAAATCTGTACATTTGGTTCCTTGAAGTCACCATAATACAATGGTTCATATGTGTTCATGAAAAGTCGAACAAACTCATAAATTGATACCCATGTGTTTCGTGGAAAGGTGAAGATAGCATACCATGCCTTCAGTCCTGGGGACTTCTCCCGGTACAGCAGCCAAAAGTGTCGACTTTCCTGACCCTACCTCTCCACAAATTGCAACCTTTTCTCCAGCTTTGACTACCAAATTCACATTCTTCAGAGTTGGTTTTGGTGGATTCTCATCCCATGAGAGACTGCACGAATTCATCGCTATATGGTAATAATCAATTCCAGCATGGTATCTCTTCCTCACTTGCCCGTTCAGCTCGGGTGCATCAAGGAACTTTACTATCCGAGTGAAAGCAACCTTAGCTCGTATCACAACTGCAATAAGATCCGGTATTGACCTTACTGGGTCATGCACAAGACGCAGAGTTGCCACGAAGGTGAAGACATTGCTCGCATCAAGAGGGATTTCCAAAATATAGCATGTGAGGAAGGTAGCTGCTGAAGCCAAAACAGGCGACACCCAGAAGAGGAAATTGTTGTACACCCTCCTAAGCTGGAATGCCCATAACCACTTGTACTCGACCTCCCTCAGCCCCTCGATGACCTTCTTGAAGTGGCCTTCCCATGCATATAGTTTCAAGACCTTCATATGAAGTAGTGACTCGGGACATGGCCTTCAATCTCACATCCTGTGCTTCCATAAGCTTACTCTGGAATCTGTGTTGCAGCTTGGCCAATGGAGCGCTGCAGAGCACATTGATGACAATGACGACTAGCGACGAAATCATCGCGGGGCCAACCGCGCTGTACAGAATCGCCAGACCAATGCAGAGCTGAACGCTTGTTGTCCATGTCTGATGGAACCAGTACGGGAATTCCCCGATCCGGTAGGCGTCGACGGTCACATAGTTGATGATTTGTCCAGAAGAGTGCTCCAGTTTCCCTTCATTTGACAGCCTCTGTTGTTTCTTATAAATAGCGGCGGACAGGAAGGACCTCACCTGCAGTCCTAATCTCCGAGTGCGGAAATACCACTGCCTCTGCGACAACGATTCACAACATTTGCACACGAACATTACGGCAGCAAGCACACATCCTTGGTATTCAAAGGTCCCTTTCCCAAGTGATACATTGATGAATGCCTTGAGAAGTATCGGGCCTGTAGATAAGGTGAGAATCTTGAGCAATGCAAAGAAACCCGAGACCAGGATCGCATGCCTGTGGCAAGAAACAATTGTCCAGAAGATTGATGGCGTGGCGTCTGACCCCAACGACTGCTTCAGCTTCTCCGTGAACATCAGGTACTGGCTGTGTGCTCGATCTTTGGCGCCTAAAAGTGGCATGTCTTTGTCCTCAATGGGCTTCTCATAGCCCATCTTCATCAAAGGATTCAACCACCAAAATGACATCTCGCTGAGAAAACCAGCTTGAGCAAAAGGAGTTACCTCGCCATCAGTCTCCGTGTTCAGGGGCTTGTATGAACCATCTCCAATTTCTCCATAACCCTCTTCATCATGGCTTGGTCGAATGGCATAAATAAGGAGGAGAGCCGCACTGGTAGGGACGGAAGATCTAAACAAGCCTTGACGGTGATGGTCTTGTGTGCAACAATATCGAGCAAGTGAAGAATAACAGATGAACGCTGTGAAGATGCTCTGCAAGACCGACCAAGACCGAACAAATGCCGCTCCAAGGAGCCGAGGCCTGATGCTGAGAGCCAAGTTGGTAAGGATCAAATTCAGTCCTTGAGATAATGCTACAAGACACCAATAAACAGAAGCATCCTGATTGAACACCAGCATCCAGAGCCCTAGCTCAAGATAAACCAAACCCAGGCAGCCATTGAACAGCAGAGCAGCCCAATGTAGTCGTGACCTGAGCGCGGAAGCTCTACTCTTTAGAGTTTTGACAATCAATTGGAGAGCGAGCACGGATACAAGCAGAGCGGTGATGCCAACCGAAACCAGACGATTCATGCAGGTAGAGGAGTTGAACATTTCCTTTGAAGCACATGAGGCCACACCTGAAATGTAGTCATGGAGTATTGGAGTGAGATGATCCCCCAGCATATATGCATAGTGCTGGTCAACAGGTAGCTTTGTATGTAACATGAGCTGAAGGGTGAGGAGAGCACTGACTTGTGAGGGAACCCAGATGTTCAGTCTCTGTTGCACACGGGGGTGGATCAGCTCCTGTTAGCCTGCAGAAACCATGAACGAGAAACTAGTCAGGACAAATAAAATCGAGGAGCCCCGAAGCTGGCAGTGTACGTCGTTGCACGTACAGCTAGATCAAAAGAACAAACCGCGAAAGAATGGGACCAGAAACCAAGACAATGCACAGAAGAGAACGTGACTATATCACCCACATATGTGAGCTAGAAGATGCGAGTGATAACAGGGCCGGACGCGAGGAAATTACCTTGTGGTCACGACGGCCAGACGCGAGCACGGTGCAGCTCCGGATCTGAGTTCCACAGCGCTGGTGTCATCGACGACATGGCCGGCGGCTTGCTTGAACCTAGCTTGGAGTCGACGACGAAAACCCAGACTAGGCCACCTGATATGGACGTTACCGGTGCCGGGGAAGACGCCGCGTGGCTGGCTGGTATCGCTGTCACCGGCGCCGGGCAAGACAGCCACGAATGCACTGGATCTCGTGGTCACCAGTGATGGCGACGACCGCCGCGGAGTCGGGAAAGAAGGCTGGCCGCGAATCATGGCTGCTCCCGGTTTGCCTCAACGCTCCAAGAGGGAACGAGAGAGACTGTGAGGTTGGAGTGACAGCGCGCGCGGGTGTACAATTTTTCAATTATTCCTCGGCTTATAAACATAGTACTCCATTTGGAGTGACAGCGCGCGAGAGAATACTGCATTTGTCAACTTCTCATGTCCATCTCTTGGCATATTTGTACTCCTGCGATGATTAGTTAGATACGACATTTCTTAAGAGCAATTTATATTCTCTACAATTCCCTTGCACGCTATTATTATTGATAAACTTACGAGTCAACTTGGCAGTACTACTAATTTTGTTTGTTCATACAACGTCCTTAGCCTTTCACTACTATTAAGGAATCAATCATCTAGTACCAATTTTCGAAGTTTGCGCCAAGAACCTTCAGCACATGTTGTTCAGTAAACTCCACATAATGCTCATTTCTTTTTGACTCTTACCATATGCATCAAGTTGACCATCTTAATTAATCGCGTATGTTAATATGGAGCTTAGCCGCCATTCTTCACAAGGGAACCAATCATCTATCCCTTTTTTTTTTTGCATTATTCATTGACTGACTAGACCTAGTTTGTCTGCCCAGGAACACGAACCCAGGAAGTCAAGCTATTTTGGCCGGGGATGGGAAAACCAACGTGTGGTTGGATGGTTAGGAGAGCATTGATACCCTCAATCCACCAAAGTTCAAACCTCAGGTTTGACACTTTAGTGTCTCATTAAAAGGCAGAATATTTTTCAGTGGAAGGCGACGTTCCCGTTTGTATCAGTTTCTTGGACTCACTATGGTAGATATCATATTCAGTGATAAATATCCTCATTACAAATGTTTGGTCTGTCATGTATTAGGGTTAATTATTGGTTTGCCACTACAGCCCGCGCAACACTTAGTTTTGCCACTAGAGCAGAATGGTTCTCAGTTTTGCCACTAGTATGTGTGCAACGGCTCGTTCCGTGAGCCTGCCGTTTCATTCAAGTCAAACGTCCATGACTCGGCTGTTTCAGGTGGGACCAGGCGGAGACGCGTTTGAAAAGAGGACCGTTGCTGGCCGTTTCACGTGGGACCCACAAGGTTTGGCTTTGGGCAGATGAGAAGGGTGTTTAAAAAATGGTGAAAAATGAACAAACAAAAAAAAGGGTGCGGCTAGGACTCGAACCCAAGACCGCTTTGTTTGGTAGCGTGAAGAATTGCTCTGGTAACCAGTGGGGCAGATGGAAAGATATTGAAAACCGAAAGGAAGAAATCTAACTATAGTTAGTTCTAGTTCGTGACTTGGTTTATGGTGTAAGGACGTATATGTTTGTTCTTTGTGTTTATGCACGCTGCTTAACCAAAAAAAAGGGTGCGTCTTTGTTATTTGAAGCATTACGTGTTTGTGGTTTAGGTTGAAAAATAATCAAACAAAAAGGGTGCATCTTTATATTCTTGCGGGGAAAATGGTGCATTTATCTGATTTCAAGCATTGCGTGTTTGTGATTTTTTGTTTCATACTATGGGTACCCTACTTATAATACATCAAAGTTCATACTTGGATCCATGTTTGTGATTTCATGATTCATACACCCTTGATATATTACATCGAAATCATAGAAAACTAAGATATATGAGATGCAAATATTGGTAGCCGGATCATCACGCAAAATAACTTAGATAAATTCGATACATAAGATGCTTAGTTCCACCATTACACGGAAATAACTTAGATAGATAGATAAGTTGAGTGACACACGACTTGACACGACTCAACACAGAACCACATAGAAAATGAAAATGTAAAGCTAAAAAAACATGACAAGGTTGACGAGAACACATCTTGGCCGCACCACCTGCCGCACCACCTGCGCCGCACCACCTTCTTCACCGGCGTCTTCACTTGTAGTACGGGAGGCAGTGCATAGGTTTCCCGGAGAATAAGATGGCGTCGCAATCGGTGAAGACGTTGTAGGTGGTGAAGAAGATTGACTCGCAGCCGCACCAGAAGACCTCACCGAGGAGGGCGTACGCGTCAAATCGGTTGGCGAAGGTGACCGTGAGCAGCTTGAGGGCGACGCCTTCACGAGACTCGTTGACGTAGTACATGACGGGCGAGCCCGGTGGGAGGTGGGAGAAGCCCTCGTCGAGGAAGTCTCGAGTGAGCTCGACCTCGGTCCTCCACCTCGACTTTGCCCACACACGGAGCGTCTTCTCGACGAGGACGTCCGCCGGATAGAGTAGCTCCGTCGTGGTGCGCGGACGGCGGAAGGTCGGTCCCGTGTACTGCATCTTCGGAGAGGCGAGAGAGGCTCGCTTGGGTGCGTGGTGCTTTGGAGAGGGAGAGGAAGAGAGGCTCGCTCGGTTGGTGTGTGGGAGAGGAAGAGAGGCCCCTTATAAAGAGGTTGGCTCATAATTGGGTGGTTCCTAATGAATTAACGCGTGGCTAGCCGTCTTCCAAAAATAATTAAGCGGGCCGCTGCATCGCTGCGAGAGCTGAGACGATGGCAACGCTGAGACGCTGCGTCGATGCATTAAAAGGCGTCGGCGAGTGAGGTACGTGGAAAGGGCCGTTGGCGTGGCGCCTGCATGGCGCATGCATCGCAGGCCTAGACACGCGGGACGGCCCAACGGACATTTCAGTGTTCTTATAGCCCACCGTACGCGTGGAGAAAGGAACCAATGAGGTTGAAGAACGAGGGTGTCCATGGATCGGCCCCGAAACCTTCTAGAAGGCTAGATCGGACGGCTGGCGTTACCGCAGTGAACGGTCCACAATGCAAAACAGAGCAACCCACGGATCGGTCCAGTTTCCTTCTAGAAGAATAGGGTTAGCTGGTCAAAATTAGGCTTTGACCAAACTTGAAATGAGCATAAAAAATTCAAAAAAAATCGAAAAAATGGAAATCCTTCTCACATAGACTTCTTATGTCATATAGTACCGATTCTAGTTGATAAACATAGTCTACATGCTGTTCAACAAAAAAACCATGTGTCTAATGTGATATCTCAAACACTGGGGTACAAGTTCGAGGGTGAAGACAAGAGGTTTAGGGTTTGGAACATGAAAAGTTTCAAAAACCTCACCAAAGCTTCATTTTGGAGTGAATAACAAGGATCCATGCTTAGTTTTACAATTCCATGTTTAAAACTTGATAAAATGATGGTCAAAGTTAGGTTTGACTAAATTTGAGATGAGCATAAAAAATTCAAAAAAAATCAAAAAAATGGAAATCCTTCTCACATAGTCTTCTTATGTCATATAATACCCATTCTAGTTGATAAACACGGTCTACATGCTGTTCAACAAAAAAACCATGTGTCTAATGTGATATCTCAAACACTGGGGTACAAGTTCGAGGGTGAAGACAAGAGGTTTAGGGTTTGGAACATGAAAAGTTTCAAAAACCTCACCAAAGCTTCATTTTGGAGTGAATAACAAGGATCCATGCTTAGTTTTACAATTCCATGTTTAAAACTTGATAAAATGATGGTCAAAGTTAGGTTTGACTAAATTTGAGATGAGCATAAAAAATTCAAAAAAATCAAAAAAATGGAAATCCTTCTCACATAGTCTTCTTATGTCATATACTACCCATTCTAGTTGATAAACATGGTCTACATGCTGTTCAACAAAAAAACCATGTGTCTAATGTGATATCTCAAACACTGGGGTACAAGTTCGAGGGTGAAGACAAGAGGTTTAGGGTTTGGAACATGAAAGTTTCAAAAACCTCACCAAAGCTTCATTTTGGAGTGAATAACAAGGATCCATGCTTAGTTTTACAATTCCATGTTTAAAACTTGATAAAATGATGGTCAAAGTTAGGTTTGACTAAATTTGAGATGAGCATAAAAAATTCAAAAAAAATCAAAAAAATGGAAATCCTTCTCACATAGTCTTCTTATGTCATATACTACTCATTCTAGTTGATAAACATGGTCTACATGCTGTTCAACAAAAAAACCATGTGTCTAATGTGATATCTCAAACACTGGGGTACAAGTTCGAGGGTGAAGACAAGAGGTTTAGGGTTTGGAACATGAAAAGTTTCAAAAACCTCACCAAAGCTTCATTTTGGAGTGAATAACAAGGATCCATGCTTAGTTTTACAATTCCATGTTTAAAACTTGATAAAATGATGGTCAAAGTTAGGTTTGACTAAATTTGAGATGAGCATAAAAAATTAAAAAAAAATCAAAAAAATGGAAATCCTTCTCACATAGTCTTCTTACATGGAATTGATGTGTTGTGAACTTATTTGGCCAATTTAGACAAGATCAAAAAAACTTGCTTAGAAATGAGGCCATTTACCCTACCTTTGGAGCTCTTTTTAGCACATTTTGACATGAGTTTCTCAAAACATGTAATCTCATCATTCCAACATCATTCAAACATAGTTCAAACATGTACTCTAATAATTCCAACATCATTTTGGGAATGTATCTGCCTCTTTTTGCTTGGCCACATTTCTATGCATAATTTTGGGAATACTTCGAATGATTATTCGAAGCATGTCACATTTTGGGAAATCATTGAAGAAAGCTTTAATCCATGTATTTGGCTGCAATTCCTCCACCCATGCCCAAGCTTCTGCACTGTCCACTTTCATTTTTTCCATATTTCTTTCCCAAGTTGGAATATTTGTAGACCTTGCAACTGCCCATAGATCATTCGTCAGAGTTTGCCCGTTGTGTTTCTTGTGAAAATTCCGGTAAACGTGTCTCACACAGGTGCCTATGTTCTGAATCGGGGAAAACTTTCTTCACTGCATTGATGAGGCCCCGTAATATAGAGACAATGTTAATCAGAGAATATTCTTGTGAATATGGCAGGTCGACTGAAAAGTTAATTATGCCCAAGCCCAATATAGAGAATATTCTTTTCCCTTTTCTGGCTAGACATTACAGATCAAACTCAAGGACTTGTCTATATGTGTTCAGCTAGTGTGCCTTCTGTTCAGCTCGTGTGCTGATGCCATTGTGCTGCATCCTATAAATGGCATCCATCTACTGAACCAGAAATGCAAACAAAGATGGACAATGCCATGAGTTGGAGGAGGAGCACTGGCTCTACTGGTGCCTCTGGCTCCAGAGATGCCTCTCTGTCCGGAAGTGCTTCCATGGCTAGGGCGGACAAGCACTTGCTAGTTTATCGTAGGAGAACCTTGGAAGAGAGGGAAGCTGCTGCTGCAAAGCGCAGGGAGGAAGAAGAAGCTGCTGCTAGGCTGAGGGAAGAGCAACAAGCAGCTGTTACCCTGAAGCAGCTAGGTGAGTGCTTTAGGACTACACAGGTCATCCAACTTCCAACAGACAGACCAAAACCTACTCCCAAACCGAGAAGGTACCATGTGTCACCAAATCTTGAAGAAAAGGTGAAGGCTGGAGTTATGTTGTGCTGGCTGAAGAAGGGCATGAAGAAGATGAAAGAGACACTGAAGATTGGTAGAGGCAAGGACAAGGGCCAAGTTTATCATAGGAAAGGTTAAGGGTTAAAGCATGGCATGTAGTTTGTTGCTGTTTCAGTCATGTAGTTTGTCTGAATAAGAATGTAAGGCCGTCGCCGCCACTAGCCATTTCGTCGAGCAGGTGGAGGGCGTACTGGCGGAACGAGCGACTACGTCGCAAGACGGTGGGGCAGAGCAGGTGCTCCTGGAGGTGGTGGCGGTGGAGAAGGTGTCCACGCGGGACGGCTGCGCGGCGGCGCAGGTGGTGGCGTCGCAGGTGGTGCCGGCAGGGGCGCGGATGGTGGTGGGTGCAGTGGATCGGTGTGTGGCTGTGTGGCGGGAGCAGGGGTAGTTCGGTCTTCACCTACACCTATTTGTCATTGCGCGGTCCTACCTGTAAGATCCGGCCCCACTTTCAGTAACGGCGAGAGACGGAAACGTTTGAAGCCTGGCCGTTTGGCCTCGATGGAGCAGCTGCGCCAGAAGCGGTGGCAAAACTGAGCACCATTCTGTTCTAGTGGCAAAACTGAGTCATGCGCGGACAGTAGTGGCAAACCAATAATTAACCCCATGTATTAAGGTAAGTAGGTGACAGATTGACTTTTTTGTCACATATGATCATACATGCATGACGGTATCAACTCGCATCATGGTTAACCGTCACGGATAATCCCGTTGACGAAATTGAATTCGTGGTACATTAGTCCATCATTAATTGTAGGACCCGATTGTCAATGTTAATGTACAAAAGCATAAACTAGTGTATTCAAGTGACGTAGGACTTTATCCAGGACGTCCATGTGCAAGAAGATTGGTCAAACTAGTGTATTCAAGTGACGTATTTCACATGAAGGAGATCATTCTCTCTCTCTAGTAAATCCAACCGTGGCACATGACAGACTCACTCCGATCATGCATCAATTCATCCAACAGGACACTGTGCCTCCACCCATATTTAAATTTCAGAGTTTAGACCGCACCTACAATACACCATGCACATAATAATATAAACAATGCTCAAATTAGCACTAGTTCTTATGGTTCATGATTTTTACAAGGACCAATACTGATTTGATTCCATAAGTAATAAACATTGACTAAAGTTAGCACAATAATTCCAGATTTTGATTATTAACATGTATAGATGGTGAACACATGATTTTGATGTTCATAGACTTAACTTAGCACACAATTCCTGATTTTGATCTCAGTACACATCATTGGCACAAACTGTAAACTAGATACAAGGTCTTAAAAAATGATCACATGTTGACAATAGAAAATAAGCATATGATCATTTTATTAGCCATGTTAATATATGAGTTTGTTCTTCATCAAAAAAGATGGACACATTCACGCAACCGCACGTCAAGAATTGAGAGTCACAGCGAAAATTAGATACATCACAAGTTGCAGATGTCAAAATCAAAGAAAATGAATCGGACAATGTTGGACACACACGGAGCCACAGGAGCCTAGGCACATAGCCATCCTCCGTGCATCGCAGGAAATGGCATCGCCGGCCACCAACAAATGGGTGCAGGAATGGTCAGCGGCCGACTGTAGGATAATCACGGTGCATTTCTCCTCTAACGATGGCGATGACAAAGTCAGATACGGCGATGACATCGACCGGAGCGGCTTCGACAACATGCAATAGCTCTGGGTTTACGTTTAAATAAATGCCATTGAAATTTGAAATATATCATAAAATTTAATGAAACTCATTAAAAATAAACCATGTTATGCTTTTAAGGAGCTTTAAGAAGAATTCATGATAATAAAAAAGATATATATATGATAATGGTAATTAATATTATCTATTAATTAAAAGGAGTGAAAAAATCATTTCCATACACTTCCCTTTTCCTAGTATAGTACCTCATTTACATAATTAAAATGCTTTCCATGGTATACTTATCCTTGATATATGAGGAGGAGCGTATTCTGAGTCTAATTTAGGTGCATGTTAAACACACCCTTAAGAATAAATATAACTTTTTTCCATGCATTCCTCTATAAATAAAATATATACCACCTATCCTGAGCATCTAAAACGACACAATTGCAGCTGGATCTGAGGAATCCTGATTTCCCCGGAGATGACAGAAGGTAATGAGGGGGAGTGTTTGTGTCTGCTTTAACGAGCGAACAAGTGTCCGTGTCGACGCGAGGGGTATTTTCTAAGAAAAGATTTATAACATGACTGTTGCGGTCAGAAACCCACCGGTGAGCAGCGACGGGCAACACAGTAGAGCCGGGAGGCTCCCAGGACTGCGGCTGGCCCTGGTCCCTCCGAGCGACGGCCCGCAAAGACTCGGCACGCACGTCCGATGCTGATGCAAGGGCGTGTCACCTGACCTATACCTGGTCAGGAAGGTGTTGGATGTGCCTCGCTTAGTTTCCTGCATGACATACACGTAAACATTAAATACGAGCCTCGATCGGCTCTCAGGTTGTCCTGTGAATCGGTCAAGGAGCCGATTCACCCATGATCCGTACGAGGTGTACGATCAGATGGTGGTCCTGCTTGATCAAAATAAAGCTAAAACGACCTACTACGATTTAGGGTTTTCACCGCATAATCGGAACATCCTACTCGTGATTGAGCCTGGCGGTCACGCACGGTGATCGTAAGCCGACCCTAGACAAGGCCTAAAAACCAACACTAAGTTGATCCTCGGAACATCCTGTCTAGGGCTAGCAAACTACACCCTACGCGCCACTGGATCCTTCAACCCGTTTGTAAGGCCTAACTATATATGCAGATATTAAACTAATCCTTGAAGAACAAGGAGCAATCATAACGGATCGGATCTACTAAATAATAATCAAGCGGGGTTCCGCCCTTACACCTAAGATAGGTGTAAGGACGGCTAGATGTCTAAGGGTTGCACGACGACAGCATATGATACGATGAACAATGCTAACCCTAACACATCTATGATAACTACGTTGCTCGCCATCAAAAAGGCTTCAGCACGAGCAACGCATGAACAACGAATAAACGTGTAGCTGCCTAGATCGCAAGATGCGATCTAGGCAGCATGATGCTTACCCGGAAGAAACCCTCGAGACAAGGGAGTTGACGATGCGCCTAGATTGGTTTGTGGTGAACGTGATTGTTGTTTATTTCATAAACCCTAGATACATATTTATAGTCCGTAGACTTTCTATCGTGGGAATAATCCCAACCGGGCACGAGCCAAACTCTATCTAACCGACACGCATCCTACTATGTTACAGATACACGGGCAAACTAGCCCAAACTTTGTATACAAGGCCGATTCATGTATTTCTTCTATGTATATTCTTCAAGCCCATCTCCAATCGCGGCCCACCTCTGATCTGATCAAATTCTGGTGATAACAATGACATAAGTTGTACTAGAAAGCTTAACCATCCTCTATTTCGCCAGGGAGGGACTATGTATCTATGGTGCGCTTTTAAGGAGCTTTACCAAAAATTAATGAAAATAAAAAGTAAACATATGATAACAGTAATTAATATTATCTATCTATTAAAAGAAGGTGAAACGAATCCTTCTCTCTTACTAGTAGTTCTCACTATATCGTGCATAGATACGTCCAAATCTAAATACATCTGCGAAGGATGGATGAGATTTAGATGATTAAAATGCTTCCATGGTAAAAATTTATCCTTGATATAATACAACCCCAAAAAGTATTGTGACTATTAATTTGGTAAGTGTCAAACACGCCCTTATGAATGCAAATTTTTTGCATCATGTTCTCCTATAAAATGTACCACCTAGCCTAAGCATTCAACTCCCATCGATCACTTATACCATTGATAATTCACTTAGTGCTCAACCAAATAACGAGATGGGCAAGAAAGTTTTCTTCATGTTGGTCATCCTTCTCATCGCCTCCAGTAAGCATTGGGATCTTGTTCAAAGTTTCTATGAAGATTTTAATATTGCCACATGGATTTAGTTCAAATCTTGTTTGGTGCATACATACAGTCGAGACAACGCATATGATGGTAAGGGGCGTGGTGCTGTGCGATGTGCCAGAGCTGAATTGCATGTTCAAGTGCTATAAAGGGTCTGGCAAGTGCCTGCGGTGTTGCCAGGACCTCGGCCTCGTCCATGGTTATTGCAGCCTCTTCCGTTGGAACCTCTGCTACTGCTGCAAAAACTACACGGACATCGCAGGTTCCACCCACCACCGACAGCAGCTGCAGACAGACGCCCCGACACCTACTCCTCACTTTCTTTATGCCTGATCATGTTCAGTTTGCATCTTCTACAAATTTACATGTTATACAGAATACTTGTTGAGTTCGATTAAGAGAATAACGAAATTGAAACCCGAAAACATCAAATGCCTGGTTTTGTTTTTTCCTTTTTCAAACTTCAAAATTTCTAATTTTAAAGTTTCAAAAAAATTCGAAAAAAATATGTAGACATAGAGAATGTTGAAACTTATCGGCGTGTAAATTTTTAGATTGAAATACATCATATATTGTCCTCAGTAAAAATAACAAAGTCTTACAAAATGACGAAATCTAGATTTTCGTGTACTGTTCACCAATGCTGAAATCAAGATTTGTTATTTTTTCTGAGACCAAAATACAACACATTTCAATATGAAAATTTACACACCAATCGATTTTAACATTCTCTGCATCAACATATTTTTTTCAAAAAAATTTAACATGTTTAAAATGAAATTTTCGTAGGTTCAAAAAGTGGCCTACATGTAGCTCGAGCTACAAAATTCCATTCTCAATTGAAAGAAGTTACCCAGAAATTCAAGCTACTTGACCTCTTTGTAGTGCCACATGTTTTATTTTTTTTTACAAAAAATGCACTGACAGTAGTATAAATAGCCCTAAAAGTAAAGAAAATTACAAATTGGTACTTGGACCACCTAGCGACGACTACAGACACTAGCACAACCCAAGGCACGCCACTGTCCTCGCCCCTCCATCGCCAGAGCCGAGCAAAGCTTGCCGTAGTAGAGATTGTTGTGGTAGACAGACGAGACGTCGTCGTGCTAAGGTCCCAAAGAACCAGCACACCAGAGCAGCAACCATTACAAATGATGACACGAAAACCGACTGGATCCCATGAGATCCGATGGGCACACAACACCACACGCCCCCATCGGCGCTAGATGCACCACCGGAGCGAGGATAGGGCGGAGAGGAGCATATTCTAACTTTAAGATGTAGCCGCCACCTCACCATCCCAAAAAAAATAATGAAAAGCAAACTAAATTAAGAATGAAAACTCCCCGCCAGGCGAGGGACCGTGGTCCGCCACACCTCCAAGGCCCCAAGGCCACGAAGGCGCAGCGGACCGGGAGGACGGAACCATAGATGGATTTTGTGGCGTCCGCCGCCTTCTGATTGCCTCTCCTTGGAGGTACCGGTTCGGTATTGTGCTCCCAATCGCTACATGTTTTATTTAAATTTGTTTACCATATAATTCGAGGACTAGTTGCTAGAAAATATATCTAAAATAACGTGGTGTGAGAGTACTATTGTTTTCTTTAGATGGCATGGACATTTAAAACTAAACTCTAGCATAATTATTTACTATTAAAGATGTTCTAATTGATAAACTTGGTAACACTGATTATCCATGAGCGTGAAAAGTAGAACGACAAGATTTCCGTGTGAGCCTCCACCACATGTCCTATAACCCCTCTACTCTTCTCAGTTGTGCAACGCCTGGAATGTGTAATTGTTACGCCTGGATGTTTCCAACTAGATGCTAGACCATAGAATATTCGGCTAATGCCGAAAAGTTGTTGCATTCGATGCTAGGGCGGAAATACACCAGCTCACACTAGCATGCCCCTCGTGCACCCTTGACGCCGGGGGCGATACGCCGCAACTCTCGTCGAAGGAGGCTATCAGGAAGTGCGATACACAGGACAATCCAGCAAGCACTCTTTGAGACCCGAAGCCTCGGTTCCTCGGGAGGAACCCCGTCAGAGGTTCCGGTAACTATGGTCCACTCCAGATTGGCCTGGCCCCCTAGAGCCTCGTGGATTCGCAGCTCGCCACCATGGGCAAACTAACGGAGAACGAGAAGCATAGGTACGAGGGTAAGGGATAGACGAACAAGAAATAGTGTAATAATTGATAGATTTGATTGTTTTTATTCAGTCGGCCATCACCTCTCACGTACATATGAGGTGGCTAGTCTTCCCGTACAAATAAGGGTCTCCTTTGCACTTTCCATACAAGAAAAAGACACTAGTTTCCGTTCAAAAATCCTAGATCTAGCCTAACTTGGATACAATCTGAATCTGACTATGTTTATATCCTGCTTCTCGTCCTGGCTCTGGAAAAATACTTGTGCGAACAACTCTCGTGTTTATCACTTTACCATCAAATAACTGCATCTTGGATGGAGATGCTGCAAAAATAAAACTCGTGCGAACAACTCTGGTGTTTATCACTTTACCATCAAAGGTTGTATTGATAGATCTTTAGGTCAATATTCAACTTCCAGTTGGATCCGTCAGACACGAGACTTGGTTACTCGGATTTGTCATGGCTCTGTGGACGGTTGGTCGGATCAAGGTGATTCCAGTATCAAAGTTGTACGTATTGATGATACAAACAACTTTAGTATTGAGTATTGTTTCATCCAGGGCTATCTTGATGCATATGCAAGCACATCTTCATTTTCAGGTCGGAACCATCAGACAGAAAATTACCGGAATCTTGTCAAGTCTCTATGGGTCGCACCATAAGCCGGATCCAGATGACTCCAAAAGCAGAGTTTTACATTTCTACAATACGTCATCTTGAGGATATTCCTACTAACATCTTCATACGGTGTCTTCCGGGCATTTCCACCTTAAACCTGGGGTGGCCAAATTCTGACCTAAATCATTTGGCCTTCTTCTTGGCGTTACTTTTTAATATCTTCAAATTCTAGCGTTCTTCCTTACTTGCTAGGATGACTTTTCATCCGACATGAGCCTAAGGTGATCGATGCGGCATGGATCTGTCTAAGGACTAAGGTAGCCATGGATCCAAGTAAGTAACGTTGGTGAGTACTTCGTGAATGTTACTTCGACGACTGGCATACTACAACATGCAGTGGTATGCAGGGTCACCACAGTTGGTATCAGAGCAAAAGCTTTGACCTTAGGTTGGAACCTAGTAAATGGGACGAACCGTTAGGAGTCAAATAGGATTAGTAAAGAATTCTCTAAAAATATGGTGTATATTCACTTGAGAATAAAACAATCATATGTTCACTTGAGAATAAATTAATAAACATACTTCAAGTTGACAACTATAGTCAAGTAACCGTCAAAAACAACAACTATAGTCAAGTAAGTTTAAAGTGATGGATGCGACGGCTCCTCCCCTACTCTACAATCCAGAGTTTTCGGCCTGGCATCAACAAGATGCCGCGATCATGTCGGCGATTATGTCGACGTCTACTGAGGAGATTCAAGGGATGATCCTCTTTGCCACTTCACCTGCTGATGCGTGGGGAATACTGTCATCCAGCTTCAGCTCTCAGACAACCGCTCGGTCCATGGCGATCCGCGGTGCTCTCCATGACTGCAAGAAGCTGGACTCCACGATCACCACATACTATAACAAGGTGAAGGCACTGTCAGACTCGCTGATGTCAATCGGCCAGCCCCTCACCACCGCGGAGTTCACTGGCTACCTGATGAAGGGCCTCGGACATGACTACGACTCGCTGGTTCAGATTGTCTCGGCAAACACCCTCACCGATCCGATGCCACTCCGTGATGTTTATGCACAGATGTTGGCAACTGAGCAGCGCGTGAATGAGCGCAAGGAAGAAATATCCGTTGATATGCAGATGTCGGCGAACTATGGGGCTAAGGCATCGGGTGGCAAGCAAGCAATTTCAGCAGTCCTATCGGCCACCAAAGAACCCCGGATCACGGGGAAACCGACATACACCAAGCCGGGGTCACCGTTTTCTTCTCCACCGTCACATACTGGCGCTGGACGTGGTGCGCCTACCGGTGGTGGTAATCGTCCCACTTGCCAAATCTGCTCAAAGGTGGGGCATGTGGCATCCTGTTGCTTCAAGCGCTTCGACCGTAACTTTCTCGGTGCTGGGAACGATGGACGCTACATGGAGAAACAGGTTGCAGCCTTTTCCGTTACTGCTTATCACGGGTCTACATCATCCTTTCCCGTTGATCCTAGCTGGTACGCCGACACTGGTGCTACTGATCATCTCACCAATGAGCTCGACAAGCTTCATGTGAAGGAACAATACCATGGCAAGGACCATGTCCACACAGCAAATGGAGCAGGTATGCGCATTACTCATATTGGTCAATCTACACTTCCTACATCATCACAACACCTACACCTCAAAAACATCCTTCATGTACCATCTGTTACTCGTAACCTTTTGTCAGTTAAAAAGTTTACCCTTGATAACAATGTCTTTTTTGAGTTTCACCCTTGGTATTTTCTTGTTAAGGACCGACGCACGAGGGAGGTTCTTCTTAGAGGGAGCTGCCGTGGAGGTCTCTATCGACTTGATGAGTTATCCACTTTCAAGCATGTGTTCAGCAGTGTCAAGGTGTCCCGTTCGAGGTGGCACTCACGTCTAGGTCATCCAGCCACTCCAATAGTTCAACATATTTTGCATCGCCATGAACTTCCATCCGTGTCAGTCAATAAAGATGTAGTTTGTGATGCTTGCCAACAAGGCAAAAGTCACCAGTTGCCATTTTCTCTTTCTACTCGTGTTGCTACAGCTCCTCTTGAGATTATTTTTTCTGATGTCTGGGGTCGTGCCCAAACCTCTCGTTAGTGGACATGAATACTATGTTAGCTTTGTTGATGCATATAGCCGGTTCACTTGGCTTTATCTCCTTAAACGCAAATCTGATGTGTTCCAAATTTTTCTTCGGCTTCAGCAACACGTTGAGCGCCTCTTGAATAGAAAGATCATACATGTGCAAACTGATCGGGGGGGGGCGAGTATCATCGCCTTCATATGTTTTTCCAGGATATTGGTATTTCCCATCGTGTGTCATGTCCTCACACACATCAACAGAATGGCACCACTGAACGAAAATATAGACACATAGTCGAGACAGGTCTAACTCTTTTAGCACATGCCTCTGTCCCTTTTCGCTTCTGGAGTGATGCATTCACGACTGCCTGTTTTCTCATAAATAGACTCCCTAGTCGAGTCATTGATATGCAAACTCCTATAGAGCGTCTCTTAGGTGAAGTACACTGATTATACCTTTCTAAAAGTTTTTGGCTGTGCATGTTGGCCTCATCTTCGCCCATATAATACTCACAAACTTGAGTTTCGCTCGAAAAAATGTGTCTTCCTTGCTTACAGACTCTCCTCCACAAAGGCTACAAATGTCTCCATATTCCTACAAATCGCATGTATATTTCTCGCGACGTTGTGTTCGATGAGAATGTTTTTCCCTTTTCCAACTTGCCTACCCAAAATACTCCCACCAATACTTCCACAACACCTCTTCGCTCTGACCAATTTGATGATGCTGCATACTCTCTATTGTTGTTGGCTAACCATGGTGCAGGGCGACACAGAGGAGCGCGCTTGGAATTATTGGATGATATGCCTGCTGCACCGGACGACGATCGTGCGGACGTCGATCTGCATGGGCGGTCGCTACACCCTCATGCAGACCAATCGGGGGCTGGCGACGCTGGCCTCCTCACGCCGGTGCGCCCTTGCCAGCGTGGCCCCAGCACCGGCCCAGCTATGGACGGCCCAGCTGCGGACTGCTCCGGCTCTCCTTTGCTACTAGCGACACCGATCGCTACTCCTAGCTCTATCGCTGTCTCTCCTGTTCACGAGGCGTCCCCGTCTGCTCCTGTTGAGTCACCACAGCCTGCTCCAGTTCCAGCTCGTGGTGTTACTACTCGTCTTCAACAGGGCATTCGACAACCGAAACAAAGAACAGATGGTACAGTTGCATGGTCTGCTCTTCGTTCTGCTCATACTATTGATCTTTCTGTGACAGAACCCCGTAATCATCATGAAGCTATGACTAGTCCTCATTGGCGCAATGCAATGGAAAGGTGAAGATAACATACCGTGCCTTCAGTCCTGGGGACTTCTCCGAGTACAGCAGCCAAAAGTGTCGACTTTCCTGACCCTACCTCTCCACAAATTGCAACTTTTTCTCCAGCTTTGACTACCAAATTCACATTCTTTAGAGTTGGTTTTGGTGCACTCTCATCCCATGAGAGACTCGCATGAATTCATCGCTATATGGTAATAATCAATGCCAGCATGGTATCTCTTCCTCACTTGCCCGTTCAGCTCGGGTGCATCAAGGAACTTTACTATCCGAGTGAAAGCAACCTTAGCTCGTATCACAACCGCAATTAGATCCGGTATTGACCTAATCTGGGTCATGCACAAGACGCAGAGTTGCCACGAAGGTGAAGACATTGCTAGCATCAAGAGGGATTTCCAAAATATAGCATGTGAGGAAGGTAGCTGTCGAAGCCGAACGAGCGACGCCTGTAAGAGGAAATTGTTGTACACCCTCCTAAGCTGGAATGCCCATAACCACTTGTACTCGACCTCCCTCAGCCCCTCGATGACCTTCTTGAAGTGGCCTTCCCATGCATATAGTTTCAAGACCTTCATACTACCTCCATTTCAAGAAATAAGGCGCCCTCGTTTTACGAGTTTTTTGTTTGACCAATAATTATTTTAAATAGATTAAAATTGTTTGTATGAAATTAGTACCATTAAAAAGTTCTTTTCAATACGAATCCAACGGTACTAATTACATACAATATAATCAAGATTTTGTTGCTCAATTTTTATGGTCAAAGTTCATCTTGGAATACGTGTGCGCCTTATTCCTTGAAACGGAGGTAGTATGAAGTAGTGACTGGGACATGGCCTTCAATCTCACATCCTGTGCTTCCATAAGCTTACTCTGGAATCTGTGTTGCAGCTTGGCCAACGGAGCGCTGCAGAGCATGTTGATGACAATGACGACCAGCGACGAAATCATCGCGGCGCCAACCGCGCTGTACAGAATCGCCAGACCGATGCAGAGCTGAACGCTTGTTGTCCATGTCTGATGGAACCAGTACGGGAATTCCCCGATCCGGTAGGCGTCAACGGTCACATAATTCTTTTGATCGAAGGGCCTGAGGCCGAACTTTATTAAGATAGAAAGAAGAGAGTACATTGGTGTGGCAGGGTTACGGCTGAGGTAGCCGAAAAAAGAAAGGTTGCCACAAACAACAAAAACAAGACTCCCAAAGAGGCTTAGGCCACAAACCACCTCAGGCACTACAAAAACACCGACGGGCGCTGCCTCAAACTCTTAACCCAAGCTCTAAATGGAGACACTGCAGCCTGCTGCGCGCCATGTTTGTACATCCTCAACGATGAGCTCGAAGACCCGTTCCGCGGTGCTGAACTCAGTTTGGAAAATGCGGGCATTTCGTTCCTTCCAAATCCTCCAATGCACCAGGATAGCCACTGTGTCGAAGTCACGCCGCAAATTCTTTGGAGCCCTCTTTCTTGCCTCCAGCCACCACTCCTCAGTGCTGCGGTGAGCATCACTAGGGATCGGGAAGGCCGCCTACGACCAAGTTCGCACCCTACCCCAGACCTGCTGTGTAAACCGGCAATGAACGAACAGGTGGTCACAATCTTCAGCAGCCACTTGACATAGGGAGCAAGACGGGTTGTGAGGCCATCCACGGCGCTGCAAGTTGTCAGCCGTGAGGCAACGTCTATGAACGGCGAGCCACATAAAAAACTTGCATTTCGTCGGTGCCTTGGACTTCCAAATGGGCTTGGCGCAGGCGAACATCGTGTTGGCTATAAAGAAGAGCCGGTATGCTGAACTGACAGAGAAGACTCCGTCATTCGACCCACGCCACACCACCATATCTGAATGAGGTTCGGTGAGGCTGATCTCGTCGACCAAGTCCCATAGGCGCAGATATTGAGCAATGGCTTGGGTAGAAAGGCCTCCTCTGATGTCTCTAACCCATCTTCTGTTCTGGATGGCAGCAGCAACGAGATATGCCTGAATCTTTGACAAAAGAGTACAGGATCGGAACGGTGTCTTGCACAGATCGTCCGCCTGGTAACCAGCAGTCTGTCCAGAACCTTGCACGTGTTCCGTCTCCCAGCTTGATGTAGGCGCTGGCCTTGAAGAGGGCAAGGGAGTCACGATCATCAGCAGCTGGTACAAGCGACCAAGGTCGGGGTTCAGGCTCCCAACGCAGCCACGGCCATCGACATCTGAGTGCAGTGCCAAAAAGTTTCAGGTTTAGTATGCCCAAGCCACCGTTCTGAATTGGCTGGCAGACCCGCGACCAAGGGAGAAGACAGTGGCCCCCATTAACATCATCCTCGCCCTTCCACACAAAGCCACGACAACGCCTATTGATGATATCGAGAGCCCACTGTGGCAACGGCAAGACAGATAGCAGATGTAGAGGCAAGGCCATGAGCACTGACCGAGTTAGGGTCAGCCTGCCACCGGTCATGAGGAAGCGTGGTTTCCACCCTTTGAGTTTGCCCGAAAACTTATCAATCAGTGGCCAGATCTCATTGCGCCGGAGGCGGCCCGTTGATAGCAGTAGACCAAGGTAGACAATGGGGAATTTTTTTGGCTCACAGCCAAAGTAATTGGCCACCTGGAGTGCCGTGTCATCGCTACAACGAATGCAAGTTGTGTGGCTTTTTTGCAGGTTGATCTTGAGCCCGGAAGCACTCGCAAAGAGCCTCAAAACTGTCGAAATAATCTCAAGATCTCCCAATGATGGTCGAAAGAAGAGCACAGCATCATCGGCATAAATTGATACCCTAGGGACGGCTCGGCTCAGCCCAAGGTCAGCGAGAAGGCCATTATCCGCTGCCCACGTCATGACTGCTTGGATAGTGTCCATGGCAAGAATGAAAAGGGTGGGCGAGAGTGGATCACCTTGACGAACACCACGGGCAAGATTGATAGGTGCCCCACGTTCTCCATTAATCATCACAAGAGTGTGGGCTGAGCGTAGAATTCCACAAAGCAGATTACGAAAATGGCCCCAAAACCTCTACGCCTCAACACCTGGAGCAAGAATTCCCATGAAAGGGTATCAAAAGCCTTAGAGATATCAATCTTCATGAGTACCGCAGGTGACTTTTTCCTGTGAAGGAGTCTTGCTGTGTTTGCCACCAGTTTATAGTTCTCATGTATGCTTCTTCCTTGGACAAATGCGCATTGCGCTTGAGAGATAAGCGAGGGCAGCAAAGGCGCCAGCCTAGCAGCAAGCAACTTCGTCAGGATTTTTGAGAATCCATGTATCAGACTGATTGGGCGGTATTCGTGAATGTCCAAAGGATTTTGCTTCTTCGGTAGCATTATCAAGATTGATGAGTTCAGGCGACGAAAACCCTGGTGCTGACCTTTGTGCAAGTGATCCAGGGCGGCCAGCATGTCATCTGCGATTATGTCCCAACACAGCTTGAAGAACAGGCCTGAAAATCCATCTGGGCCAGGGGCACGATCAGAGGGCATCTCCATCACGGTCTTTCTAACCTCCTCGCGCGAGAATGGCGACTCGAGCTCCCTTGCCTGAACCGCGGAGAGGGAGGGGAGGTCGAGCGCATTCAGGTCCAGCCTTGACTCACAATAGGTAGTCGAGGCGAAGACATCCGAAAAGTACTTCGTTGCCAGGTCCAGCTTCTCTGATAACACTGTGGCCGTCTTGTCCCCGTAACGCATGTTATTTTGTGATCCAAATTCATATACTAAAGGGAGGCTAACTTCTGACGAGCGGAGCGAGGCCCGTCGCCGGAGGCTTGGGCCGAAGATTCATTTTCACAAAAGTGAAGCCTATAGCCAAGCCCATCTATCAAAATCATTTAGACACATTCATCTTGTTCATGATCATATTTATCCAAATCATATTATCCTAGTCCATATTATCCAAATAACAATTGAGTTAATTGAACATGTCATATTTTAGACTTTTACCTTGCTCTGGTGGAGTGAGATTAGGCTGTTCATCAGCAGATAGGAGGAAACTTATATTGTTCATCTTCCACCCCAGAATACCGGGGGAAAATTTAACGAACATTGTTTTCTGTGAGGCAAGACAACATCAAGGGGTCTGGTAAAGCGGAGCGGAGTCTTCCGAGGCTTGTTAGGGGTTCACATGGACTTGTACTTCTGGGGCAGCAGGAGCTGGCTCTGGGGCACCGGCAGCAGGTTCCTCGCGTGCTTCTGCTTCAGCCTCGGCGTCGCCTTCTCCGGCTTCTTCATCCTCCTCTTCATCGTCGGTAAAGACCTCCTTGAGGTTAGCCGGAGGAGGAATGAAGTCGCTGGTGGTGGCGTAGCTGGCGATCTCGTAAGCCCTAGCGCGGCGAGCGGCACCCTTCGCTGGATCTTTATTGGTGGGAGCGTCGTCGCGCATGCTGTGAGATAGTCCTTAGCGGTCCAGGGGAGATTGACATCCACCACCTGCTCGACCCAAAGCTTGTTGACGGCGGCCTCGGCGTGTATCTGCGACTCCGGAAAGAGCCCTAGGCAAAGGTTTAAGAAAATAAGTGTGAGAACAAACCGGTAAGAACAAGACGGTGGAAACTTGGAAACAAATTGGTGAAAACTCAAAAGCTTATAAGCAAGAGAGCGGCAAACTTACTGATAGCCTTGGCGTCGGTGTCCTTCAAATATTTTTGGGCAGTGATGTTATTGGGTGTAGGACATCGATATGATCCATTTGCAAAAAGAATCATTTCATTTAGATTTCTAGAATTTGGATTAGGTCAAAAAGACTCAAGTACTCAAATTCTCATAATCAAATTTCAATATTTTGAAACTTTATCAGAGTCAATTTTTATTTCATAATTGTGTTCTACTCATTTTTATGAATCCAGGGGTATAGTATTTCCTAATTTTGTATGTGTAATTGTTTTTCTATAATTGTTACAAGATTAAACGTTTCGCGGTTTTTTAATAATTTCGGTCGAAAAGTTGTCAGAAAAAGTTTCTCGGATGGAAAAACTTTGTACAAGGAAGTTATACAGAATCTAATTACAAACTTAACGCAAGAAGTCTCATCTAAAAGCGAGCTCCGGATCTAAGAATATGACTTTTCAAAAATTGACATGAGCTAGAACAATTTGCAAAACTAATCGATTCATAGAAGACTGGCGGCAGCGGGTTTGGCATGGATGTAGATGAGGATGCGGCGATCCTGTGACGGGAATTTTTAGCAAGGGCGGGGCCTGCCGCCACACTCAGTGGAGGCATCCTCCACGTCACCCTGCCGCCGTTGCCTCTGGCGGCATGGCCCGCCATAGCTGACGGCGATGGACGGCGCGGGGACGGCAAGCTCCTGCCGCCACAGCCCGCGGCAGCATGTGCCACGTGTCGCCTGGGGGAGCTGCCGCCACTGAGAAGGTGGTCTTTTTTGTCAATTGCACTCACAGGTGGTCCTTTTTGTCAATAAATTGGCTAGGGTGGTCTCTTTTGCCAAAAATTCGCTGGAGTTAGGGTCCAGGCCGCCGAGCCAGTTGCAGTAGCCACTGTTGAGAGGCACGCCGATGGCGGTGCAGTCGTGGGTGAATGATGGCCACTCCGACGAGCGGACCATAGGCACATGTTGGACACCGGCAGACCGCCAGCCGGCGCTAAGAGGCCGCGTGCCCGGATCATACCCCAGCCACCGCCAACACGATTCTGACGCTCACCACCACCAGAACTGAACCTTCTACCGCTTCCACCTCCGATATCATCCGTACCAGCATTGGCGAACACATGCCCACCACCACGAGGAGCGCTGTGGCCCGTGCCGTCCACTCTGCCACCCCACCATGGATAGACGTGGCGCCGAGTGGTGTCTTTGCTGGATGGCGTGTGGTCCACTACCTCTAGCACATGAATGATGAGCGGGTGGACAAGCGTACGCCTGCAAGTTGGAGGCTGAGGCGGCTGGGGAGATGCCACGTCGTCGGAGGAGGCTGGAGAATATTGGAGCCCGACCGGCTCCGGCACTTCAAGGTCATATTCCTTCGGCACCTTGAACAGGTCGCGCAGCCAGGCCCTCAGGGCGGCAAGATATCCACGAGCTGTCCTCCAAGGCTATTGACTAGCTGGCTCACGGCATCCCACTCCCAAGCATGGGCCGGCACACCCTCAACACAGAGCGTGGTGAAGAAGTGAAGCCTGGCTCCAGAAGCCTGTGCGCTGCGGTGCCAACGCCTGAAACCGATGGTCGCCCCTCCGCAACGAAAGTGGCCTGACAGATCGACCACTCTTTTGCAATCTTCAGTTGAAGCAAACGAGATGAAGAAATCGGCAGGGTAGGAGATCTCCACCCGGACGTGCTCCCGCCGGACTCCGCACGTCCGCTCCATAGCCTGCACCAGAGCTTCAGGAGAGATTGGTGGCCGCGTGCCTTGGACCGTGGCGAGCAGCGTGCGGCTCTGAAAGTCAGCCTCGAGCGCCGCCATGCCTGGAGTGCGAGAGATAGTGCAACGCCCGCGATGTGGGCGCAGACCTGGCTCCCCCATTGAGAGGGGAGGGTAGTGCTCCTTGGACTCCGGGGGCGGAGGTGGTGGACGCGCAGATTGACGCTTGGGAGGCGCATGCGCGGCGGCTGAGCGGTTGGCAGGGGAAGATCTCAAAGGGCAGCAGCGCGCTATGTGGCCTCGGAACCAGCAGATGAAGCACCGCACTTCTCCTTCGCAGGCCGATTTAATGTGTCCCAGCCCCAGGCATTTGAAACACCTGCCTTCCAACCACCGGGGAATCTTCTGGGGAGGGGAAGCAGGCGAACGAACAGGAAGCGGTCGAACCTCACGGATGTCTTGGATGCGCTGACGCCGGCGGTTTCTCACATGGATCCATCCTCCCGTGTCCTCTTCTAGGTCCACCGAGGCAGGGTGGGATCTACCAAGGAGCGGGGCCTCCGCGTCAGAAGCGGATCTAGCTGAGCGAGCAGGGGACGAGGCAGCGAAAGAGGAGGCTTTATCTGGCCGGCGGTCGCCGGAGCGGCCGACCGTCGGGTGAGGCTGGTGGGATTTGAGGGGCTTGTGGCGAGGTTGATGGCCGGATGGGGCCGCCGGAGCTTGGGCTCTGGGTGGGGGGAGGGACGAGCGGGAGGAGGACCGTTGGGGAGCCATACTGCATAGATCAGACCGTGAATGATGGGAACAAGGAATTGAATTCCTACTTGAGAGTTCAGACTTGGCCCTAACGGTCACATAATTGATGATTTGTCCAGAAGAGTGCTCCAGTTTCCCTTCATTTGACAGCCTCTGTTGTTTCTTATAAATAGCGGCGGACAGGAAGGACCTCACCTGCAGTCCTAATCTCCGAGTGCGGAAATACCACTGCCTCTGCGACAACGATTCACAACATTTGCACACGAACATTACGACAGCAAGCACACATCCTTGGTATTCAAAGGTCCCTTTCCCAAGTGATACATTGATGAATGCCTTGAGAAGTATCGGGCCTGTAGATAAGGTGAGAATCTTCAGCAATGCAAAGAAACCCGAGACCAAAATGACATCTCGCTGAGAGCATCTCCAACAGGCGCTGTAAAACGCGCGCGCGGCAAAATACCTGCCAGTTTGGCGCGCGCGAGCGCTCGCGCGAAGCTCCAGCAGACGCGGGAAAAAGGCGCGCGCGGTAAATTTTTTGCCGCGCCCGCGCGTTTGCGCCATCCCACGCGGGAAATTTGCCGCGTGCGCGCCGCGCGCGCTGATATAGACGACACGCGCCAACCGCCTTCCGCGTGTCTCTCCGCCTCTTTCCCCACCGCTCTCTGTCTCCGCGCCACGCGCCACCGCTCTACCTCCGCCGCCCGTCCGCCTCCGCCTCGCCTCTCCGGCGACATGCCTCCGCGGCGCCGCTCCGCCTCCGGCTACCGCGGCGTCCGCGCGCGGCCGAGCGGCCGCTTCGACGCCGAGATTCGCTCCGGCGAGGAGCGGATCCGGCTCGGCACCTTCGACACCGCGCATGAGGCGGCGCGAGCCTACGACGCCGCCGCGTGGCGCCTCGGCCGCCCCCGCCGCCGGATGAACTTCGACGACGTCCGGGACGCGCGAGCAGGCGGAGATGCCGGCGCCGCCGTCGCCGATAGTCACGCGCGCAAGAGCAGCGCCGCCATCGGGAGCCGGAGCAGCGCGCCTCCTCATCGCCGAGCGCGACGAGGCGATGCGCGTCGAGTGGGCGCGGCGCTTCCGGAGGACGTCGCCGCCACGGAGGCCTTCTACGCGCAGAAGGAGGAGGAGAAGGCGGCGATGAAAGCGGCGAAGAAGGCGAGCCGCGAGAAGCGCCGCGCCGAGTCCGCGGCGAGGAAGAAGGCGAGGGCCGAGGCGGCGGCGAAGAGGAAGGAGGAAAAGAAGAAAGGCGCAGGGCCGTCGACCGTCGTCCTCTCGTCCTCCTCCTCCGACTTCCACTGGACGTCGACGTCCACGCCGGTGCTCGGAGACGACCGCGAGCAGCTCCGACTACGACCGGGAGTCCGACGAGTAGCCTGGACGAGTAGTACTAGTATTTTCTATGTCGCATTTGTATCGTCGCACTTTAATATATTCGTATTTCGTTCAAATTTCATAGTTTGTTTGATGAATTTTAAAAAAAACGGTCGCGCGGCTGCAAAATAGCGCCTCGGCGGAGGTGCGTTTTCCGCACACCAACGCGCGCTGCAAAATGCAGCCTCTGCCGGGGGCAAATTCGCTATACCGCGCGCGAACGGTATACAGCGCGCCCAATCGCCGGTATAGCGCGCGAGAATTTGCAGCGCCTGTTGGAGATGCTCTGAGAAAACCAGCTTGAGCAAAAGGAGTTACCTCGCCATCCGTCTCCGTGTTCAGGGGCTTGTATGAACCATCTCCAATTTCTCCATAACCCTCTTCATCATGGCTTGGTCGAATGGCATAAATAAGGAGGAGAGCCGCACCGGTAGGGACAGAAGATCTAAACAAGCCTTGACGGTGATGGTCTTGTGTGCAACAATATCAAGCAACCGAAGAATAACGGATGAACGGCTGTGAAGATGCTCTGCAAGACCGACCAAGACCGAACAAATGCCGCTCCAAGGAGCCGAGGCCTGATGCCGAGAGCCAAGTTGGTAAGGATCAAATTCAGTCCTTGAGATAATGCTACAAGACACCAATAAACAGAAGCATCCTGATTGAACACCAGCATCCAGAGCCCTAGCTCAAGATAAACCAAACCCAGGCAGCCATTGAACAGCAGAGCAGCCCAATGTAGTCGTGACCTGAGCGCGGAAGCTCTACTCTTTAGAGTTTTGACAATCAATTGGAGAGCGAGCACGGATACAAGCAGAGCGGTGATGCCAACCGAAACCAGACGATTCATGCAGGTAGAGGAGTTGAACATTTCCTTTGAAGCACATGAGGCCACACCTGAAATGTAGTCATGGAGTATTGGAGTGAGATGATCCGCCAGCATATATGCATAGTGCTGGTCAACAGATAGCTATGTATGTAACATGAGCGGAAGGGTGAGGAGAGCACTGACTTGTGAGGGAACCCAGATGTTCAGCCTCTGTTGCACACGGGGGTGGATCAGCTCCTGTTTCAGGCCTGCAGAAACCATGAAAGAAACTAGTCAGGACTCAGGACAAAGAAAATCGAGGTGCCCCGAAGCTGCAGTGCACAGCCACGAGCAAAAGAGCAAACCGCGAAAGAAATGGGATCGAAACCAAGACAACGTCACCCAAATAGGTGAGAAGATGCGAGTGATAACAGGGTCGGGCACGAGGAAATCACCTTGTGGTCACGACGTCCAGACGCGAGCACGGTGCAGCTCCGGATTTGAGTTCCACAGCGCTGGTGTCATCGACGATCGACACGGCCGGCGGCTGGCTTGAACCTAGCTTGGAGTCGACGACGAAAACCCAGACTAGGCCACCTGATATGGACGTTACCGGTGCCGGGGAAGACGCCGCGTAGCTGGCTGATATCGCTGTCACCGGCGCCGGGCAAGACAGCCACGAATGCACTGGATCTCCTGGTCACCGATGATGGCGACGACCGCCGCGGAGTAGGGAAAGAAGGCTGGCCGCGAATCATGGCTGCTCCCGGTTTGCCTCAACGCTCCAAGAGGGAACGAGAGAGACTATGAGATTGGAGTGACAGCGCGCGCGGGTATACATTTTTAAAACTATTCCTCGACTTAAAAACATAGTACTCCATTTGGAGTGACAACGCGCGCGAGAGTACTGTATTTGTCAACACTTCTTATGTCCATCTTGTCATATTGTACTCCTGGGATGATTAGATATGATATTTCTTAAGAGCAATTTATATTCTCTACAATTCCCTTGCACGCTATTATTATTGATACACTTTAACGAGTCAACTTGGCAGTACTACTAATTTTGTTTGTTCATACAATGCCTTAGCCTTCCATTATTAAGGAATCAACATCGGTACCAATTTTCGAAGTTTGCGCCAAGAACCTTCATCACATGTTGTTCGATAAACTCCACATGATGCTCATTTCTTTTTGACTCTTACCATATGCATCAAGTTGACAATCTTAATTAATCGCGTATGTTAATATGGAGCTTTGCCACCATTCGACACAAGGGAATCAATCATCTATCCTTTTTGTTTTGGCATTATTCATTGACTGACTAGACCTGGTTGTGTCCGCAAGGAACACGAACCCAGGAAGTCAAGTTATTTGGGTCGGAGACAAGAAAATCAACTTGTGGTTGGATAGTTAGAAGGGTAGTGGCACCCCAAGTCCACCAAAGTTTAAACCTTAGGTTTGACACTTTAGTGTCTCATTAAAAAGCGGAATATTCTTCAGTGGAAGATGACGTTTCCGTCGACAACGAGACGTCATCTCAAGACATGCCGTATCAGTTTCTTGGACTTCCTGAGGTGCTCATAGAGGCAGGGTGTGGGTGCGTTCATAGAGGTGAGAGTACGTATGTGTGAGCGTTTGCGTCTGTAATGTGTTTCGCAAAAAAAAGCTATTTGGGTCGGGGAAATAGATAGAAATATTTGTTTGAACTATTTTTCCACTTATGTTGGCTAGGTGGCAGTGGTGGGTAATTTACAACAACTGAAGTGGAAAAAGTTTTTTTGATGGGCGTAAAATGGGAGAAACCTTCACCCTTTAATATTAGGTGTAGGTGTAGGTGTAGATGTAGATATTGATGTAGCTATAGTGTTATAGATATAGATACAAATATAAATATAATAGAAATACGTGACATTGAACCAAACCGGGTCCAATGCCCCCATTGGACCCGGTTCGTTCACCAGGACGACCCCGCGGCGGCGCTGTCACATGGCGGCCTTTGGACCGGTTTGTCCTGGCCAGGGACTAAAGTCCCATAGTAGGCGCGGCGAGCCGTGTCGATCGTGGGAACCCTTTAGTCCCGGTTTGTATGACAAACGGGTCCCATGACTTATACGGCTATGTACCCTTTGCCCAAGTGTGAGCACACTTGCTTCATTTTCACTATCTTCACAAGAGAGGGTGTATTGCTTTCCTCTCTTCTTCATGCACAAGAGGTGTTCGATGAAATACTTAAAGTTTGCGGCTTCGAGTTTTACACAAGTCAAGCCACACTTAGCCTTTTCTTCTTCCTTGAGGTTAACAACTTTATCCTTTACCATACTGCCATTGATAAAATGCATGTATATATACATCGTGATGTTGCAGCAATGGTTTTGATCGACTTAGTTGTATCATGCGGATGAGATCGGCAATGGATCTACGATTGGCCCGACCGGTTTGAGCGAGTTCGAGCGCTGCGGGCACTGGATAATTTTATGGCCGTATGGCGAGAGGCAAACAAACATGGTGGCTTCATATGTATCAGTCCATGTGGTGCTGCAAGAATACCGTAAATTACGCTCGCTCATGAGTCTCATTCACGGTACACACTTGCCGATCCGGTTCTCATGCCCGATTACTATTGTTGGACCAAGCACGGAGAAGAGGGGTTATGATGGAAGACAATGGCGACGAGAGAGGGGGGGAGGAAGAGGATGATGGCGGTTATCCCAATTTCCACCGAATACGAGCAATCTGCAGAGGAGAAGGCAATGAAGACAATGAAGTAGAAGATCAGGAGAGCCACCCCACAGGATGAGCGCTGTCGGTGATGACAGTCTTGGCACGAGTCCATTCTTTGATGCAAGGAGAGAATGTGAGCTGAAAAGGAAAAGGTTGGCCTTCGACAAGATGATAGAAGATCCACAGCAAGTGTGCTTTCTACCCAACTTGCAGAAGATGGCCATAAAAAGCTGGCGACTGCGGAATTGTTGCAATGGAAGAGAACGGTGTCAACGGCTCGGGATTTGGAAGATGCGACAATAAATTCAAGAGGAAGCTTCAGGGAACGCACAATTGCCCGCCTGATGCAGTACTGAAGCGAAACGATTGTGCCGCCCTCTGGGATTAGATGTGCAAGAGATACGCCGCCATTAATGGCTGCATCCTCTGCGATGATGTATCGAGGGTTTGGATGCATGTCGGTGTGCCTGTGCATTGCGGTATAAAGATCGGACGAGACCAGCCTGGCGAGTGTTGAGGGGCGGCGCCGCGGAAGAGGGTTTCACGCCCTGGAGGTTATGTGGTATGCTCCTATAATGCCACGGGCCCGAAGCGCTTCTGTTCGGAAAATAAAGAGCATGCTAGAGTTATTGCGATGGCACAAAGAGACCGTAAGAGAGACGTGATGTGTGAGGCGCCCTGCGCAGTACGGCTCCCAATAGAGGAAAAATCGGGCGAGGTTCCCCAAACTTTGCACGCGGATACGCGAGAACTTACGGTTTGGTCTCGATACTGGACGGCATGAATCCTTTTGGAGGAAGCGGAAGGCTGCGGCCCTAGCGCACAGCACCGTGACTCTTTTGTATATATAGCCTGCCTCCTTGGTTGTGCATGGGCGGAAGTTCGACCCATGATGCCGGTGCTCCTTACAAGGCCCGAAGCCAACCCGAGAACGGCATTCAGTGCTTGTGCACAGAAGCCGTGAAGTCGAAGAACCCCTGCGGATTGCGTCCCTCGCGGTGTACGTGTGTCGAGACGGGCACAAGCGAGGAGGGAATGTGGCCTGAGAGCTGATGCTTTTCAGCCATCAATGGTGGCCTGCTCTTGGTAACATTTCGGGACGGGTCAAACAAGGGATACAATGCATGCACACCAGCGCACATGAGCTCAAGAAGGTGGTTGCCCGGCGAACGGTCGAAGGTCGTGTATGCGAGGCATCGTCGATTTCTTGAAACACCCATCGTGAAGAAGAAAGGCAAGCATTACAGCGGTCGGGGGGCACGATCACCGGAGGAAGCCTCCACATCGTTGATGGTGTTTGATATATTTGGTATGGTCAAGGATCTGGATGTAATATTTGGAAGAAAGATCACCGCGGCCGATGCATTGTCACCGAATGAGCGATGCCGGACACGCGCCCACTGTGGAAGAAGAAGTCTGTATTTTGGGATCTACCTATTGGGAAGTCTTAGAGGAGTCCGGTCTTCAATCGATGAGATGCACGTGGCTTGAAGAATCTTACGAGCGTGAACCTGCTGAGGCTTCACGGGTGTGTACTGGAAGACAAAGAGATGCCACCGGAAGCCTGCAGGGAGGACCGACAGCGTTTGGAAAGGCCCCAAAAGGCTGCATGAGAGAGTTAAAGGACGTCATTGTCGGCTACGCTCTTGCAAAAAGCGAGAGAAGGAAATATTTTTTGGATGTCTTAGCGGTGTCAAAGGTCCAAGTACGGCTTCTCCTCAATATAAAGGGAACAATAAATAATGGAGAAAACATTCCAGACTTACAAGTCTACATGGTATGTCGACAGTAATGTTACACTGATTGCTTCCGAATTGCATTGGGGGAAGCTTCTACGAGAAAATGTTCGATGCCGCCATTGTGAAGCTATGTGCATTCCTCAATGCAATTTCGCGGAAGAGTGGCAAATCCGGAAATTCTACGAGGGTTGCGAGAATGATGTGGTCCAATGTCTCTGGTGGTTTTGGAGCTGGTGTTCCGCATCCATCACCTCGATATTATGACACATCTCCTCGTTCACACAGTCGAGTGAGATTTCCATTCTCGAGTCCCTGTGTTTCTACACAATGCTGTTCCCCTTCAGGAGGTTCATAGGGAGTGCTTGAAGAAATATGTTCACTAACCGTACTCGAAGCCGGAAGGAAGCATCTCCAGGAGCTGTGGAGCGAGAGGAGGTCAATGGATTACGCAATGACTTTGTTACGGCCTTAAGCCGGTCGGTGCTACTGAATCGCGCGCATGAAGGGAGACTAAGTGGACAAGGCAACTAGGAAGGAAATCAATGATATGTAGGGACGGGATTTGCTTAGACTCAAGCACACCACTGCAGGTCCTACAAAGTTCCCACCTTGGGCCGGCTCCGCTATGCTCCGGTGACCACAAGAGCTTTCTCGCTCCCGGAGCCGGGCGGTCGAGCGAGTTGGATTAGGCAGCGTGAACACATGTCGACTTTCGGCGGTTGGTTTATACGCCAAAAACATCTCACGAATAGCAAACATAACTGAAGATCAGATCGCTTGCTATGGCTGGCCCAGGACACCATCTTCGGCTTGCGGTGACTTTCAAGGGTACGAGATGAAGTGGGAATACATTTTACACGATCGCCCAAGATAAAAGAGAGCACCAGCCAAAACGGTGGTGTCCGGTTTGATGCAATAATGAATGAAAGCCCAATGACACATATTATGGTTACATAGAGGATATGTGGGAACTTGACTATGGGCCCTTCATGCCGGAGTCCCTTTGTTTAGGTGCAAATGGGTCAAGCAAAACGAGGAGGCGGGGTTCGAGTAGACCAGTTGTATGGCCGATGACAACGGTGGATCACCAACAATCTTGGGTGTGGGCACGAACCATTAAACGTCCTAGCCAAGGATGTCGCCCCGAGTTTTCTATGTGAAGGATATGTCTGCAAACCAAGAAAAGGAAACATAAGGAAACAAAGCCATCGAACGATGAGCCATTAAGCGCCACATAGTTCTTTACTGGAAAAAGGCTGTCGTGGGAGTGGAGAGACCAAGACCGGACATGTCGGAAGATTATAATCGAGTTTGATGAAAATTCCACCCTTCGGAGTGAGACATTGAGTCCAAGCATCAAGTTAAATGATGAAGATGCTCCATGAATTCACGACGAAGAAGATTAATTAAATGATAGAAGATGCTCCATCATCGAAGTTAATTGAAAGAATATTCATGGCACAAATGAGTATCTCAACATGGCAATCAATTTCTCATTTATTTTTGTGCCGTCATGCTTCCTTGTAAGATATTAAAAGTGGAGATGCGCCACGAAGTTTCCCAACCCTTTCCCCAACAACATTGAATGAGATGTATGTAGATATTAAAGTGACATTGATGCGCGGCAAGGCTTATCGATGCTCCTTTTTTAGGCACGGCACCTCTTCTACTTTGTCTTGTTCTTCGACGGGCGTCGTCATCATGCTTTATCTACGTGACGGTCGTCACCCATGCGTTCTTGTCTGCCGACATCTTTAGTCCCGGTTGTACCCGCGGTAGGGACTAAAATTCTACGTCCTTATCCCGCATTGTTTTAGATGACACAAGGATCTTTAGTCCCGGTTGTGCCACCAACCGGGACAAAATTCACACGTCCTTATCCCGCGTGAGTTTTGGCCTTGTGCGTTCATATTTTTCTTCGCGCTTTCCTTTGCTTCCCGCCTTTCAAAAGTCACTCGCCATTTTTCACTATATATATGCTTGGCATCCATTACATATCACATCTAGACTCATATACGCAAACCTCATCACCCGAGTCACATGGCCCATCGTGTCTACGGCCTCGGGAGCGGGCGCTTTCACGCGTCCCGAACTACCACGCCCGCCGGGCTACCGCGTCCCGGTACAGTTGCGCGGCGTCGGAGGGGTACCGGTCCCTCGTGTCCCTCTGGGTGTGGCGGCGCGGATGGCCATCACGGGCCACTACTCGCCCGAGCTCCGCCCCCGAGCAGTGAGAGGGAATCCCAGGTGGCATCCCGACTACGGCCCGACTTGGGAAAGCTTCTTCTCGTCAATCGGCGTGACGAGAGGGCGCTGCCAGGCACGAGAGGGCGGCCGCCTCTTTCGAACTTCCGCCGAGACGGCCGTCGGGCGCGGTGGCGCGACCGAACTCTCCCGGGGACATCATGGCCCGCGTGGCCGCCTCGCTGCCCTCGGCCCGACCACGCGTGCTCTCTCCCCGCCGAGTTTGATACAACGACCCCCGATGCCGAGCGACGATGATCGGCGACTGCGAGCGACTACGGTGGCGGTACTATGGGGCTAGGCACGAGTATGGTCGAATGACTCGAGAACGGTCGAATCGGCCATGTATCTTAATTAATTTTCGGGTTGAGCTGAGAGCACGAGCTATGGGGCCTAGGCACGAAGTACTATACGGCCATGTATCTTAATTAATTTCGATTTAGTTACGTACTTTAATTCCGCATGTAATACGGCGAAGCTTTTCTCATCATCGGCGTACGCCACAACGACTTTATTGAAAATACAATAAAATAGATAAACAACTAGTCTAGTCGCGATCTGCTCATCGTCGGAGGTTGTCTCGGTCCAAATGTCGTCCCGCGAGGGTCGTTCGCGGCCCAAGTTGTATTCGGGTTATCGAGCTCGAACACGGCGACGGCCGACCGGTGGCGCTGGTGGACCTGCGTTGCGTGCCGAGGTCGGCGAAGAACGCGGCGGTGTTGTCGGCGATGGTTGAGGCTGCGCCCTCGACCGGGCGCCGTCGCTCCTCGTCGTGCTCGGCGATTGCGATCCGGCGGCGCACAGCGGTGGCGGCGACGGTCTACGTCGTCGACGAGGCACGGCGGCTCCGGCGCGAGGAACTCCGCCTCCTCTAGCGATTCGACGTGCGGGAAGTTCGTGGCACGCCGTGGCCGCCGAAATCGCCATGCGGCCGCGTCGTGGCGCGCCGCCCGGCTCACGGGGTGTTGTGCGTGCCGAGGGTCGAGCCGGAAGCCATGGCGCATCTCGGCGTGGGCTACGTTCGGCGGCGGCTCGGACGCCACGAGCCGGACCGAGCCGCGACGGCGCGGCGGCATCCGCGGCGGCCGGGTGAGCCGGAGCGACGGCGACGTGTGGTTCCGCGCGCAAGCGGCACATAGCACGGCCCCGACCGCGACAAGTTTGGCGACGAGGTGGCGCGGGAAGCGGCCCGGGCGTGGCACGTGGAAGCGACGGCGACAGGTGGCGCGGGGAAGCGGCGGGGCGTGGCACGTGGAGCGGTGGCGGCGGTGGACACGTGTGGCAGTGCGGTGGCTTTTTCATTTTGAAGCAAGGCCCGAAGACAGAAACTTTTTTAAAAAAGGCGCCTTTGGACCCGGTTTGTGTTACAAGCCGGGACTGAACCCCTTTTACGCGCGCGCGCAACAAATGACGCTGGTCCGGTTTTGTGTCGCCGAGTCCAAAAGGCCTTTGGTCCCCGGTTTTGTGTCTCGACCGGGTCCCAAAGGGGAGTGGCAGTATAAGCGCCGTCTCCTTCCTCGCGCCGTCAATCGGCCGAGGAGGAGAAACGACGCCGCCGAGGCCGCCGGGCCCGCCGCGCCACCGCCGCGCCACCGCCGTCGCCCGCCGCGCCGCCCCGCCGTCGCCAGCCGCTCGGCACGCACCAGCCTCCCCGCGCCCGCGCGCGCCTCCTCCTGCCGCCCGCGCCTCCTCCTCTGCCG
>NC_061511.1:51469092-51509430 GCF_022539505.1 Lolium rigidum | reverse complement strand
CCCCCTTTATATAAGAGGTGGAGCCGAGGGTTTCGTTTTGTACAAGTTACAGAGTCCGGGACGGTTTCTAACTCATCCCGCCAGATTACAAACAACACTTCCTATTACAACTCTACTTTCCTTAATATATCTTGGGCTCTCGAACCTTCTTATTCTTCGGGTAGTGGGCCTTCATTAAACCCCGGGTACTATCTTTGGCAGGCCCATTTGGGATGCCTATGTCAGTAGCCCCCGAGATTTTGCTTGAATCGTAGAGTCATGGAAAATCTCCACTGTTTATTTTTATTCGTCAAATTAAACTTTTCTATATTTCTTTATATAAATTTCTATATTGTACAGGGATATTGGTAGTTGGGGCTAGTTCATCTGACGGATCAGGTACTAGTTAACTGCTCTAGTGGCAATCCGCAAAAACCTACTTCAAGATCACGTCCCTGGACATGATCTCGGGATACTGGTGTAAACTCCGACAGGTGCCGCTTAAGGTCTTACCATTCTGTCGAGTCCCAGTTAAATTTATCGAGTACCTAACGCGTCCGTTAGGATTTTTCTTCGTATCTGTTGATACGGATAAAAGTAGCAGAGCGCAGTCTTCGGCGATGCCACGCCCAGCAGAACGGATCTGGGTCTTACCTTCGCAAATTTGCGGCATTCAGAAATTGATCGCAACTTTGGCGTTCGAGAATATATTGTCGAGTGCTTTTCCGGCTGTTGGAATGGCATATTTTATCGAGTCAAATATGACTTATATTAATCTCCCGATGGGAGTATATGTAGAGTTAATTATAACTCGAAATATACTCTCTTGCTTTTCTATCTTTCTTTCTTTTCCTTTTTCAATTTCATCGGGCACGCGAACAGCGTTCCCGATGGGAGTAGCCCCCGAGGCTACAGCCAAGAGCTTGTGCTTGGTTGTAGGCTCAACATTTTAGTCCACCTTGTCGCTATATTGCCATTATTTCCCGATATTCTCTTTTTTTTTTTAATCTTTCGGGTGCGCGAACAGCGCTCCCGATGGGAGTAGCCCCCGAGGCTACAGCCAAGAACTTGTGCTTGATTGTAGGCTCCCGCAATTTCTATATTGCCATAGTCGAAATTTTACTTTTATCGAAGTAGCCCCCGAGCATTTGGGCAAAAACTTGTTTCTGACCAAAGGCTCCCGAAGTATTCAAATAACTTCTCCTGTCGCCATTCTCCTTTTATTTTTCTTGCCGACATACTTTCCTTTGTCAAATTCACTTCAGCTGTATTAATAATCGGGATTTTTCTGCCTTGTGGGTCCATTGTTCCCACCACGTTGACACGTCGTGCAAGTGGGGGACACACGTCCTCCGCTTTTCCTGGCGCACGTACGGTAACGCTCGTGTCTGTTCCACTTCAGTAAAAATACCTTTTTACCCTCGTATCTACTGGATCTTTTTCCACCACATGATTTCTTCATCCAACGGTTCGCTGGTTCGCCCGAATCATATATAAACCTTTCTTCAACCTCCGTCTACTCCTTCGCTTGCGCCGCACATTGTTCCCCTCTGCAAAAACTTCCTTTGCGCCCAACTCTGTTTGATCCTCCGCACGCACAAGCCTTGCTTTTTCCAAGTGCCGTTGATGCCACCGCGCACGCGACTCACTCGCCATAGTACTCCGGAATCCACGATGGCTACTCGAAGATCTTGAGTGGGAGAGATCTAAAATCTCCAACCAGGATGTTAACATGCTGAAGAGGCTTGGCTTGATGAAGAAAGAAGACGCCATCCGCTTTCCCAGCGAAGAAAGCTACCCCAACCCTCCAATGGAGTACCGGGTTAGTTTCGTTGATCATCTCATCCGCGGCCTTTCTACCCCAATTCACGATTTCCTCCGCGGTCTTCTCTTTGTCTATGGGATTCAGCTACACCAGCTGACCCCCAATTCCATCCTTCATATTTCTATTTTCATCACATTGTGCGAATGCTTCCTTGGAATCACTCCAAATTGGGTTCTTTGGAAACGCATTTTCTCGCCTCCGCCGCAATGGCTCCCACAACGCCACTTATAACATAGGTGGAGTTGTTATTCGTGTCCGAACCGACGTTGATTACTTCGACGTCAAATTTCCTGATTCTGTCCAAGGATGGCGCAAAAGGTGGCTCTACATACGCGAAGAAAGTGCCAACTCTGTCGAGCACAACATAGTCCCTTTTGACGGAAGTGTTAAAATTCAACGCCGCCGTTCCTGGGATGCTGAAGCTTCCGAAGAAGAGAAAACGGCGACAGAAGCGCTTATGACTCGTATTCATGAGCTTCAAAATACTCGAGGCAAAGAGCTTTCTGGTGTTCAAATCACTCGCCTACTTTCTTCGGATTAGAGTGCAGCCTCTTCAGGCTCGCAAAAATCCCCTTTGGACGTATGCTGGTGAAAATGACGCCAATAGGTTGTCGAAAGACCTTGCTGTGAAGGACTTGGAAAGGCTTATTCGAAGAATTTCCTCGCTGAGCAAGAGGGATCCTATTCCTTCTTCTTGCCGCGTGGAACCATACAGCTCCACCAATCCTCTCCCCAAGGTATTTTGTCTTCTCGAGTTTTTATCTTGTTCCGAATTTTTCCTGCATCTCATTGTATTGATATCTCTCTAATTTTTCTTTTGTCGTTATTTTCCTGCAGAACCATCCTACTATGGATTCTCTTCCTCCTCTTCCTGAGGGTGGAGATGTCGAGGAAAGGGCCGTTGTCGCCGATGACAACCAGGAGGCCCTCTCTTTTGTGAATGAACCCGCAGATTCCCGAAAATCTGCGGGATCTATTGAAAAAGATGCTGCCTCTGAAGGTACTACGTCAGCACAATCTCCTCCTCCTGCTGTTTCTCCAAAGAACAAAAGGAAAAGGAGCAATGTCGACGATTCCGGGACCTCCATGTTCTCCATGTTCTCCATGTTCTCTTCTTATCAGGTCGCAGGGACTTCAACCGTGTTGATGGGCAACGGCTCGCATGCTACTGTTCATGGTGTTGGTACGTTCGATCTGAAGTTCACTTCGGGGAAGATCGTGCGCCTGAAGAACGTGCATGATGGGCAAGTTCCGTCGAGTGCTAGGGGACTTGGAGCTGAAGGAGCTCTACCTCAATGGGAGGCGCTACACGTGGTCTAACGAGAGGGAGCGCGCGACCCTGGAAAGGTTAGACCGGGTCTTTTCCACAGTGGATTGGGAGACCTATTTCCCGTCTTCTACCCTCTCGGCGTTGAGCTCCTCCACATCGGATCACTGCCCGCTCTTGTTGAACCTGGCGGCGGACTTGCCGACGGGCAAGCGCTTTCGCTTTGAAGCCTTCTGGCCTAAGGCGGAGGGCTTCCTCGAGACTGTGGAGGCGGCGTGGGCGTCGACGGCCGCGAAGGCTAACCCCTTCAAGCGCCTGGCCGCCAAGCTTGCGGCCACCGCCAAGGCGTTGACGAGTTGGAACGATTGTTTCATTGGTAATGTCAAGCTGCAGATTTTAGTGGCGAATGAGCTCATCATGCGCCTCGATGTGGCCATGGAGTCGAGGGCTCTATCCCGTGGGGAGCGTGGGTTGCGGAAGCTCCTCAAGGGGAAGCTTTTGGGACTTGCCTCGCTTGAGAGGACGATCACACGCCAACGCTCCCGGATATCGTGGCTGAGTGAAGGGGACGCGTGCACCCGCTTTTTCCACCTCCACGCCAACCATCGCCGGAGGAAAAACTACATCGCTCACTTCAAAGTGGATGGTACGCTTGTGGCGGACCAGGAGGGCAAGGCCAAGGCGGCGGACGCCTTCTATGAGCGCTTGCTTGGCTCCTCCCCCGATCGTGGCTTCTCCCTTGACCTCGACTACTTGGGTATGCAGTCACATGATCTTGTGGAGTTGGAGGTACCCTTCTCCGAAGAGGAGGTGTGGAGCGTCATCAAGTCTCAAGAGCCTGACAAGGCGCCAGGGCCGGATGGCTTCACAGGCAGGTTCTACACGTCCTGTTGGGGGATCATCAAGCAGGACGTCATGGACGCCTTTCGGGCCATGTGGCTCGGAGACTATCGTGGGCTACATGTGGCGAATCAGGCGTTGATTACCCTGCTTCCCAAGCATGCCGAGGCGGTGGAGGTGAAGGACTTCAGGCCGATCAGCCTCATCCACAGTGTGGCTAAGCTGGTGGCGAAGGTCCTCTCAGCGCGCCTGGCGCCGCGTATGACACACAGATCATTGGGCCTCACAATTTTCTTTTCTAATCAATTTCAACAGAATCAATGAATAGAAATTTGACCAGAATCAATGAATGGAAATTTGTCCATACGATATACCAAGCATTAACACATAGATAACTTAAGAAATGAACAATACAATTGTACAATCACCGTGCACCACTGTAAATAATAAATATAAGCTTTACCGTTAACTGGTCATAGTGAGAAGAATATTATTTATGTACCAACTTGAGGCTTCCAACGTGGAGGAACATTGGTCATCCATATCTACCAAGCAACTGTATCAACATATGTGTGTGTTTTGCCGAGCATGTACATACCACAAGGTTATGCAATAAAGGGCAAAACTACCAAACAGCCGCAACGACAAGAAGGCAAAAGAAATTATGTTTTCAAAGGCTCGTATTATATTCCAACATGACCTGCTTGTCCATGTGACTAACATGACACATACAACTGAGGCAATGCATAATACAAAGAAAGAAATGGGGTCTTCGACGTTCAGGTTGGAATTGATCTACCAGACTGAAATCAATGAATGTTGCATGTTTGCATGTTGCATGTTCAGACTGAAACCTGTGGATCCCCAGTGTTATGGCCAGCACTGATGTTCACCACAAGGAGGTTCTCGTCATCAGCAATGGCCTAGAGTTTGCCCTGGTAGAACGCCATGTCTTCGAACCACTTACACCTATCGTACGCGCGTACTGACCACGACAAGGCCCCTGGCTGGCACATTAGAATCTGACTTATTGGTCTGACGCCAACCAATGCAGCAACAAGGTTTGGCGAGCACATGATTATCTTACTTATGTGATGCTTGTTTGATTCTCTCATATGCATCCATGTAGCCTAAACCAAACTATCTAAATCTATCCGTCTAGTGACAGCATTCGGAAACCGGAGACGGATGCACGAGAGAGCAGGGAGTTTCATGTGGCCCTGGAGAAGGGGTCGACCAGGAAGCATCCGTCGTCGCGGGGGAAGACGAGCCAGTTGCCGCAGGCGCTCTGGTACCCGGCGAAGCCGCAGCCAGGGAAGCGGAAGGGTTTAGTGTAGGGGAGGCTGTAGAAGGTGCCGTTGGGGAGCGCGAGCAGCGGATGTGGCGGAGGAAGGGGCAGCCTCGTAGCGGCACGCCACTGTGGGCACACCGCGGCGAAGCGGGCACGGTCGACGTACGCAGGTAGCAGGCGGAGCACCAGGACGGCCAGGTCTTGCGGGATGGCTGACCACGACGGCGGTGGCTGCAAGTGCGGCTGCGTCTCCAGTGCCATCGGTCCTGCAAACAAGATCCAAGCAGGCAACAGTATCAGCCGACTGATCATCCTACTCCGGAAAAGGCGCAAAGAATGACGACACGGCAACAGTTTTCCGCAGATAGGCATTCCGTCGAACACATTGTATGCACGGCCAGTGCAAACAGCGCCTACCAAGAGAGAAATGGGCAACTCATCCTCCTGAGCAAGAGGCGGGTAAGATATAGCAGCATTGTCCCAGAGCAGAGTCAATGCGTATAACACCCTGTCGCGCCTGGCCAGCGGACGGGGCAGGAGCAGGCAGTCAAATCCCCAAGAGCAACCACCCAAACGCAGCAAGAACCATGGAGGGAGCGAGCAGGAGGAAAGCGGGACGGTGCGTGAGATGAAGGAAGAGGCGGATACCTAGAGAGATCAGCGCCGTCCCGGTGTCGAAGCTGCGGTCGGTTTGCGGCTGTTGATTTTTAGATTGTTTATGTCGGAAACAACGTGAGTTGGTCGCTGCTGTCGTGCGGGAGTGGAGTGGAGTGTGTAGCCGTCCCTTACCAGAGACATACTAACATGGGCCGGGCGCTGGCTCACCGCCCAAAAATGAGAAAAAAAAATGGAAAGCGCTGAGCGTCCCCCGGGGGATCAATTCCCCGACCCCCGGGTCGTCAGCCGTTTGATGCGGATGTTACCGACCGTTGGATCAGGTCAACGACTCAACCTCCCGCGCGGAAGAAAAAACAGAATAGCGAACGGAAAATTCTCGTCATCCCCACGCACAACCTTGCGGCCCGCCTCAGCAGAACCGCTGCCCCGCTCCGCCGGCGTTTGCAGTAACCACCGACGCCCCCGTTTGCGTAGCAACCATCGACGCCGCCGGACGCCGACGTTTGCAGCAACCGCCGCCGTCGCCGACCTCGCCGGCTTCCTTTCAAGCACGGCGACGCCAGGAATATAGCAACGGCCGCCGCCGTTTGCAGCAACCGCCGCCGGCGCCGACCTCGCCGGTATCCTTGCAAGCACGGCGGCGCCTCGGTTTGTAGCAACGGCCGCCGCCGTTTGCAGCAATCACCGTCGCCGACCGCCTTGCCAATCTCCTTGCAGCATGGCGGCGCCTCGGTTTGTAGCAATGTCCGCCGCCGTTTGTAGCAACGGTCACCGCCGGTCCGCAGCACCCACCGCCGTCGACGGCCTCCATGTAGCACGGCGGCTCCCGGTTTGTAGCAACGGCTGCCGCTATTTGCAGCAACCACCGCCGTCGTCCCGTCGGTAGCAATGGCCGCCACCGCATGTAGCACATCGCCGCCGCCGTGCTGCTCTTGTAGCGGTACATAGACGCCGCCTTGTAGCAGACCCCGCCACTCCTTGTAGCGGAAGGCGACGCCGGCCGGGAGCATCGGCTCTGCCCCCGGTCGCAGCATCACGGCTGGCAACTCCTCCGCCGCCCCGACGCATGAGCTGCGGTGTGCCCCGACTTCTCCGCTGGCCGCATCGGTGCTGCGTGTCCATCATGCCGATGGTGGAGGAGCTTGTGGTTGCGGGGATCGTCGGCCATGGAAAGCAGCGACCTCGCCGGAGATGCGTGTGGGCGCGCGCGGCGGGGCTCTGCGGGGGTGCGCATGGAGAGGGAGGTTATTTGGGCGAGGTCGCGGCGGCCAATTTCTGGGAAGATGGAGAGAGACGAACGGATGAGGAGCACTTTGAGAAGATAAGGTCGTGGTGGGGCCTATCGCTGTCGCTTTCACGGACACGCGTCGTTCACAGGAGCAGGAGGAAGCGAACGCCGTATCCCCCGGCTGAACGCCAGCATTTTCCAAAAAAAATGCGACCAGCCAGTACAAGCCCTGGCTGGCGTAGCTTTATAGAAGAAAGCTCCCCGAACACCCGTCAATCCGAGGATTCGAGCCCGGGTGGGCAGCAGGCGCTCCCGCACTGCTAACCAACAGTACCGCCCAAAAATAAGAAAATATGAAAATTCGAAAATGACATTTGAAAGCTTCAAGAAAATTGAAACTAATCCCAGATGTAGAAAATGATGAAATCTAGTAGTTTTTAAAAACCAATCCGTAATTCGTTGCATTCTAGGCTAAGAAAAAAATGGCAAATGCGTGGATATGGGTGCGATGAACACTAGATATTTCAAAATTTCGAAATTTGTCACTTTTGTCTAGCCTAGAACCTAATGACTTTTGAATTACGATTTTGCATGCTGGCAGAGTTCAATATTATCTCGACATAGGATTTTACGTTTTGTGTTTCTTAATTTAAAAATGTGGATTTAGAATTGCTTTAAAAAATGGCCAGCATGGAGCTCAGGCTCCATTTTTGGTTTCCGAAGAAAACCTGGGCTTTTACCGAAAATAAACCCCATTTTTTATTTTCACATTTCAAATAATTTACTCAGATATTGGTGTTTCAAATAATAATATGTTATGAACATAATATTTAATTTTAAGAAAATGCAACGCCTTTTGAAACTTTTAAATCCTTTTCAGTACAATAAGTTCAGAAAAGCACCAGCACAATAAGTTCAGACAAGCGCTGCCAAGAGAGGCTTCTCATCCTTCCTAGTCCACTCCATGTTGCATGTTCAGTGTGATGTTTCTCTCCAGACACACAGAAATAGGCAATGCTCAGTTATCTCCATGCTGAGAAAGAGCCTCAATAAATATTGAAAAATCAATAAAGGTACTTTTCATATGCTGACTTCCTTTATTTTTAAATATGGATATTTTCGGTGCTATGGGAGTGGTCGCTATAGTGTGTTGACAGAGTGGGGTATAAGAGCATCTCCACTCGTCTCCCCACAGAGCCCCCCACGGCCACTTTTTTTCATCCGGACGGCGAAAAACGGCCCAGTCAGGCCCCCGGTTCCTCGTTTTGGTCCGGATTTGAGCCTATTTTCGTCCGGACTCCCCATGCCATCCTCGGTTTCCCGGGGGTCTCCCGGGGACTCCGGATGAAGTTAAACCAACCGCCCACGCCCACGTGTCTCCTCTTTCGTCTGGATTCCCCGAACCATCCTCTTTTTCCTCGAGAAACGCCGCTTGGGGAGCACACGACTGGGAAACTACTCCTCCCCACGCCAAATCTTCCTCCAATCCGGACGAAAATTTCGCCGGATTTGGACGTGGGGAGCGCCAACGAGTGGGGATGCTCTAAGTAGCGGAGGATGAAAGTAGAAGCGGGCAGCAGTGCACCAGGTAGCTAGGAGAGTAGACGACCGTGTGTGAGACGCCGTCCAAGTATGCGGCAACAATAGGGGAAGCTGAGCTAGAGAATCAAATGCAAATGAGCACGTCACTGTAATTTTTGATGTAATAGAAGATAGTTTATTTTGACTAGGTCATGTGAATTGGTTGTTGTAATATGTGAATGGCTACAGACAAAAAAAAATTGAATGCAATGCATGCTTGTTGAATACAACTATCTCTGATCTGAATTTATATGCACTAACAAGCTTTTTACGTGTGTTAAAAGTGAGAGCAATAGAGCATGATTGCTAGAGTATTTTACATATGGAAAAGGCTGGGGATCACCCGGGGGATTAGCGATCAAATCATCCGGTTTCCAGCCACTCACGCGCTGCCTCCCTTTGTCGTGGTCCACGCACACACATGGGTGGGTCCCACCGAACCAAGACAGAAAAATCCCCATCTTCTTCTCCACCGCTGTTCCGTGCGAGCAGGCCACTCCGCACGGGCCGCGCCGCCATCCGCACACGCCGCCGTGGCTCAACGCCACAGCAGGCGCCGCCGTCGCCGCCTCCGCCTCTGCCCTGCTCCGGCGCCCCGCCTAGCTGCTCTACCGAGCGGATCCTCCTCCGCGAACGCCGCCGCTTTTCCCCGTGCATCCATGGAGGCGCGGCCGGAATCGTGGCCGGTTTTCCGCGCCGCCGCCTATCTCCATCGCGCGCCACCGGATTTGCACCGCCGTGCGCCACCGGAGTTCGGCCGCCGCTCCTTGGATTCTCACCGCCCGCGCCACCGGAGTCCGGCCTCCGCGCCCTGGATTCTCACCGCGGCGCGCCACCGGAGTCCGGCCGCCGCGCCCGGCGCCACTGGAGTCCGGCCGCCGCGCCCTGGATTCGCACCGCCGCGCGCCGCTGGAGTCCTGCCGCCGCGCCATGGAGCTCCATCCCCTAGCTTCCCCCTCACCAGCTCGCGCCTCCGCCAGCTACATACCAATATTTTTTGTTGCTACTTTGGTTTTGTGGTTTCGCTACAATATTCTGTTTTTTTTGCTACAATCTCTCCGGTGAGAATCCATTGAAACTAGGTTTTGCTACATTTGTTATAGGTGTTTGCTACAATAGTATATTTTTCTGCTACAAATTCTCCGGCGAGGTCTCCGGCGAGTCTCCGACGATGTTGGTTTTGCTACTATAGCAAAAAAAGGTTGCTACAATTTTTGTGTGTTTCTGCTACTATAGCATTTTTTTTTTGCTACTAAGTCTCCGGTGAGGTTACCTGTGGGTCTCCGGCGACATCTCCGGCGAGTCTCCGGCGACATCTCCGGCGAGTATCCGGCGAGTCTTCGGCGGGTCTCCGGCGAGGTCTGTGTTATTAGGTGAAAATAGAGTTTGCTACAATTAAATAGTTTTTTGCTACTTTGGTGCATTATGGTAGCAAAAGTGGGAGAGAGGGCTGGTTGGTTTGATCGGACGGCCGGAAACGTTCCAGATCTGTTGATCGGATGGTTGGGGACCAGGGGGATTAGAATTCTAATCCCCCGGGGGACGCTCAGCACTCCCCTTTACATATTTGCTTTCAGAGAAACTGAATTGAAATATTGACAGACATTGTTCTGGGCATTAGGCATCTTGTAAAGACATTGTTGTGGCTTCAAACATCTTCCAAAGACATTGTTCTGGACTTCAGAAATCTTGCGAAGACCTGGAACAAAATAAAATGCATATGTTACTTAGCTATTTGGCAAGTTGGAGTTTTACCTTCAGAGAGACATGCCAGAGTAAATTATTTACGGAAACTCTAAACAACTACAAAATGTCGGTTGTTCACTGCCGACTGAAGTGGGTGAAAGAAATGTCCATAATTTGGGATGGAGGATACGGGAAGGCCTTGGAAAAGAAATAGCCATGCTGGATGTGTAACAGTGGCACTGAATTATGTTCATACACAGAGGAAGCTGGAAATTGCAGATTGGTTCGGTGTTCCAATTTTTTTCTAAATGATGTGTAGTACTACCTGCTACTCTAATATTTGATGGAGTACATAAAGGGGATAAGAAAACCACTTCATACCCATGGGTTCATACTGGCCCCTCACGCTGCACGGTCCTGACGGATACATCAGAAATTTCAGGATCGTTAACTCCACCTTGCTCCTCCGCCTATGGTTCACCAGAAAAATTGGTGCACAACACACACAACCATTAGAATTTAGATAAATCTAACTTTGCATAGCTCGAGCCAATTGCACAACACAGAACACGCACATGCACATAGCTAGACGAGACAGACAATCGCACCAGCCGAGAACTGGAAGAAAGGGGTTAGAGAATACCTGATGTGCAGCGGCCGGCGGGGAGTGCGCTCCTGGCCGGCAGGAGAAGTGCTTCGTCGCTGCGTGCTATGCGGTCGGGAATGGCTGCCTCCTCCCTGGTCAAACCGCTGCCGTCCCATTTTCTTGTCGAGTTGCTGCACCATGTACTGGACGAGGCTGCGCAACCTTCGCCAGGAGGAAGCACAGGTTGCCGCCATCCATTCTCCTCCTCCTGCGACAGGTGAAGATCCTTCCACGCTGCCGGTGAAGCCCCTCCTCCACCGCCTAGCACCTCTTCCTCCAGACCGCTGGACGACGACTCCCCTCCTCCAAAGCAGCCTTCCCGTCCCTTCATCCCCTCTCATGCGACAGATCGAGCTCTGAATAACCAAGAATAGATGGACAAACTGGAGATGAACAAATCAAAGGAAAAAAAAATCTCACCTAGGTCTTTGAGGATGGATAAATCTCGGCGTTCTGAACCCATCCTCCCCATGAGACCTCTTCTCCTCCTATTGGCATTGTCTGGTCGTCGTCGTCTCTCCGCTGGCCTAGGGATCCTCCCCATGATGCTCTTGCCAAAAGCGGGTCGAGATGGCGGCCAACGCTCGTGCTGTTCGGCGGCTAAAGGCGGCGACCTGGAGAGGGAGTGATTAGGGCTGGAGGCGGCTCGAGGCGGCGGCCAGCACACGTGTAGTTCCCCCGTGACGGCGACGAGAACGGGGCAGGGGTGGGGGCGCGAGGGGGCATGAGAAAGGCGACTAGTGGTTTTTTTACCCTGGGCGGCTCGGTTTTATACCAGGCAGCGCTGAAAGACCGAAAATACCCCTGGGGGTGGAGATCCACTACCCGACGCCAATGCGCACCGACAGAGATCCCAGCCGTAGTTGCTGACGTGCGGGGCCGGCAAATGTGAGGCCCACATGCAGCCGGAGGTGGGTAACAATCGGCGATTGCATGGGGTTAGCTAGTGAGAGGAGTGCCCAAAATGAACGGACAGATGCACCGATGAAAAGATCCGATGGTCCACATGCTCAAATCATCGTTTTTTTCTGGAAACACGGAGCGCCCCGAAGGGCGTAGAAGCTTCATATATTCCACTCAGTGGGTGTACAAATCATTACAAAGGACCCCATAAAAAGAGAAATAATGCATAGGCCCCTGGTATTTGCAGAAAAGACCCCACTAAAAGCTATGCAGAAGCAATCAGGTCCTTATCTTTCCCCTCCAATGAGCACAAGGCCAGCCATGTCGCCTTCGGACTCCAAAGTGGGGACGACACCACTTGCTTCAAAGCCGGCGTTGGACGCGACATCAGACCTCAAAAAGGGCCTCCGATGGAGGTTGAAATATGGCCGGACTTCACCGGCGTGGATGACGAACGGCGGAAATGCCGCCGATGTGTTGCTCGAGAAAATTGCTTCTGAAGAACTCCGGCGCCACCTCCTCTTCACAACCACCTTGCACTCTCCTGATTTCGTCGCCACCATGATGCTTGGGACCAGAGAGAAGAGCAGAGGAGACTGGGTCGAGGGAGCAGCACGGGCGTACCAAAACCGTGACGAAGAAATCGGCCTACCATCGAACCCGACGAACCTGCCACGGATTCGGGGAGGTAGGCGTAGATGAAGCCGGCTATGGCACACCCAGAGGAGCTTATTGACGAAGCCATCCTCAGGTCTTCTTCTTCCTTCGCCTTTCCACCATGGATAAGCTCGGAGAAGCCGAAGATCTGGAGTTTGGTTGGTGCTCCAGCACAACCAAACCAGATGACGAGGGAGGTAGTAGATGGCCTTATTGTTGGAGATGCCGCACCGCTTCTTCACCGCCTTCCGCCATTCCTGCCACCAGAGAGGAGCAGCGTCGAAGAAGAAGGTGAGGACGGACCGGATCTGGCCGAGGAGATCCGGCCTCCTACTTCCAGACTCCACAGGGGTAGATCTTGAAGAGTAGCAACCTAAACTACTATGTACAAGTGGCCAGGCTCCTCTCCATCCTCCGCTCCGGCCGGCAGCGCCGACGGAGAGGATTCTGGGTCGGGCCGGCGACCACAGCGGCGAACGGCTGACTCTCAACGCGGGCGAGGGTTACTGTAGCGGCACGGGAGAGGAAAAGGGGCCCCGCCGAGCGTCACCTCTGCCCTCAAATCATTGTGAGACCCCCTATGGGGGCATCTATTATACCTTTAGATAGCTGCACTTCACACACACGAACCAAAATCACTAGACTGAAAGCCAGAGAGTGAGAGCCAGACTAAGAGAGATCTCTGTTGCATGAGGTGAGAGAAATAGTGTATGAGCGAGTGAAAGATCGTAGCCATGTTCTTGCGGGTTTCTACAGTTGATGAAATATAGAGTAGAGCCGACGCGGGTTGAAAACGCTTACTTTTATGTGTGGCACCATGCATTTTAAATTGTCTAATTACTATAACCACCTGGTTTCTGAAAAGCATTTCTATTTTATATTTTATATTATTGTGTATAATTGGTTTGTTGAATATGATTTATCGTACTCACCCAGCCCCCATGTTTTTTCTTAGTCGCAAACGTCAATAACGGAAGACCACGTCAACAGATGATTAGGCAAGGACCAGTGGGTGGAAAGCAGTTAGAGAATCTAGTTATAATTCTTGTTTAATTGTAAGTAAATTTGTAAAAATAATATACATCAGCCTCTCGAGATCCACTGATGTGCCGGTTTCTCCCTGCATTTTTAATCCTTGCACGCATATATTGTTGGAATTTTGGCCCATATTGGACCAATACAATAAATATTCCAGAAATTCCTAATAAATCCTAGAGGCCCACATGGCCCATTCATGCATGGCAGGGGTGGGACAAAAGTTTAGTCCAACATTGCTAGTTGAAAAAGAGTTGGAGCAGCTTATAAGGAGAGCTCTTCATACCATTTGTATGAGAGAAATAATAGGAGGAAATAGGAGCTGACCACACGCGCGCTCCTCCTCCGATGACGCCGCCGCTCGCTCGCCTCGTCACGACACATCGCGCCGCGTCGCGCCGCGCCGCGCCGCGGGTTGCGGGAATGCCTCGAGCCGAGAGCCTCTCTCTCTTTCTCTCTGTGCCTATAAAAGAGGTCGCTCCTCTCCAGAGATACACGACGAGACACACCACCATATGCGCCTACCACTCGGTTCCAGAGCTTTGCGCCGCCGCTCAAGACTTCTCCATCCCGTCTACCGGCGTGCACCACTGGACGGGACAGCAGGCCTCCGGAACCCCGTCTCTTGTGATCCTGTACGGGAGAGAGGCGATAAGGTTTTTGGGGAGCGCGACTGCTGACTTCGACATCGACATGGAGGCCGACGACTACTTTCCCAACGACGACTTCTTCCCCGACATCAGCAACCTCTTCAGCGACATGGCTCTCAACGGAGACAACACCACCGCTGGTTCCTCTTCTGGACCGTATGTGTTCTTGCCTTCCTTTTATGAGATCATGATGCTCTTATCAATCTGTTTAGACTTGTTGCTCCTTTATTCTATGGTGATTTGCATGACTAGTTTAGTCTCAAACTTTTTAGTCATGTTTTATCTACTATTTTCTTTGATTAAATCATGGGGAAATTTGCTAATATATTCAACAATCCAAAAACCTTATAAGCATTATTCCCCGGTTAGCTTTGCTTCATCTCTTAAGCCTCCTCTTTTCGAGGGCGTGAATTACAAGAGGTGGCGTGAGAGAGCTATTCTCTAGATTACATTCATGAGATACTTTGACGCCACTAAGGGAAAGCCTAAAGGAGAGCTTCCTCCCATCGAGCAGAAAGCTTCTTAGGATGCAGAGACCCTTATGAGGGGTTCTATTATCAATGTTATTGGAAAGAACATTGTTGAATCGTATTTGTCCATCTCTATGGGCAAGGATATGTGGGACGCAATCGAGGCCAAGTTTGGGGTCTCGGATGCGGGCAGTGAACTGTATGTCATGGAAAAAAATTATGACTTCAAGATGACTAATGAGCGCTCCATCGTTGAGCAGGCTCATGAGATACAGTCCATTGCTAAGGAACTTGAGCAGTTCACTTGTGTGATGCCGGACAAGTTTATTGCCGGAGGAATCATTGCCAAGCTTCCTCCTTTATGGAGGAATTTTGCTACTTCTCTGAAGCACAAGAGACAAGAGTTCTCCACTACGGATCTCATTGGGTCTCTTGACGTGGAAGAAAAGGCAAGGGCAAAAGACAGACGTGCTCGAGGTGTTGAGGGAGGTTCTAGTGCCAACTTGGTACAGAAGAAGAACTTCCAATCCTACAAGTCCAAGAACAAGTATGATGGCAAAGGAAAATTTGATGGGAAGAACAAGGCCTCACAGTCTACAAATTTCAAAAGGAAGACCGATAAGAAGAAAGGAGTATGCCACGTCTGTGGTGATCCTGATCATTGGGCTCCCAATTGCCCAAACCGCTTTGACAAGCGTTAGCAAGGAAAGGGCGGCAAGACGGCCAATGTTGTCATTGGAGACACTGAGATGAAGGAACCTGGGTATGGTATATTTCCTACTGTTCTTTCAATATGTCATTCTCCTGAATGGTGGATTGACATAGGTGCCAATGTATACGTTTGTGCTGATATCTCCATGTTCTCTTCTTATCAGGTCGCAGGGACTTCAACCGTGTTGATGGGCAACGGCTCGCATGCTACTGTTCATGGTGTTGGTACGGTCGATCTGAAGTTCACTTCGGGGAAGATCGTGCGCCTGAAGAACGTGCATCATGTTCCTTCTATCAATAAAAATCTTGTTAGCGGATCGCTTCTGTGTCGTGATGGCTACAAGATTGTTTTTGAGTCCAATAAATTTGTTGTGTCAAAATTTGGAACCTTTGTTGGTAAAGGCTATGAATGCGGAGGTTTGTTCCGCCTATCCCTGTCAGACGTTTGTAATAAAGTTGTTAATCATATTTGCACCAACATTGAGACAAATGTTTGGCATTCACGTCTTTATCATGTTAATTTTGGTTGTATGACGCGGCTAGCTAAACTGAATTTAATTCCGAGTTTCACTGATGTAAAGGGTTCTAAGTGTCAAGTGTGTGTTCAAGCTAAGCAACCTCGCAAGTCTCATACGGCTGCAGAGGTAAGAAATTTGGCACCTCTAGAACTAATACATTCAGATATTTGCGAGATGAATGGTGTGTTGACAAAAGGTGGAAAGAAATACTTCATGACGTTGATTGATGACTCAACTAGATATTGTTATGTGTATCTTCTGAAATCGAAAGATGAGGCATTAAGTTTCTTCAAAATCTATAAAGCTGAAACAGAAAATCAACTTGAACGAAAGATCAAGCGGCTTAGGTCTGATCGTGGTGGAGAGTATTTCTCCAATGAGTTTGACTCATTCTGTGCAGAACATGGTATAATCCATGAGAGGACGCCTCCCTACTCACCTTAGTCAAATGGGGTGGCCGGAAGAAAGAACCGCACTGTAACTGATTTGGTTAACGCCATGTTAGACACATCAGGTCTCTCGAAGGTATGGTGGGGGGAGGCGATATTGACTGCATGTCATGTCCTAAACCGAGTTCCCACAAAGAATAAGGAGATAACTCCATTCGAAGAATGGGAGAAGAAAAGATTGAAACTCTCTTACCTACGGACTTGGGGATGTTTGGCTAAAGTCAATGTGCCAATTCCCAAGAAGCGCAAGCTTGGACCAAAAACTCGTTGATTGTGTTTTTCCGGGCTATGCTTTTCATAGCATTGGCTATAGATTCTTGATAGTAAAGTCTGAGGTATCCGACATGCATGTTGGTACAATCATGGAGTCGAATGATGCGACTTTCTTTGAGGATATATTTCCCATGAAGGATATGCCCAACTCATCGAATCAGGGGATGCCTAGTACATCTATCCAAGAATCCGCTACAATTCCTGAATCCACCATTCCTATAGAACACCTTGAGAATCCCGAGGAGGATAACAATGAAGCTCCTAAAAGGAGTAAGAGACAGAGGACTGCGAAGTCCTTTGGTAATGATTTCATTGTGTATCTCGTGGATGACACTCCCACTTCTATTTCAGAAGCCTATGCATCTCCGGATGCCGACTACTGGAAGGAAGTCTGTCCGAAGTGAGATGGATTCCATTTTGGCTAATGGAACTTGGGAGATTACTGATCGTCCTTATGGGTGCAAACCCGTAGGATGGAAATGGGTGTTTAAGAAGAAGCTTAGACCTGATGGTACAATTGAAAAGTACAAGGCACGGCTTGTGGCCAAGGATTATACCTAAAAGGAAGGTGAAGACTTCTTTGATACGTACTCACATGTAGCTAGATTGACTACCATTAGAGTACTACTATCACTGGCTCCCTCATATGGTCTTCTCATTCATCAAATGGATGTTAAGACAGCTTTCCTAAATGGAGAGTTGGATGAGGAAATTTACATGGACCAGCCAGATGGATTTGTAGTAAATGGTCAAGAAGGAAAGGTGTGCAAATTGTTGAGGTCTTTATATGGTCTCAAGCAAGCACCTAAGCAGTGGCATGAGAAGTTCGAAAGAACTTTAACTGCTGAAGGCTTTGTTGTAAATGAAGTTGATAAATGTGTGTACTATCACCATGGTGGGGGCGAAGGAGTCATTCTTTGCTTATACGTTGATGACATACTGATTTTCGGAACCAACCTGAATATCATCAAGAAGACCAAGGATTTCTTATCTCGCTGTTTTGAGATGAAGGATCTTGGGGTAGCTGATGTAGTCTTAAACATCAAGCTATTGAAGGATGACAATGGTGGGATTACATTGCTTCAATCTCACTATGTGGAAAAGATATTGAGTTGCTTTGGGTATAGCAATTGCAAGTCTTGTCCAATGCCTTATGATCCTAGTGTTCTGCTTAGAAAGAATAAAGCGACTGCTAGAGATCAACTGAGATATTCTCAGATTATTGGCTCACTTATGTATTTGGCTAGCGCTACGAGGCCTGACATCGCCTTTGCTGTGAGAAAACTTAGTCGATTTGTATCAAATCCTCGGCGATGATCACTGGCATGCTCTTGAAAGAGTGATGCACTATCTAAAGGGCACTGCGAGTTATGGCATTCACTATACTGGGTATCCGAGGGTACTAGAGGGCTATAGTGACTCAAACTAGATTTCTGATGCTGATGAGATTAAGGCCACTAGTGGATATGTATTTACACTTGGTGGTGGCGCTGTTTCTTGAAAGTCTTGCAAGTAGACCATCTTAAAGAGGTCAACAATGGAAGCAGAACTCACAACATTAGACACAGCCACTGTTGAAGCAGAGTGGCTCCGTGAACTCTTGATGAACTTACCCGTGGTAGAGAAACCAATACCTGCTATCCCAATGAACTGTGATAATCAAACTGTGATCATCAAGGTTAACAGTTCTAACGATAATATGAAGTCATCAAGGCATGTGAAGAGGAGATTAAAATCTGTCAGAAAAATGAGAAGTCCGGAGTTATTGCATTGGATTATATCCATACGTCTAGAAATCTGGCAGACCCCTTCACCAAGGGTCTATCACGTAACGTGATAGATAATGCATCAAAGGAGATGGGTATGAGACCCACCGTTTAAGTTGTCCACAGTGGTAACCCATTCTATGTGATCGTAGATCCCGTGAATTAGAACTGAGAGACAAGTTGTATGTCAACTGAGAGGAAAGTATCCTTACTCCTTGTATGATACCACTCCATAAAAGATACAATACTTTCCTAAACTGCACGGTAGGCTGATTTATCTTAATGTGTTCTAAGTTGCTAATTTAAGCACAGATATTGTCCTGCAGAACATCTGTTGAAGAACACACCTATATGAGTTTGGTTGTTAAAACGTTGCAACCTATGAGAGTTGGGTGCTTTCTAATAAACTCATGAAAGGCCATGGAGTATGATGCATAAGCTCCACCCGCGGGGAAGCCCTGCGACGGCCTAGTACCGGTCAAGGCTCTTTGTGAAGCTAGATTAGCGTAAAACTTGCAGCTCAAGGCTTAGTCCACTGTTCAAGTAGCAGCCTAGTGTAGCATAGAGTTCTGGTGAAAGTTCAACTTAACAGTCTTCGCTATAGTACCGGTATATAAAACAATGTTTTGGAACCAAAGACAAATTCTATGTGCCTCTAGGATCTGGTGGGGGATTGTTGGAATTTTGGCCCATATTGGACCAATACAATAAATATTCCAAAAATTCCTAATAAATCCTAGAGGCCCACATGGCCCATTCATGCATGGCAGGGGTGGGACAAAAGTTTAGTCCCACATTGCTAGTTGAAGAAGAGTTGGAGCAGCTTATAAGGAGAGCTCTTCATACCATTTGTATGAGAGAAATAATAGGAGGAAATAGGAGCTGACCACACGCGCGCTCCTCCTCCGACGACGCCACCGCTCGCTCGCCTCGTCACGACACGACACGTCGCGCCGCGCCGCGCCGCGGGAATGCCTCGAGCCGAGAGCCTCTCTCTCTTTCTTTTTGCCACTCACGAATGGGTATATGAACAGACGCAAGAATCTGAAACGTTTCTTTTAGTGGGTTTTGAATACGAAGACTGTTCAGCTTCGGCTGCTGCCTGTTCGGTTCACCTCCCTGGCCCTTCGCTTCATCTCCTCGCGTGGCCTGTTCAGCTCCTCTCTCTGTGCCTATAACTGTGCCTATAAAAGAGGTCGCTCCTCTCCAGAGATACACGACGAGACACACCACCATATGCGCCTACCAATCGGTTCCAGAGCTTTGCGCCGCCGCTCAAGACTTCTCCATCCCGTCTACCGGCGTGCACCGCTGGACGGGACAGCAGGCCTCCGGAACCCCGTCTCTTGTGATCCTGTACGGGAGAGAGGCGATAAGGTTTTTGGGGAGCGCTCTAGCGCGACTGCTGACTTCGACATCGACACGGAGGCCGACGACTACTTTCCGAATGACGACTTCTTCCCCAACATCAGCAACCTCTTCAGCGACATGGCTCTCAACGGCGACAACACCACCGCTGGTTCCTCTTCTGGACCGTATGTGTTCTTGCCTTCCTTTTATGAGATCATGATGTTCTTCCTTCTCCTAGCAACATGTTCAGGCTCATTGTCAGGAAACACATTGCTCTTATCAATCTGTTTAGACTTGTTGCTCCTTTATTCTATGGTGATTTGCATGACTAGTTTAGTCTCAAACTTTTTAGTCATGTTTTATCTACTGTTTTCTTTGATTAAATCATGGGGAAATTTGCTAATATATTCAACATATAGGCCTCTCGATTTATTGGTGCGCGGCGGCTATCTCGTACTGGCCCGATCTTGAGGCATGACAGTTCCTTTCATGATTAGTTGTAGGGAGGCTCAATATTTTGTTTTTGTATTGTTTGGATCGGGAGTTATGCAAAGGCCACGTGCTATGCTTAAAACTTTTAGGTAATAAAACCCTCTTTATAATATATATATATAGGTCTGCTATTCTCGAACCGGTTTGAGAATAGCTATTCTCGAACCCTTTCTGAACTTCCCACTTATTTGCATGTGAACTTCTTGACGGAACACTAAAATTCCATGTTTTGGCGGACAATGTTTTGAGGTTGATATTCTAAGTATTTATCGGAATGATGCATATGATATAACATTGGAAAGCTACGGAAATTTCACAACTTTTTCGTTCAGAAACTTTTCCCAAATTCATAACGGAATAAAAGTAATTTCAAATATACTAAACTCTATTTCGCGGAATTCAAAGTTTTCGTATAGTATTTTGGCTGTCATTTCCGAACAGTTTGTCGGATTCATGCATGCTATATACCGTCTAAAAGGTATGAAAAATGCGCATGTTTTTTGTTCATATTGTTTTCCCAAAAAAAATTCGGTTTAAGAGCAGTTTTAGAAATACTCAAATCTGTTCTCGCGAACTTCTCCAATTCCGTACTGTTTTTGGGTGTTGTTTCCAAACCGTAAGTTGGATTCACGTTTATGATATACCGTCAGAAACGTGTGGAAAATGCGAATGTTTTTTGTTTTATACACTTTTCCAAATTATTTACGGTTCGAAATTAATTTTACATATACTAAAAATTGTGATGGTCGCCGGCACACAAACGGTTCGAAATCAACGCTCCTTTCGTAGTCAGGTGAGGGGGGCTAACATGTTGGAGTGAAATTAGGCTCGTATTGGTGTCAACTACTCAAGGAGAGGATCGATTTCGTCAATCGGAGCTCGTATGGATGAATTTAATAAGTAGGATTTCCGCCCGTGAAAAATAGGTTATGTGAACTGCCTCCTACATACACGTGAACTTCACAGTAACTGGTAGTGAACTTCCGGTCGCGAATTATGATATATGAATCTACGTTTTTTTAAATCGTGTTTTTGCATAGTATTTTGAAGGGGACTTTTGAGATTGTAGGCACTGAACAAACTTCTGAAGCTGGGCGAAAACAGGCAATATTCAAATATACAAAACTCTATCTTTTCTCAAAATCCACAGTTTTTAGAGCGCACTTCAATGTTGAATGCACTGAACTTGTAATGTTCATAAGGTGAACTTATATTTTATGTTTATACAAAACTAAACGGTGAACTTCTCCATTATTTTTATACAACTGAACTTCAGGACAATGAAACATCAACTTTTTCCGAGATACGGACTTCCAGGATTGAAAATAGTGAGCTTCTTTTTACCTTTGTGGGTGAATTGAATTACTTCTGCTGCCAAATATGTGTATAATCTCCAATAGACCATTTGAACTTTTAACAATTAAAGTGAACTCTCCTGATAGTAAAACTGAACTTCCAACCAAATATTGATCTTCACATGAAAGTAAATAAACAAGTGCACTATGTCCAAACGGATGAGCTATCCAAAATAAACAAGCCTACCACAAAACTTATTGTATGATCGTGTACTGCGGGAAATCAAATTTGTGAACCTACAAAAAAGTAGTCTTCCCGCTTGTATGATTGGAACTTCCAATCAAATGAAATTGGAGTTCAAACTTGCACCGTGCCATTCAGAACAAAATGAATTTTCAGCGCACACAGAATTTAGCTTCTAGAGAAAAGTTTCGACAAACTTCTTATAAAAGTGGACTTATAAAAATCTGCCCTCCCGAACTTCACAGCTCCGGCACGCCGAGGGAAACGCATGCTCCCACAAGGCACAAATGTGTTGTAAAAGGTAAAGTCCTGAGCGCCGAAGGTAGGGCGGATTGGACTTGTTCGAGCTTGTACTACGCTACATTGATGCAGCAGCAGTGAGCTCGCAGGACAATGGACACCTTTCTTATCGTAAACTATCACCATCACACACGAAACTGCAATAGGAAAAGAAGAACATCAGGTTGATTACCACTGTACAAAAATCTATGCTCGTAAACCAAATATTTGCTATTATAAGAGAAAATAGATATGGCATTTCATATATTCCAAACTAGATAATATCAAGCTTGTACCAGATCTCACTTAGGCATTATAGAACAAAAAGAAATTGGGAGCCAGAAGGGAAATTGAATAAAAGGTGAAGTGCACTTAGTAGCAAAATCAAAGAGTGAAATTATTGCAGGCGCAGCGCAAGTCGCCAGAATAAAATCGCTAACAGATCAACACTACCATTCACATCGAATAAAGTGCAATGTTTTTTTCGCTGAGTGAGCTGTCTAAGTCGAATTAGTGAACTGCTTTAAATAATCATGCGAACTTCTATTTTGAATTATTTTCAGTCAGAGCTAATACCAATACCAGTGGTCAATAAACCTTCAACTTATACGCGGATAAACTGGACTTCATGAAAATATAAAGCTGAACTTCAATAGAGAAAGTGAACTCCAGTAATAAAATGAACTTGGGGAGAAAATGAACTCACATGCATGAGTAAACGAACCTGAGATGGCATTGTTCGCCGGATAACACGGAGCTATTATGTGCACTGTACAACTATTATGTGTACAACTATTATGTGCAGAAGCAACTCAATTTACTCCTAGAAGTATATGTGCAGAAGAAAACCAAAGTAGCAACCACAGTTCATATTGATCAGCACCAGGAGTAGCAAGCTGACCTGGGCATGTGAGACGCTCAGCTGCCTTAGTTGAAGTTGTGGAATCTCGGGACGATGCTGATTGGACTTCCTGGGTCGACTTAGTGAGCTGCCAGAGAACAATCAAGTGCAGTGCGATCAAAATTCTAATTACTCTTCGTATATGCAGTGTACTTCATACGTCTATTATCATACACAACAAACTACTGTTTTGTAAAATTGACTAGCAAGTAAGACTAAAACTAGTTTGGTCTAAGTTTTTATACTATGAACTTCTGATTTTAACTTTTTTATACAAAATAAAGTAAAATCCTCACGCCAGACAACTTCTCTTATGAATAAGTGAAGTATGAGAAGTGAATTCCCCGCATGAGGATAAACAGAACCAGTGAAGGTAAAACTGAACTGGAGTCCGTAACAACGGTAGAACTACACTGCAGAACCTGGTGCTTTACCCCTAGCAGCATCTCTGCAAAACAAGGTCTCCGCGCTGGTCGGGTTTAGAGGAGGCACAGAACGAAACTTGGATTAGAAATAAAAGAATAATCCACCTACCAGGATTATCTAAATTGAAGTGTCAGGAGATGTGAACTTCACCAATTAGGAGAAGTGAACGTCACCAATTAGGAGAAGTTAATTCCATAGATTAAAAGAACTGAACTTCTGATGATGAAAAATAGTTTTTGCATATTTGTTTGTATAGCTACACCCCGCAATGTTTTTTATACAGAACTTCCTATGTCAACAAAGTGAACGTCCTGACAAAAATATAAATTTGAGGTACAATGTACCGTGCACTACATTGTGTGCTGCATTGTTACAATTATTTTATCGCTGCAATTTTGCAATACATCACCCAAAACTAGAAATCAACAGTTCGCAAACCTGAAGATGGAGCTGCAAGTGCTCGCGGCAAAGAGCGATGTGAACTACAGCGGACTACTAGTGCTTTTAAGTGAGATCACCGAGTGAACTCCAGATCAAGTGCACCAACTGCCTAAAATAAACAAGTGTACCAGTGGCATTTTCCCCTCTCGTTTTTTACAGGTACGTGAACTCCCTTTCCATTCTTCGCCCTAAAGAGAAGACCAAACTGAACTTCAGAAAAAGAAAAGAGTGAACTCCATCAGCCATACAGCAATAACAGCACAAAGCATAAAACATGCCCATAAATTTATAAATGAACTTCAGTTATGAATAGAGGGAACTACCGCGGGTCTGGTTGTGAGGTCGTTGGCGAGACCAAGTACCAGGAGCAACGGCTGCAGCTTTGTTTCTATATCTGAACTTCACATTTCTTCATTTGTGAGCTTCAAAATTCAGTTAACAAATAAAATCAAATTTGGAAAGACTAATTCACCTAGCAGGAATATCTAAACTAGCAGCCTATCACTTGCATCTAAAAAATGAATTCCCCGCACACACATTGTTAACTTGTGATAAAAAGTGAATTTATATGCAGGTTGTTCCCGCTGAAGACAACCTCTGTTCTTACATTATAAAAAATTATTGCATCATCATAAGATAAAACTATTGTATATACAAGAATCATCCATTCCGCAGGCACAAACTTCACAAATATGCTATCTAGCAGGAATATATGAAATGAAAATAGCAGTAGATGTGATCTTCGCAAATTAAGAGAAGTGAGCTTCACAGATTAGGAGAAATGAACTTATTAAACACCATATCTATCTTTAATCATGGACTTATAGAACTTCCCCGTAAATGAGTTCTATGTGCAGGAGGGGTGAATTTTGTGTTAACTAAGGTAGTATTTAACAAACAAAACAAACTTCTGTCGTGGCAAGAGCCTCCAAACTGAACTTCAAGCACTCAAGATATGAACAATGCCAAGAAGTAAACTGAACTACACCCAGATACGTGCTAAAAAGATAAAACATGCTCAGCTGTTGATGTCAAGGGTCATCTGTGGTGGTAGCAAATTTAAGTATATATGTATTAAGTGCACTGCCTCTAATGAGCATGCTAACTTCCTATTCTGTGATTATGTTGGCTGCTTGTTTTGACAAAAAACACAGAGAAGTAAACTTCACTTTTAGACCAACTCACTGTGATCCTTTAATTTGTTCCATAGGACCTGCTTCACATCGCGGCACTGTCTTTAGCTGAGGACTCGACTGCCCGCCCGTATACTGCAGCTCTCCCGGCCATGAGCTTTTGTGCATAGCAAAGGACAAAAAAGTGCACACACCAGGTGCATCCAGATCAAGGCACTTAGACTCCATTGGATAGCCAAGGTCAGGCTTGTTATCTGTAATCCAAATGAAAACAGTCAGCTTTGCTGAAAATGCATAACCATAATTAAACTAATATAATCGCAAAGCAGGATATTGTCAAACTCTTAAGCTACTCTAGCATACAAAAAAAATTCCATACAATTTCGTCTTGTAATTCTGAATGCTTGTGTGCAGTACTATGGCTGGACACATAGTAAATGTCTCGCAGTAGGTTGATTAAATTTAGAAAGAAAGAAAGAGGCATACTACTTACAGTTACAAAAGAACATATCGATCTGACATACTGGTGTGGTGCCATCCTTGCTCACGCATATCCCCAAGCCTTCAAAGGTTACAACAGACATATCCTCTGAACGGACGAAGGTAAACATGAATTCCTCAACAAAAAGGAGATGAACTTGCACATCAAACAAAGTGGACTTGCGTAGTCTAATTTTGGAAATTAGGAGTGTCAACAAAGATATTCCTCTGGAAATTATTCTAGAAAATATAGTTCTTCATTTTAGGCATAAAAGCAAGTTTTTATGACAAGTGTACTTTCCTTTTCACAGTAAATTGTACTCCTTTTGAAAGTGAGGTCAAATTGTTTCTACCTAAAACCCGTTTACTCGAAAAAGATGAACTTACTGGTAATACGAAACTGAACTTTCAGATAGACAAATGTTCACAGAAACTGTGTACAAAATCCCAACATCAAACTGAACCACAGTGGAACAAATACAAAACACACCGAGATGATTGTTAACTATCACGTGGAAGTCAAGGAGGGGAGAAGTTAGACCATATAAAATACTCAAGTTCCAGCCCCAAACTCAACAAACTCGCTAAAATATAAAAGTGAACTCGCCAGGTTAATAAAGTGAACTTCTTAATTTATCTTATTGGCCACACATCAACAACGCATACATGACTATAATATGTTCCCAGATTTCTCTATTGTTTCATTTGAATGCACCAACAAGTGTACTTCTCCCAGTGCATAACAATGAACTTAGAAAATATTGAATATAAAGGACTAATCCATCCCACAGCCTCCAATATTAGAAATAAAATTCACGAATAATCCATCTACCATGAATAGTCTGAACTTAAATATCAGGGAGGTGTCAACTTCACGTATTCAAGAAGTGAACTTTCACGAATTGGAGAACTGAACTTTAAAAGAGAGAGATTTTGGGGAACTGTGGCCGGTGGAAAACTGAACTCACCTATTTTTGATCCTTCCAGTCAGAGCCGAGGGCTAGCTAGTTAGATAATCCAGCTGAACAAACAGTTGGTGCAGATTTAGAACAGGGAAAAACTCCTGGTAACAAGAATCTGATCATTTACATAGTCAAACAACGACAACGTGAACTCACAGAGAAAGATAGGTGAACTCAGTTCAGATGCATTGCAAAACTATTTTTTACAGTACTCCCTCTGTTCTTATAACTATAATTTTGTATTTAACTAAAAGCATCGCCAAGACGAAGCTAACTTTCCAGAAAATATAGACGTGAACCTTGATCCATGACAAAGTGAATTCTTTTCTTTTTTAGCAACCACACATCAACACATACATCCAGGACAGAAACATTATTTTCATAAAAAGTAACTACTGGAGCTTTTAAGAGTGAAGTACTTGGAGCTAGCCATGTATGCATCATCCATGTACGCAAGATCCCAAATTGCAGATATCAAAATTACAGATTTTCTCATAGCATTGATAATATATGTTACCCATCATGTCATTTTAACACAACATTTTAGTACGTTGGAAGGAAGCAATAATAAAGGAATAAAAAGGAGGACTAGCACGTAGTTCAGTTGGATCTTCAGTAGCAGTTTAGAGGCAGCATTTAATAGCATCAAGTGAACTTTACCCGATAAAAAGGTGAACTTTTCAACACAAGATATGACACTGTTTTTAGGTAAGTTTTTACCAGAGCACTATCAGGTGGAAAGTTCCATACATAAGACGAAAGCTATGATGCTTTGCAGTATCAGGTGCAAAGTTTGTAGGCTCGCATAACTGAACTGCAAGAAAATGTAAGTTGAACCTTCACCTTTTCATTATCCGAACTTTGTAGTAGATCACAATCTCGACGGCACTAGCAAAGCAGAACTTCCAACACGTTTAAACTGATGTCCGCACGGTTTAAGGTGAACTTCCACTTAATAGATGAACTGTTGAGCTTTAATCAGTGAACTTCCCTTTTTTAATCTACAAGGTGAACTTTCAGTTTATTTTCATAGATTAGTATGGAGTGAACTTCAGTAGTTCACTGAGTGAATTCCTTGTTTATTAGCAAATGAACTTTTGTGAAATTAAAATGTGAATTTTCCAGGAACGGATTGAACTTTTTTATAGACAAAAAACACAACCCCAACGTTGGACGAAATGAACTTTTCAAAAGAAATAACTGAACTTCGCAAGCACCATGCTTTTCTATTTAGCTCCACAGACATCTAGGAGAGAACCATTATTTTCATAAAAGGTAACAGCTGCAGCTTTTAAGAGTGAACTACTGGAGCTGGCCATCACAACCATGACAACTAACTGAGCTGTTTTTTGAAGTTCAGATATCATTGACAAAGGATCTAATTTCTTTTCTAACCAGAAAAATACAATACAAACTTTGTATTAGCTAAAGGACTAAGGGTAAGAAAAAACTAACAGTACCCCTGACTACTAAGTGCAGCGCTAGGTGAACTTCAGAGCCGGCCTGGGCAGAGTGTGCATTCCTGGTGAGTTCAGAGGTAGCCAGGGGAGAGTCCAGTGCAGCGCTAGGGGAATTCAGACAGGCTCCATGCCATCGCGGCCTAAAATCGCCCTCGTGTGTGCTCGGCATCAACAACGGGAGTTGGAGATGAGACCTTACCGAAGGATTTGGCGGGCGCCGGCGACGCGTGCAGGAGGAGAGGCCGCTGGCGATGCGCGCTGGAGGAGAAGGCCGCCCGCGAGTCACGGAGGAGGAGGGGGCCGCCGGTGACGCGTGGAGGAGGAGGGGCCGCGGGCGACGCGCGCTGGAGGAGGGGGTCGCGGGCGATGCGCGCTGGAGGAGGGGACCGCGGGCGACGCGGGCTGGAGGAGGGTGACGCCGCCTGGGTGGGAGGAGGTGGGCGCCGCCGGGATTGGAGGAGGTGGGGCGCCGTCGGGAGGGAGAAGGGGGCGCCGTCGGGTGGGAGGAGGTGGGCGCCGCCTGGGCGGGAGGAGGTGGGGCGACGCGGGCTGGAGGAGGGTGACGCGGGGAGCCGCCAGGGAGGGAGGAGGTGGCGCGGTTGGTCGCCGGGATTGGAAGAGGTGGGGAGCCGTCGGGATTGGAGGAGGTGGGGCGGTTGGTCGCCGGGTAGGGAGGTATTTTCATTTACTTTGCCAAAATTGTTTGAAACCATTGATAAACTCAACTTACCACTCAAGCAACCCAAAAGAATACATTTTGGTCAAAGAAAATCAAAACAAAAGAAAAGAAAATGAAAAATGCAAGTCACATATGATAATGGTCATATGTGACAATTTTAAGCATGTTACCCACTTTGGACCCCCGTGGTTATTTATTTCTAAACCAAACTTTCTCAACTCTTTGCACCTCATCCAAGAGCACATAAAGGTGATCACATTTGGTGTTGACCAACTTTGCAAATTCTTGTTCAATTGTTTATTATAAGCATGCCAAGTGGTAACTTTGAATCAGATTCTAGATTGCCCCAAATTTTGGATTTTTCACAAACCAACTCCAAATTGCAAACCAAGGCCACCAATAGATGCCAAACTTTATTTAGATCACACCCATAAGGTATTTTGGCCAAATTCAAACACAAATGTGACCTTTGCATCCAACATTTGGTGATCAAGTTATTTAATAAAAAGGTACAACCACTATTCCTACCCACTATGCACCACCTCACTCCACTTTTCTTGTGCTCATCAATAGTGGACATGGTACCCTAACAACTCTCAAACAAAATCATCATGCCTTGCCATGCTCACCATGGTCAAAGTGTCTCCCTATGTCATGGCATATGTCACTCATGTGGCCATGATCCTTTGAGCATGCTCTAGCTCTCCCTAGCCTTGCCAACCATGTCACATACACTAGCCTCACCTCACTGAAGATGGCAGTGCCCTTCTAGCCCAAGAAAAATGCAGAGATGATCCCTAACCAAGCCATGCCCATGTCATGCCCGTGTCACACCCCACTGCTCCTCTGCCCTCTCCTTTCACTCTCACCTTGCCAAATGGACAGCACACACTCTCCTGATCATGCTGATGCCAACCCTTGGCCGAGGAGACGCGTGCAACGCCGGGAATATGACGTGCCCGTGACGCCCAGACACGCCAGAGCGCGCCAGGACGCACACGGACACATCCCTAGACACGACGGTACACGCGATCACCATGACCTACTGAACACTGCCCTGTCCTCGCCCAAGCCTCTGCGCCGTTGTACCACCATCGACGTCGTCGCCATGTCCGTGACCTCTGCCCCTCGATGACCCTATAAATAGAGGCTTCCCCCGAGCTATCTCTCCACACCAACACACTCACCACTCCTCCCTGAGCCTCCTCGATCACTCGCCCCTCCACATTGCCCTCTCTTTCACCGGAATTTCACCGAAGCCGACGCGGCAGTAGCAAGACGAAGGCGACGCTGCCGTCCTCCTCAACCTCTCCCCCGGCCCTCGTTCACCTCGCCGTCGACTCCTCGATCGATTGCCCGCCTCGCCAAGCCTCGCCGGAGCCCTGGTAACACCCTAGCCACCCTCCTCGCCGCCGGCAGGGTTAGCTCTCGTCGCCCTTCTGTCGCGGAAGGAGACGAGCGTCAGCCGTCGATCTTGCTTTCAATCCAACGGCCTCCCTTCACGCGTACCGCTTCGGCGATTATAACCCACTGACATGTGGGGGCCTCAGTCATACGGCCCGCTGCGCACTGGAGCACAGTTGGGCCGGCCCAGTTAGTTTCCCGCGCACCCGTTTAATTTTAATTCATTTAATTCAATTCAACCAAAATTTGAATACTGCTGCCCACTTAAAATTTAAATAGAAAAATATCTACTGAGCCAAAATTTATGAATTTGATATTGTTGGAAAGCCTATGAAATTCTCTAACCAACTACACTGGTCTCAACCCTAGATTTGTTGTAGAACTCAAGTAGTAAAAATAACAAGACAATACCTTTTAAAAGTTCAAACATTTATTAAAAATCAACCAAAAAGAATTTTGAGATGATTCCAATTCTCATAATTCACATTTCAAACCCTCTATTTGCTTATGCAAAAATATGACATGGTTGTTTCATATGATCATGGGCTAGATTCAAATAGTGCTTATGTGGCCATTTCTAGCTCATTTAAATTATTCCAAATTTAGTATTTCAAACCTATGAGGTGTAGCACCTCATTTAAATCACTTTCACAAGTAATTCAATGTGAGGTGATGACATTAGTCTTCATGACCCCATATGTTATTACTTAAGATATTGAATCTTTCCAAAGTAGTATTTAAATTGTATGAGATGAAGTATCTCATTTAAATCTTTTTCCCAAATGAATAAATGTGAAGTGGTGACTTTGGTCAACATGATCTCATATTTATCATTTGAGGAACTTAAATCGTAGTATTGGTTTTTCAATGAGAGGAAATTATTTTCTCAAACTAAATAGAAAACCCTAGTATGAGGTTGAGTGATGCTTGTGATGATGATAGATCATCTAGAGTGAGCCATTAAGGCTAAGTAGCCCCCTTAAGTATTGATTGGTGTTTGTTACCTCATATCCGTTTATAGATGCTAGTACCAAAGGCTACGAGGAGGAGGAGGTCTTCTACGAAGAAGAAGAGGAAAACTTTGATCAATACACCAACCAAGGCAAGCTATTACCAATGCAAGCTCTACTAATGCAAAATACAAGATACCCTTGCAATACTCTTTTGGTTACAGATTTGTCCCAACCCAAGTTTTACCTTGCAATCATTTACTTTGTTTACCAAAGCTTTTCTTATAATTGATATTGGTCTAGAGGTAGAATACTACAAGAGTTTCACACTTAGCCTAGCTAAAATTTAGTTAGCACCCCTCTTGACTAGTTGCTAGTGCTAAGGATAAACTCTTGATCACTCTAGATGGGAACACTTGAGTCAAAGGATTTTTGAAAACCTTGGAATGATGAGTCATTCTATTGAAAGTTTTGAAGGTGAATATGACTTTTGGTGAACAAGGTGACTCTTTGACAAAAACTGATGGTTGGATTCGGATGCGATACCATTCCAATTTTTGAGTACCCCCACAATACCTGAATCTGGGTAGGGATTAACTGGAAACTTATGTATGTTAGTACGGGTTCCCTCTGAACAAGCGTCATAGGGGTTATGCCGAGGCTGTCTCCGTTGAAAGTGAAATGACGTGAAATGAGGTGAATGTCCTACCCAAACCCTTTGCAGTTCCCAGGATGGCGGTTTGCCATGGCTGGGAGGCCAAGCTCATAGGGAGAGGTGCCTGTACTAGGGTATGTAAATGAAAGGTTATGATTGGTAGTCCGCACACTGAGTGTGATAAATCAGGGCCAGTTACCCCTGATGGATTATTGCAATTATTGTGGCACAAGTGTAGACCTCTGCAGAGTGTTAAACTATTCGAATAGCCGCGTCCGCGATGACCCACAAGTATAGGGGATCGCAACAGTCTTCGAGGGAAGTAAAACCCAAATTTATTGATTCGACACAAGGGGAGGTAAAGAATACTTATAAGCCTTAACAACTGAGTTGTCAATTCAGCTGCACCTGGAAAAGCACTAGCAACAGGGGTGATGTGAAAGTAGCGAGTAATATGGGAGCAGATAGTAACAAGAATACAGCGAGCAAGTAATAGTAATATGAGAGCAATGACACCGTAAAACAGATTGACATGTAGAACGAGTATATGATGATGAAAGATGGACCGGGGTTCTCAGCTATCTACACTAGTGGTAACTCTCCAATAACAAGTGTTGGGTGAACAAATTACGGTCGGGCAATTGATAGGATTGAAATAGCATTAAGACAGAATATCAAGATCATTAATCATGTAGGCATGTTTTCCAATAATAGTCGTACGTGCTCGCAATGAGAAACTTGCACAACATCTTTTGTCCTACCAGCCGGTGGCAGCCGGGCCTCAAGGGAATCTACCGGATATTAAGGTACTCCTTTTAATAGAGTACCGGAGCAAAGCATTAACACTTGGTGAAAACATGTGATCCTCACATCACTACCATCCCCTCCGGTTGTCCCAATTTCTGTCACTTCGGGGCCATTGGTTCCGGACAGCGACATGTGCATACAACTTGTAGATACAATCTAAGCAATAAGTATAAAGCTCAAATCTAAGATCATGCCACTCGGGCCCTAGTGACAAGCATTAAACACAACAAGATTGCAGCAACAATAACTTCATAAACTTTGTAGATAAACAATCATAACGTAACAATCCATCGGATCCCGACAAACACAACACCGATTACATCAGATGAATCTCAATCATGTAAGGCAGCTCATGAGATCATTGTATTGAAGTACATGGGGGAGAGAATACCAACTAGCTACAGCTAGAACCCGTAGTCCATGGGGGAACTACTCACGGAGCTTGATGGAGGCGATGGCGTTGATGGAGATGGCTTCCGGGGGCACTTCCCCGTCCCGGCAGGGTGCCGGGACAGAGACTTCTGTCCCCCGAATTGGAGTTTCGCGATGGTGGCGGCGCCCCTAGAGTCTTTCTGGAGTTTCGTCAAGAGTTACGGTGTTTTTAGGTCGAAAGGGATTTTATAGGCGAAGAGGCGGCGCAGGGGGGACCGGGGCGCCACACCACGAGCCGGCGCGGGCCCGGGTCGGGCCGCGCCGCCCTATGGTGTGGTGGCCCTCCGGCCCCTCTCCGACTCTTCTTCGGTGTTCCGGACGCTTCCGGGAAAAATAGGAGGTTTGGTCTTCGTTTCGTCGAATTCCGAGAATATTGCCCGAACAGCCTTTCCGGAACCAAAAACAAGCAGAAAACAGAACCGGCACTGTGGCATCTTGTTAATAGGTTAGTTCCGGAAAATGCATGAAATCATCATAAAGTGCAAGCAAAACATGTAAGTATTGTCATAAAACAAGCATGGAACAACAGAAATTATGGATACGTTGGAGACGTATCAGTCCGCGGTCATGGACAGTTGGAAAGGCCATATTGTTCCGTCATCAGAACTTTTCAAAATATGACTAGTGACTTGTGACTTGAACTTGAAAGGTGACTTTTATTTGATTCACAACAGAGTTGTGGAAAATGACACTAATGTTCCCACTTGAGTAGTTTTTGACAAATAAAGAGTCTTTGACTATTAATGTGTTTATGAAATAAAACTAGCTTTGTGCAAATGAACCTAGAAACTTAGAATCATGTTTAGAACTATTAGTACTTCTATTAGTATTAGTTTGCAAGTACTTTAAAAGTACTCACGGCTTTGTCCCTGGCTATTCAAATGGCCTGACTATGAAGAGGAGTACCACTACCAGGAAGATGGACAGCAGGACGTCTATGATAACTAGGACTACTCCTGACGTCAAGCGTTGCCTGTGGAACAGATGGACCGCTACTACGTTTCCTTCCGCTATGTGTGTTGTAATTGATCCTTAGATCAACTGTTGTATTAAGACTGGATCATGTGATCCTTTGATGTAAGACTATTATGGTTTGTAATGAATGATGATCCATGATATCAATCTATTATGTCTCGCAAAAATAATATTCCTGAGATTGCGATGTATGGCATAATAGACATCTGGAATTAAAAATCCGGGTGTTGATAATCAGAAATTAAGTAGTACTTTTTTTCAAAATGACTAAGTAGTACAGTAGTTAGCAAACTAACAAGAACCTACCGATCGAAAAGTAATTAGCATGTTTATCTATATGCTTGATCCCTCACCAGCAAATAGCTTAGCTAGGAGCTATAGCTAAGTGATTTTGTTAGTGCTTCATTAGCTCATCTGTCCGATTAGCGCGGTGTCTTGCACGTGTTATCAAATCTTTTTTGCTTGATCTACAGCAAATCGTCAAGCAGATTAAAGGGGATTGGTCATCATGGGTCTATTGTCTATTTGCTTAGCCTGGTGTTCATGTTCATGTGCCGATTTGATCTGGGTGGTATTTTTTATCTCATCTGTTCAGTGCTCATGTGGATTAATTAAGAAAGATAGTAAGATAGATGCTTGGTCAGTGTACTGACAGTGAACAACACACGAAGGGTACATTATACTGCTTATCAGATCAGTTTTTAATTGAGCAATGCCCAGGACGTGCTTGGAACAATGGAACATATTTTTGCAAGATGGATCTAGCATCCTTCAAAGAGGAAAGCATCGATTGCTATATTTGTGCTAGAGCTTTGGTTTTGAAAACATAAAGAGAGCATAAAAGTAAAGTTTTGAGAGGTGTTTGTTATTGTCAACGAATGGTAGTGGGCACTCTAACCCCCTTGCCAAACAACCTTCAAGAGCGGCTCCCATGAATTATTTTTATTTTTGGGTGGCACTCCTTCCAACCTTTCTTTCACAAACCATGGCTAGCCGAATCCTCGGGTGCCTGCCAACAATCTCATACCATGAAGGAGTGCCCTTTTATTTTAGTTTTATTATGATGACACTCCCCCAACCTTTGCTTACACCAGCCATGGCTAACCGAATCCTTCGGGTGCCGTCCAACAATCACAAACCATGGAGGAGTGTCTATTTTTTTAATTAATTTGGGACTGGGAATCCCATTGCCAGCTCTTTTTGCAAAATTATTGGATAAGCGGATGAAGCCACTAGTCCATTGGTGAAAGTTGCCCAACAAGATTGAAAGATAAACACCACATACTTCCTCATGAGCTATAAAACATTGACACAAATTGAGAAGCATTTTGAATTGTTTAAAGGTAGCACTCAAGCAATTTACTTTGGAATGGCAGGAAATACCACATAGTAGGTAGGTATGGTGGACACAAATGGCATAGTGGTTGGCTCAAGTAGTTTGGATGCATGAGAAGTATTCCCTCTCGATACAAGGCTTAGGCTAGCAAGGCTATTTGAAGCAAACACAAGTATGAACCGGTACAGCAAGACTTACATAAGAACATATTGCAAGCATTATAATACTCTACACTGTCTTCCTTGTTGCTCAAACACTTTTACCAGAAAATATCTAGACCTTAAGAGAGATCAATTATGCAAACCAATTTTAACAAGCTCTACGGTAGTTCTCCGCTAATAGGCTTAGACTACATGAAAAAACTTAATCATGATCTACTTGAGAGCTCAAAACAATTGCCAGGTGTCAAATTATCCAAGACATATGAGGCATTTTCCTTTTCCAACCAAATAAGTATTGTAGCTTCCAACTTTTATCATTGAACATTAAAAGTAAAACGAAGAACAAGTGTTCATATGAAAAAGCGGAGTGTGTATCTCTCCCACACAAGGATTGCTAGGATCCGAATTTATTCAAACATAAACAAAAATAAAAGCACACAGACGCTCCAAGTAAAACACATATGATGTGACCGAATAAAAATATAGTTTCGGGGAGGAAACCCGATAAGTTGATGAAGAAGGGGATGCCTTGGGCATCCCCAAGCTTAGACGCTTGAGTCTCCTTGAAATATGCAGGGATGAACCACGGGGGCATCCCCAAGCTTAGACTTTTCACTCTTCTTGATCATATATCATCCTCCTCTCTTGACCCTTGAAAACTTCCTTCACACCAAACTTCTCATAAACTTCATTAGAGGGGTTAGTACTCAAAAAATTTGAATCCACCTTGGTCCTGTAGTGGCACATTGCAAAAACTCAATAAAACATTAGCTACAGCTCTCCACGTCTAGAAAACCTCGCTTAAAGTCCACAAGAGACAATGCAAAAAACAGAGACAGAATCTGCCAAAACAGAACAGCCAGTAAAGACGAATTTTAATAAAATACTTCCTTTGCTCAAATCAGAAAACTCAAAACTAACGAAAGTTGCGTACGTATCTGTGGAACACGCACGTAAATTGGCATATTTTTCTGAGTTACCTACAGGGAAAACAGCCCAGATTCGTGACAGATAGAAATCTGTTTCTGCGCAGAAATCCAAATCTAGTATCAACCTTCGATTAGAGGCTTCACTTGGCACAACAAAACACAAAACTAAGATAAGGAGAGGTTGCTACAGTAGTAAACAACTTCCAAGACACAAATATAAAATAAAGTACTGTAGCAAAATAACACATGGGTTATCTCCCAAGAAGTTCTTTCTTTATAGCCATTAAGATGGGCTCAGCAGTTTTAATGATGCACTCGCAAGAAATAGTATTGGAAGCAAAAGAGAGCATCAAGAGGCAAATCCAAAAAACATTTAAGTCTAACATGCTTCCTATGCAAAGGAATCTTATACACAAATAAATTCATGAAGAACAAAGTGACAAGCATAAGAAGATTCCTGTCAAAAAAAAAAAAAAAAAGCATAAGAAGATAAAACAAGAATAACTTCAAAAATTTCAGCATATAGAGAGGTGTATTAGTACCATGAAAATTTCTACAACCATATTTTCCTCTCTCATAATAATTTTCAGTAGCTTCATGAACAAACTCAACAATATAACTATCACATGCAGCATACTTTTCATGATTTCCAAACACATAATTTTTATCAAGTTCAAGAATAGTGGAATTAAAACTTTCAAACTTACTTTTATTAATAATATAACAAGGTAGTTGATCAATCTCAATAGATATGGGACTCATAGAATAAGTCAAGAACTCTCCAATCCCATTTTCATTAGTAGTACAATTAATATTATCAAGTAACATAGGACCATCATCTAGAGCTTTATCATAGACATTTGCCAAACAAAATTCTTTAGTACCATGCATTTCGACATCAGGCACAAACAAAGCATTATCATAAGATTTATCAAAGTAGCATGGATTATCATATATAACAGTAGCATAATTATTCTCACAAGTTTTACTCATAGGTAGTATTTCAAGAGAATCCACAGGAACATAACATTCAACCTCTTCCGGTAAGCATGGAGGACAATCAAATAGTGTAAGAGATAAAGAGTTACTCTCATTAGAAGGTTGGCATGGGTAGCTAATCCATTCTTCCTCCTTTTGTTCGTCGCTCTCCTCTTCTTTTTCATCCAATGAGCTTTCAAGTTCATCAATTTCCTCCTCTTTTTCATCCAATGAGCTTTCAGGTTCATCAATTTCTTCTTCCACCGGTTCCTGCAAATTGTGAGTGCATTCTTATGCATTAATGTGTCTCTCTTTATAATCAAGGATATAAGGATTCCTCCTGTAGCATTCTATGCAAGAATTAAGGATAGTAGAGACATAATCTTTAAGGCCCTTACAAACAACACAAGTTTCATAATTCTCAACCATGAAGGATTCTATCTCGGAGGCTCCCATAAATAAGACAAATTGTTCTACCTCTTCGAAGCCATAATGAATATAGCAATTCCGATTATAGTTCTTAATTAAAAATTCCTCACTAAAGCCACATTGAAATTTAAGATGTTTAGTATCCTGTTGAGAGCAACAGTTTATATCATGGCGTTCAAGCAAGATTTTAGCAATTGTATTCAATTTTTCTATCATAGCACTCATTATTTTACCAGTTCTTGATTCTCTATAACAATTATAACATTCTATAAGCTCCAAGTAGGTTGTTGGTTCTCCCATAACAGCAGTTTTTAATTTTTTGGTTTTTCAATTTTTTATGGATTTTTGGGTATATGAGACAAATAAAACAAGACAAAAAGTAACTAGGCAAAAGTAAACTAACCAAAATAATACTAGACAGAAATAAACTAAGCACAAATAAACTAGACAAAAGTAAACTAAGCAAAACAAAATAAAATAAAAGTAGAGAGAGAGGTAGAGTGTACTCCCCAGGTGAACTTATGAGTAGAGGTATGCCTCCCGGCAACGGCGCCGGAAAATAGTCTTGATGACCCACAAGTATAGGGGATCGCAACGGTCTTCGAGGGAAGTAAAACCCAAATTTATTGATTCGACACAAGGGGAGGTAAAGAATACTTATAAGCCTTAACAACTGAGTTGTCAATTCAGCTGCACCTGGAAAAGCACTAGCAACAGGGGTGATGTGAAAGTAGCAGTAATATGGGAGCAGTAGTAACAGTAAATACGAGCAGCAGTAATAGTAATATGAGAGCAATGGCACCGTAAAACGATTGACATGTAGAACGAGTATATGATGATGAAAGATGGACCGGGGTTCCCGACTATCTACACTAGTGGTAACTCTCCAATAACAAGTGTTGGGTGAACAAATTACAGTCGGGCAATTGATAGGATTGAAATAGCATTAAGACAGAATATCAAGATCATTAATCATGTAGGCATGTTTTCCAATAATAGTCGTACGTGCTCGCAATGAGAAACTTGCACAACATCTTTTTTCCTACCAGCCGGTGGCAGCCGGGCCTCAAGGGAAACTACTGGATATTAAGGTACTCCTTTTAATAGAGTACCGGAGCAAAGCATTAACACTTGGTGAAAACATGTGATCCTCACATCACTACCATCCCCTCCGGTTGTCCCAATTTCTGTCACTTCGGGGCCATTGGTTCCGGACAGCGACATGTGCATACAACTTGTAGATACAATCTAAGCAATAAGTATAAAGCTCAAATCTAAGATCATGCCACTCGGGCCCTAGTGACAAGCATTAAACACAACAAGATTGCAGCAACAATAACTTCATAAACTTTGTAGATAGACAATCATAACGTAACAATCCATCGGATCCCGACAAACACAACACCGATTACATCAGATGAATCTCAATCATGTAAGGCAGCTCATGAGATCATTGTATTGAAGTACATGGGGGAGAGAATGCCAACTAGCTACAGCTAGAACCCGTAGTCCATGGGGGAACTACTCACGGAGCATGATGGAGGCGACGGCGTTGATGGAGATGGCTTCCGAGGGCACTTCCCCGTCCCGGCAGGGTGCCGGGACAGAGACTTCTGTCCCCTGAATTGGAGTTTCGCGATGGTGGCGGCGCCCCTGGAGTCTTTCTGGAGTTTCGTCAAGAGTTACGGTGTTTTTAGGTCGAAAGGGATTTTATAGGCGAAGAGGCGGCGCGGGGGCGCCACACCACGAGCCGGCGCGGGCCCGGGTCAGGCCGCGCCGCCCTATGGTGTGGTGGCCCTCCGGCCCCTCTCCGACTCTTCTTCGGTGTTCGGACGCTTCCGGGAAAAATAGGAGGTTTGGTCTTTGTTTCGTCGAATTCCGAGAATATTGCCCGAACAGCCTTTCCGGAACCAAAAACAGCGAGAAAACAGGAACCGGCACCGTGGCATCTTGTTAATAGGTTAGTTCCGGAAAATGCATGAAATCATCATAAAGTGCAAGCAAAACATGTAAGTATTGTCATAAAACAAGCATGGAACAACAGAAATTATGGATACGTTGGAGACGTATCGGTCCGCGGTCATGGACAGTTGGAAAGGCCATATTGTTCCGTCATCAGAACTTTTCAAAATATGACTAGTGACTTGTGACTTGAACTTGAAAGGTGACTTTTATTTGAATCACAACAGAGTTGTGGAAAATGACACTAATGTTCCCACTTGAGTAGTTTTTGACAAATAAAGAGTCTTTGACTATTAATGTGTTTATGAAATAAAACTAGCTTTGTGCAAATGAACCTAGAAACTTAGAATCATGTTTAGAGCTATTAGTATTTCTATTAGTATTAGTTTGCAAGTACTTTAAAAGTACTCACGGCTTTGTCCCTGGCTATTCAAATGGCCAGACTATGAAGAGGAGCACCACTACCAGGAAGATGGACAGCAGGACGTCTATGATAACTAGGACTACTCCTGACGTCAAGCGTTGCCTGTGGAACAGATGGACCGCTACTACGTTTCCTTCCGCTATGTGTGTTGTAATTGATCCTTAGATCAACTGTTGTATTAAGACTGGATCATGTGATCCTTTGATGTAAGACTATTATGGTTTGTAATGAATGATGATCCATGATATCAATCTATTATGTCTCGCAAAAATAATATTCCTGAGATTGCGATGTATGGCATAATAGACATCTGGAATTAAAAATCCGGGTGTTGATAATCAGAAATTAAGTAGTACTTTTT
>NC_061511.1:51437929-51468992 GCF_022539505.1 Lolium rigidum | reverse complement strand
AACGAAAAACGCCAGCAGCTGCCCCGATCGCGCGCAGGCGGAAATCCTGCCGCGGCATCACACACAGGCAGGCAGGCCATTGATTATCCGTCGCTTCGCATGCCCTCTAATTCGCGTGACTCTAGCTTAATAATCTGCGACATCCACGTCACCGATCCGTGCCCTAAACCATCTCTGCCGTTCATCTCGGGCGCCGGTGCTCATCATCCAGCACAGATCCATCTTTTCTGTTTCCCGCTCCACAGCAGGGGCCTTCCTCCGACCATCTATAAAAGAAGCCCAGGGTCGCCGCCGCGGGCGGCAGCGCGTGCCGTGACTTATGACTTTGGACTTTGGCGACGGGACGGGACGGGACGGGACGAGGTGGCAGCCATGCCGCCGGAGATGTCCGGCCGAACGCCGGCGTGCTCCTTCCACGGCATCCCCTTTCCATTTCTCTCCCCATCTGTATGTCTCCCTAAAGCCGTTCTTTGTCCGGTTCACGCTCCGCATCATATCTGCTGGAGGATGCTAACCTACGCCCTGGTACTTCCTACTGTGTTTGTGGAGGTCTGTATTTGGTCCCATCCCAGCAGTTTCAAGATTTGGTTCTCGCCGAAACTGACGCAATTCAGGGTCTGGACTTCTCGTTGCAAGTTGAACAACATGGCAGCCCTGTAGTTGCAGGGATATAGCAATATCGTCCCAGTCTTAATTGTAATTAATTCCACCAAAATTGTTAGCCCAGACTTGAGCGCCATGTGTTCCCAAAATGCATCCTAAAACAAGTACTCCCGTGTGTGGTGGTGTTGCAATTGGAGCTTTGGTTGCTTGTGAGATGTGGCTGAAAAACAAACAACGTTGCCGGTTCTATCTAATTTCCTACAGTGCATGATTATTGTGTCAATCGCTGAAGAGCCATTAGCTAACTGCAGTTGTCTGGCTGATAGTTTTGGTTTGCTGGTTTGCTTTTTCCATAGTTAGGTCGTTGCTCATGTCAAGCATGCACTTGCTGGTAGCTAATGTCTGTTTCTCCTAAAATCAACCGAGACACATCTTGTTTCTGAAGATTCGGCTTCTCTAGATTAGGCAATCGTTTCATCACCTTTCTTTCTTGGAAGAACTAACCAACTTTCATTACAATGTCCTAAAAGAAGAGGATGGACGAAACTGCCACAATAAAAAGGATGTAGTGATGGTATAGTTTCAGTTTTTAGTTAGTCGCAGGACAATTTTTGTGTCCTCCTTCTTGTTATTAAGCCACTTTTCATGCCTGGCGATAGTCGAAAAGTCAGCTCAACATATGTTGCACAAATACGTTAGCCTATCTAGAGCTAAATACTGGTACATTTGAGGTTGGCCTATTCTCCAGATTGGGGCTAACCAACGAAAAATCCATGTCCATGGACAAGTTTGACATGTATCTTCCAGTAACACAAGGTCATAACGCACAAAGCATAACGATGATTTATTCAACCGTTTTACCCCAAAGAGGTTGCTCGGCCTACACTCCTTTGCAACGGCTGCTCGATCCTTCGCAACGGCTGATGCGCCTACGCCACGGGACCAGCCGGTGACTATAAAAATCCAGGGTGTCGCGCCCTCGCAACATCGTTCTAAATTGGGAACATGGCTCAGGGATGGACTCGCTGACAGCCTTCCTCGGTGCCAGCGGCAAAAATGAACTCGCAGATTACACAAAAAGTCACGGATATCCTCCTTATCACTGTCTTTGTCCGGCAAGTCAAGCAGCGAGAGTCCTGCTTTGCCCAGCTCGCACTCCGCTTGTTGGAGAAAGCCACCGGTGGTGACGGATGCTCTAGTAGTATCTTCCAGCAACGGCGCGGAGAGGGGAGGGCCACCATGCTCCAGATCGCTTAATTAGGGGTGGCCGCCCGCCGGCGAGATCCTTCCGTGGTCCATCCATGGCGTCTCCTTTATATTTCTCTCCCAAGGTGTCTTGCTAAAGCACGGCAGGCCACTATGCTCCGGATCACTTAATCAGATGTGTCGGCCGCCGGCGAGATCCTTCTGTGATACCTCTATCCATCCGTCCCATAAACTTCATGGCGCCCCTTTTCTATTTCTCTCCTGATATGTGCTGACGGACGCCCTAGTATAGTGGATATCACTGCAGTGGGTTTACACTGGGTTGGGCACGGAGAGATTACCATTTGGTAAGCAAAAACAATCAGCTATGATGGTGGGCATGTACGAGGTTCCTCAGATAGATTGATTGCCATTCCAAATTCTAGGCTTCTGCCTAATAAGAAGTCCCTACAGACAATTTATTTATGCCATGTTTCAAGTGTCTTGATGCACGCTTTTGAAAATGATGCTTCAAATTGAACCTTAAGATTTTGCAAAAGTTTTATCGTGAATCTGTACACACTTGCAGAAGGTTGATTTTTTGATTTTTTGTTTTTGTTGCCTGCTACTACGTAGCTACTTCACACCGCAGACGACTCCACGGTGCGTCCCCTTTCTATTTCTCTCCAGATCCGTCTCGCCAAAGCAAGGAGAAATCCGTTGTCTTATCCGTCTCGCACTTCGCCTAGCTGTTGGAGAAACGCTAGCAGTATTGGATATCGATCATTGCGGTGGTGGATAATAGCTTCGCATGAAGAGATTACTCTTAGACTTTGGCGACGGGATGGGAGACCACAATGCTCCGGGACCGCTTAATTATTGGTGGTTGGCCGCCCATCAGCTCCTTCCGCGATCCATCCATTCCATTAAAACTCCACGGCGCCCCCTTTCTATTTCTCTCCCGATCTGTCCTACCAAAGCAAGGAGAAATACCTTCTTTATCCGGCTCGCACTCCGCATTGTTGTTCAAGAAAGCCCTCGGTGCTGACTGACACGCTAGTAGTGTCTTCCATTAGTGCCTCACTTTACAAAACCACAAAAGGTAGCTCGTATCTGGCATGCGCAAAACTAGGTTGCTTAAACGTGGATATGCATGTGAACCTGATTGACCGATCTAATCAATTTCATTAACTTGGTGACAGGAGGGAGGGTAGGGAAGCCGACGAGCTCCTTTCGTGATCCATCCATCTCGAAGAATCCACATTGTGCCATATTTCATTCACAAGTATCTCTCCACACGGTGTCGAATGCACCGATGGTTTCCTTTTAACATGCTGCAAGTTACCTGTGAAATTCAATACTCATTAATTGGACAGATTTGCAAACTTCCCTGACATTTATTTCCATTACACATGTAAAGGCAATCGACTTGGACTTGGAGGGAATTGGAGGTGAGCGCATCATGCTTCTGTGATCCATCCATCCTTCCGGGAGTAAGATAATTCATGACAAATTTTAAAACGTGAAGAAACAAAACTCAAACTGCCAACACAAATAAATCCGCATCGCGAGAGGCAAATACTATTTGGCTTGAAAATTTGGCGTCGTCTAAGCCGCTCGATGGTTTCAAAACGAAACCTGGCGAAACAAAAAAACATACCCCATCACGTTTTGGATCAGAGAAGAAATCAACTCAGCATTTACTTCGGCGCGCGCTGTTTATATTGCTTCTCACAAATGGAAACCAGACCTCATGCAAGACACACAAGGAGACCACTCCGCCTACTGGAGAACGAACGCAGCTAGTAGTGTCTTCCATCGACTACAACCTCCAGCGACACTGTATCGTTTTCATCAACGCCCTTTAACACCAGAAAAGAAAGTTACCAGGGCTTAATTTCCACAGCGAAAAGAAACAATGATCTGCCCGCCCCTTGTGCAAAGAAAAATGTAGGAGCATGTATTATGCACACGTATTACATGTTTCGCTATATATATGAAACAATGTTCAAAGAAAAAAGCCTGCGTGGTCCAAGAATTGACCAGGCGATAGGATCAGCTTTTCACATCGATCAGGTCATGTACAATAATTAATTGAGGCACAGTACCAATGTTGATGTTGTGCATGTAGACTAAAACTAAGAAACTGTCATCAACATTACAAATGCAAGCTTTACTTCAGATACTTGTCGACATAGATCAAGGCATCGGCTATTCACACCAACAAAGACAATGCTACATCTCACTGACTAATTCCAGGTTGCAGGTTAATTAGCAGAGTACCAAAAAAATGGGAATGGCCTCTCCTATTCTTTGGACATTCACGTGACAGATAAAAATAATGAACATTATAGTGCACTCAGCACACAGCTAATGTGACGTTCAAAGATAATCTCACAGGTCTAACACACGCAAAAAAGGATGTTACAACGTGGACCAACACTCAACATTACAAGAAACTTAAACCACACATATGCCACCTATGGCCAGCACAGCTCCACCAAAGCCAGTAGAGCTTCCAAGGTTGTTGCAGACTCAGCAAGGGTATACGGTAGAGCAGCATCTCGTCTTGTAAAAAAGAACCAGCTGTGAGAATGGAACCAACATCTAGAAAGCAAAAGCATATGTAGAATAAACCATGTAGACACAAACATATTTACACAAGGCACTGATAAAGCTAGAAAGAATTTCCATGTTCCTAATCAATGATTAAGCTAAACTAGGTAGCTAACTAGATTTATTCTGCTTCCTATCTAGCACTTGTCAAAAAATACTTCTTTCCGCTTGTTTACAAAGATCAGCAGAGTTTCATTTAATAACTATAACTATAACTAAAGCTAGTCATTAAGCTAGTAATCACCAAGGGTGTTCGAAATTAATAAAGGAGTACTGAAAATTTTGGCATTACGTTGCCTGTTTTATGGAAAGCCTGCACAACAAACATCATTCTTCAAACACTGGGCAGACCTGATGCACATCAGCATACAAGTTCATATATACCGCAGAGTTCAGTAAGGCGCTAGAAAGGAAGCCTTCCAACTGATGCATCAGGAGCAGCTATAGGTTCCATCCGCTACACCAGTCTCTCATGGAGTCCTCGTTTTCCTTGAACAAGAATAAAACATGATGGTTAGCTAGGGGATTTAGCAAGAAGAGAGAAATTTCAAAATTGGCCTAACAGGTCACTGGTACAAACATGGCTTGGTGGGAGTAAAATGAGCACAGCATGCACATAAATGTAAAACATTTGACAATATTTTTTAAAAGGAACAGCAAAACAGCAACACAGTGTTGCTAACCTAACACAACATTTGGCATATATCACAAGGTTTAGACATGCTTAATCACGACATTTGCAAATATTCCATACCATGTGGCATTATGCAAATCAAGCCTCTAGGCAGCTTTACCATAGTAGGCATTAAAGTAGGGAAAATATTTTTCATCTACTTTATTGTACTAGTTGACAGATTATAAGCTCATAATGTGAGATCGTGACTTATAAAAGACAAGTAGAAGACATTGAAAAACAGAACTCTCCAGAAAAACAAGACAACCTAATCAAATCTACAACCATGTTGCAGTGGGAAGGGTGCCAGGTTATTTGTCACCAACAAGCGAAACTGCTTACCCAAGCATACATACAAAAAAACAGGTGAAAGGAAATTTGTGTCCCCGAGCGCCTACAAAAAACATAGTGGACAGAGATGAGAATATAAACATAGGTACAGGTGAGTTCCTCCCCAAACAATTGACAAATCTAACAAACACAACTAGCAATATCACAAGAGTACACATGCACAATAATCATGAAGAAATGTAATTCTGTCAATAAAAGGCAAACTAGTCGGACAAGAAATTAAGCCAGCCAGCACAATAGCAGCTGCCCTGCTCCACATTCTTCGCAGCAATATAAGCGTCTACATCTACCAGAATCAACAGTCCCAAAGCAAAATAAATCAAATTAATGATTCGAAGAAATACAGGTTTGTTGGCCTGTAGCACTAGTGATACAGATGAACATCAAACTAATTGTGTCAATCTGATAACGAGTGGAGTAAGGCAGATTATACAAATTTAAACCATGTTAAACTACCAAAAGTGACCAGTACCATTCCATGGTTGGTTCAAACCATCATCAGGTTTTGAATAGTCATGCGACAATACAAGTTGGATATGCCTACTGGCAAGTGAACTTTGGCCAACAAAAACCAAATACGGCCGACATGTTAAATATGTAACCGCCTCCAGGTTGGTTCCACATCATATTTATTCCCTAAGATGGTTAGACGATATATGCTAGAGCATGCAGCGACTATCCAGCAAGAAATGATTGCAAAGATTGTAAATATTGCTATATAAAACAACACAACTTAGTTAGTTGACATGCCAATTGCAAACAAATTAAGCACAGCCAAAAAAATTATTTTGGTTGCTTTAAGGGCTGGAAGGTACAGTTCAACTTTTATTACATCTACTACTCAGCGATTAGTAGTGCTATTTTGCCTCCTGCTATTTTTGTCGCCCTTGTCAAATAGCTCAAGCAATATCGAGTTCTGCATCTTCGGAATTAGTGCTTTCTATCTAAAGAAGGCCCCAGCTATGTTTCAACATATGGAAGATAAAAATGAAGAAAGCATATGGTTCAAATTTCTCTACTAGCTATACACATCGAGTTAACTTCCTCTCATGTTGCTAAATGCAAACCAAGCACCAAAATTAATATGCCAGACATGTTTCACCTCTAACAATGTATTCGGCAATGCATCATCAGCACAGTACCATATCACCAATCACAATACTCACCCCCGAAATACAGAATATTTTCCATCAAACTAAGGGACACTAAATCCTAAATATACAGGTGCAATCAAGCGGTGAGAACTACCTACGCCACTCCAACATGTCGCTGGACAACCGGCCGAGCCACGATAAGTACCGGCGGCTCATGCAACCCAACCGAGGCACATCAGGACGTTGCAATATCAAAGAAACTACTAAAGCGATAAAAAATCCTAGTTAGGCATCAATTAGGAAACATGTAGTACACATATTCCTTCAAAGTTAACCATAATGTACTAACAGAGAAAAACCCAGCATCCAGCCAGTGGTAGCAGCAGAATACAAGTAGAATTTTCTGAACATTTTAATATCTTATTTGCATTTTTCTGATTTTATATGAATTATTAGTTATGATTTTTAGAGGTTGAGATATTTTCTGAAAAAGGAAAAAACAACATAATACGGTTAGTCTGTTAAATTTGCTGAAAATGTCCTGCTGCGCTGTTAGGAAGCACTGAGTTAAGATGTTAAGTGTTGTACTATTAAACTGAATCAAAGGTGCAGAAACTAATTGAAACATTTGGCTAAGCTGATGGTCCCTTGGGATCGCAATCTTCTCTGAGAATGTAATGTGAAGTGTCAAACTGTCTGTACCAACAACTTTACATGACCAGATTTGAATAATCAAAACATAAAGAATGGTATACACTTAAGAAGAACCTCTAACATAAATCAATCAATCACACTGGCTTACTGTAAATTCTAGCATTAGAACTTCTAACAGCCAGGCCTAGATGTCAACACGGCCACAGTATCACAAACCTCATATAGTAAAAAGGAAAAAAAAAACTGAAATCTTACCTAAACCTCAACGACAAAACACAGGCCATTTGAATAGTTTCCCATGCTTGCTATTCTTGAAGCCAGTTACCAAGAATCACCTGAGGTAAGACACAAGTTAAGTTTCAGGAAAGAAAGAAAAGCAATAAGATGATGAAACAAAACTTTCCAAGCTGAATTACTATCTTGGATGTAATTTCAGAAGAAGGAAAACTTGTTATAATAGTAGTAATACGTACAAATTGGTACATGTAGTGCTACTTCTGCCTGCTGCCTATAAATGCAGTGCTACTAGTATTCAGCAGTTCAAAAGATAGAATTTTGTCAAAGGAAATAAGTTTGTAGCTAACATAAGAAGAGGGCAGCCGATAAATTTGAATGAATGAATTGTGCACACCGAATTTCCAGATAACTAGAGTTAAATGGCAGAAGCGTTTTGGCACAGCTACAGTCACTAAATTCAGAGGAAAATTGCTACTATTGCAACAAATTTCACCAAAAAATTGCCAGCAACTTGCTAGACCAGACGACAACCTGAAAAAAACACTACATAACACACACAACTAGATACCAAACTTGTTCAGGCACGACATTGCACCAGCCTGGAACTTCCAAGACGTCACTATGAGCAAAGCCGTTCACAACACTTGTACTAAAAGAGGGAATGAAACACCACATCGGTAGATCATGTAACATCCATCAGGAGAAGAACCAAAAAAACATAAGAAACTGGAGTTTCTGGCCTCTTGACATATAAAATACAGGAGCAAATATGTTTGCCCAAATAGAAACAACTCATGACCATCAACATAGCATCTGAGCATGCAGAGGTAAACATGCCTCCATGGCCATGTAGAGGAGAGAAGGAAGAATCAGAAACTCACCCAAACACATGTAGTCGACACGATGATCAAGCAGCCCATGACAGCTCCCAAGAATAGCCGAACTGCAGAAGAGATAAACATATGTTAATTCCTGGTAAAAAGAAACAAGTAACAAAAGACTAGATCAAACTGGGAAGCATAAAAGCGAAGGAGGACATGATTGTTATTGAGAACATTATTATTATATTTATGTCTATGATCTACTACATTTAGTAGCCAAATTTTGTTCTTATGCTATTTTCTTAACCAAAAGTAGAACAATGTAAAATAATGGAGCTATTCTCCCAAAACAGGACCTGATCAAAACCACATTAAAAAACAAGTGTAAACATTTCAACAACAGGGAAAAGAAAAAGAAAACTTTAGCGAGCAAATATTGCATGACGGGATTCCAATAATTTGAACAGATGGAAGTAAATACAAAGAAGAAAGAACAAAAAGATTCCTGATCACAATAAACCATGTATGCACTATGCTGAATCAATAGGAAAATAGAGGAGCTAAATTACTGCATAACACTTCCATCAACGGTTAGCACAAATACCAGATCGGTTAGCACAAATACCAGATCGCCAATCTCAGTACTCACTCCCAAAACACAGAATATTTTCCATCAAACTAAGCGACACTAATTAAATCCTAAATATACAGGTGCAATCAAGCAGTGGAAACGACCTACGCCACTCCAACATGTCGCTAGGCAGGCGGGCGAGCCACGATCAGCACCGGCGGCTCCTGCTACCCAACTGTGGCACATCAGGACGTTGTAAATATCAATGGAACGGAACCACACCGAACAGATCACATGCTACTCCTTCTGGAGGCACTACAGGCTGCCCTTGAGGCAAAACAGCTGCATTAGATTAACGAGATGGTAGAGATGATTCAGAAGGTAAGTAAAAAAGGATCGCAATTAAAGTCCAAATGAGTAAAAAATCTGTCTACCTTGCCACTGGGACTCCTGTCACTGCACTATCATTTCCACACCATTGCAGCAAAGAGACAAAAGTGCAATCCCGTTATTTGTATATAACATAAGGAAAACCTACTGAGGAAACAAATAAAGCACGTTATTCTTCAGAAATAAGCATGATTCCTCAAGATAATTGGCAATATTTGAGAGTGACTAGAAAGAGTTCTAGCTGCAAATAAAGTGAAAAAATGACCATGGACAGCTCAAATGTAGTATTATTCTCTTCTTATTATTCATGCTATCATCAGAACCAGAACAAAGCAAAGCTATTCTCCCCAACCAAAAACAAGAACCACAACAAATAAGAGATGTTTCTCCCTAAATAAAAGAGCTATCATCAGAATCAGAACATACAGATCGAAATCAATCACTTATGTCGCCAACAGAGCTATGAGAAATCACATCTCTTCGCGCACAAATCCATAGAATTTGCAAGTAAATCAAAGATAACCAAAACATAAGTGATACCATCTCAGAACACATACAGGTGCATCAACTAAATATGTGTTATCAGAGACCTTATGTTCTATAGTGCTTCTACCGGAGACGTTATCGAGTAGTCTTGCCACCCACCTGGGATGTGCACTAAGTTAGCTTCCATCTTGTTGTAACCCACCTCTTAGGAGGATTGTAAATCAAACTCTACCTTTTCAATGAAATGAAAAGCAAAGGTCCTTTGCGTTTTCTAAAAAAATAAGAAAAAAAACCAAGATAAACATGCTAGCAGTTGCAGGGAATCCAAAACCTCATGTTAAATCTATTCTTTCATTTTGCATCGTCTTAATTAACATCGTCTCTTGGTTGGAAAACGACACTGAGATAAGTAGATCAGTTACGACAAATTCTGTATAAGTTTGAAAATCAGCGTTGAAGAATCAACCTTACATCTGAATTGGTTTCACTTAATAATCTGTAGCATATCGTATATACAATATTGCTCCTTTTTTTTTGCCAAACTTACTTTTTTTGAAGGGATTAAAAAAAAAATCAATATATGAAACTGTATCATAGAGTTAATTTTTCCTAGACTCCCCATTAGTGTGCATGTTTCATTTACTTCTGTTGCTATTAATATTGCAAAGCAGGAACACATTAGTTCTAGTCTTACGGATACTAATGATCAAAAAGATCTGCTAATTTAAGAGTCCCTAGAGTTTCTAATAACATTGGACAACATCTCCGTATGCTCCTCAAGGTGAACAACTAACAAGAGAAACTGAAGCTAATAGATCAGCCTAAGAACATATGAAGAAGAAAATATCGAGATGAACAAATCCAAAATCAAGTGAACTACACAGAAGGTAGAACATGATACATGAAACAGTTACCGGTAATAAACAGGACATGAACACAAGAATACTATATCTTGCATTACTTTTCCAAGAATTCATGGCAACTTGCGGACCTGGCCACCGTCAAAACCTAGTGAAAATGATCCAAGGATACCTTCTGCGAGCTCTTGTTGGAAGACGGCGGTGACCTGCAGACCTCGCCATCGTCCAGCTACTCCCCATGGATGGATGCGGCTCCCGACAGATCTCGCCGTAGGCCTGCCGCTCCCCACAGATATTGCTGGCTAGAGATGCCGAGGAGAGGGTGGGGGTTCCTCCGTCCATGGCGCCCAAGGCCATGGAGGAAGGTGTTGATGCAGCTCGGTGGTGGCATGGCGGCGAAAGCGGGCGCGTCGTGGGCAGCCCGTGCCAGCTACAGGCCTAAGCCACAACCAGCACCGTCAGCTCCTGCAACTCAAAACCAAAAAATGAAGTGCGTCAGGACATTATCCACACATGAACTGAATGGAACCACACCAGATCAAATCGAACAGGAAATTGGCAGCTCACCTTTGCAGATCACGTGCCACTACTCGTTTTGGAGGCTGCCCTTGCCGGCCGTGGCGAAACCCTTGGCACACAAAGAAACTCGAATCAGATCATGTACCGGTACCAAATATATTGCTAATAATAGTGGAATTTAGATAGGGAAGATGATTTTTAATCCCATTCCTTTATTTGGTGTCAGATAGGAGCTATGAGGATGAATCAGACCCAAAGCTATATTCCGTTGTTTGGTTTGTGGGTTTAGGAATGGGATATAGATGAATCCTTACCTACCATGGGAGAGGACAACTAACACATGTCAATTCCCTTTCAATTACCAGGGGTACCTGGGAAGAGATTTGAGGGAATTTGCCGGTCAACTCTCTTTCCCCTACCCTCCGTAATTCCCATGTCCTCCAACCAATCAATGGCTTCTTACTCTCGTCTACCTCCGACTCCCATTCCCCACCGCAAATGTCCCCCAAACAAACACGCTCTAGTGTAGATGATCCAAGGATACCTTCTGCGAGCTCTTCTTGGAAGACGGGGGTGACCTGCAGACCTCGCCATCGTCCAGCTACTCCCGACGGATGTATGCGGCTCCCGGCAGATCTCACCGGAGGCGTGCCGCTCCCTATGGATATTGCTTGCTGGCTACAGATGCAGAGGAGCGGATGCGGGGCTCCTCCGTCCATGGCGCCCAACGCCATGGAGAAAGGTGTTGATGCAGCTCGGTGGTGGCATGGCGGCGAAAGCGGGCGCATCGTGGACAGCCCGTGCCAGCTACAGGCCTAAGCCACAACCAGCACCGTCAGCTCCTGCAACCCAAAACCAAAAATGAAGTGCGTCAGGACATTATCCACACATGAACTGAATGGAACCATACCAGATCAAATCGAACAGGAAATTGGCAGCTCACCTTTGCAGATCATGTGCCACTACTCGTTTTCGAGGCTGCCCTTGCCGGCCATGGCGAAACCCTTGCGCACAAAGAAACTCGGATCAGATCATGTGCCGGTACCAAATATCTTGCTAATAATAGTGGAATCAGCTGCTCTACCGAAGCAAGGACGGAGAGGGAATCCAGAAAGTGCTACCTTTGAAGCCCCTGGATTGGCGGCGTCTCCGGGACGAGCGGCTCCACCTCCCGGTCGCCGGCTCGCCCGCGGCTGCGTGCAGCACCGCGCCGCGCTCCCTCGTCGACGCGCACGACGCAGACCGGCGTGATCGACGGAGCCCCGCACGCCGTCGAATCGACGCACGCGGCGTCGACGAGCAGGCCAGTCGCGCCGCCATGGTGCCTGCTGCGCGGCACCTCCTCTTTTGTCCGCGAAGATGGGGCGCCGTTTGACATGAGGGGTGGTGGGGAAGCCGGCGGCGGCTTGTCGACCTGGTGCAGGGGATAAGGGAGACGACGACCACCGTCGATCTGATCCAGGCGAGCTGGCCGCGAGCCGAGGAGATTTGGGGAGAAGGGGTTGGCGGAGAGGAGGAGGAGGAGGAGGTGCCGGTGGTGGGTGAGAAGATACGGCGGCGGCGAAGGGCGCGTGCGGTGCCGGCGGCGACGGCGGCGGGGCGGTGGTTGGGGCCCGAGATACTGAGGAGGAGGTAGCGATGGGGATTATTGAACCACAACAGAATGAAATAAAGGAGGAGGCGGCGTAATTTTCGTTTTCGCTTACAGTATATTCGTTGGCAGGCGCTGTGTTTCTCTGGGACATATCCAGACGTTGGTTTTTCCTGGACGGGTGAGATTGTCGATCCAGGCGACGCAAATTCTTTCTTGTGATTGGCGTCCTGATTTGCTAGCAATTACAGTATTAATAATGGCATGATTAATTGTCCCGCTACTTTCTCGGGTGTGCGTTGGCTCGACTTGATTTTCGCTCCACATTGGTTACTGCGTTGCCTTCTACTAGCACCTAAAATTATGGAGCATTTTTAAGCAGGCTAATTATTTGCTGAGAATCGAATCGTTTCACCTCCCTCTAGATTTCCTAAGTGATCCCGCTACGCCCCGCAACTATCATTTATTTTCATTTTACTTCCAAAAAACAAAGGTGTGCGACAAAAGTACATAATTCCCGGATTTTGTTTCCAGCCACAGGACTTGATTCGTATGGTGGCGAGTCCAAGCTAGGGGTCGTTAATCCATGCAATATTCCTACGCTATGTACATATATATCATCTCATACAGAGATTCCTTAATCACGGGGTGGTGTCGTCTAATCCATGCATGCACGTGTAGTAGTATCTAGTATGTAGTAGCTTGCATGTACTTCTTGTAGGAAAAATGCCTATGACCTAATGAGAACCATATGAATTCACCTAGTACCCCAACTACGCAAACAAGGTAGAAACTCTAATGGTTAGGGTTAGGCGACACGGGAGGCGACCAACACCGCACCACCACTTGCCCTCCCCCTCCAAGTCCCCCCTCCTCATTCTCCGCCGCCAGGTGTCACGCAAGGCAAAGCACGTACGGTGATGGAGGCGACCAACATCGCACCACCACTTTTGACACTTCATTTTAATTTTATTCAATGTTAAAACATGAATGGATGAAACATCAAAATGAATGAAAATTGCAGTGCATGCTGCACTTGATGAGTTAAACTAGCACTTGATACACAAGCAAAAACCAAAAACAAATTATGTTGTTAACTTTTCGCATTCAATTCCACCATGTTGGACCCCAGTTGCTCCATGTACCTTCAAATCACCATGAAGAGGTTTAACATGAGATGTCAATGCGGGAAAACTTAGGGTGTGTTTGGTAGGTCGGGCCACCTCAACATGTCTCTCCCACCTCATACATGCTGACCTTAGATATGATGTGTTGAGATTTTGTGCCTTGTTTGGTAGCTTGTATCCGGAAAGAGATGCTCAGCTGAGATGTTGTTTCGTGTGTGGATGAGTGGAGATTTTTACACAAAAGTCCCTAGAAGGAAAAAAAGAAAGGGCAATCAGGTCCCTGGTTCATCCAACCACTACATCAAGGAAGCATGCTCCGGCCATAGGTGGCGGTCGTAGCGGCGCGTCCTGGCGGGCGTGGTTGTCCAAGCGGCTCGTGGGGGCGGTGTTTCATGGCGGACGTCGGGGCGCATCGGTGGCGATGCGGGCGGAGCAAGGAGGCGGCGTCGGGTGGTCTCGCAGAGGCGTGGTGGTCGTGGCGCTCTACGCAGAGGAGGCCGCCGACGCATCCAGGTGTGGAGGAGGAGGCGGCGGTGGCACTCCAGGCGGAGGAGGTTGTCTACGCGAGATCGTGGTTGGCGACGAGGCGACCATGCAAGGAGGCGGCGCTGGTGGCGACCACAAGAAGAGATAGGAGATGCGTGGGGGTGGGGAAATGACGTGCGGGGTGGGGATCGCGGGGGTGCGCACTTGCTACAATGCTTTGCGGGATTAGCTCATGTCGGATGAGCAGCGACGCTCCTCATCCCGACTCTGAGCCATTTTTCGTATCTCCTCGGCAGTGTGGAGATGGCACGAGCCGGCCTAACAAACACCGGATCTCCTCAAAATCTCAGTTGGGAGTAGAATTTATGAGTAGCCCCGGGCTACCAAACACACCCTTATAGTATTTACATGGGTAATATAAAAGAAAGCTCACATATGTTCCAATATTTGCATGGAGTGGCAAAAAAAGGCTAACGGAAATTAAGATTAAATTAAGATTTGTTTTGTAGTAAAGCAAACATCAGTAACAACTCACGTCCAATAACAACAGCGCTATACACAAGCGGTAGGAGTAGTTTATCTTTGTGTAGATGCACACAAGTTGATCAATGCAATTTTGGGAATGGCCGAAGTCAAACCTTTAACACTAACTAACTAATATCACGTGCTAAATTAGTCCTTACATCATTACATGGATAGACAAGATGAGGCCAAATTCCCTGGAATGTCCATAGTCCCAGCCACCACTTGGTGATTGTTTGTCTGTTCACCTTCGTCTAAGCTAAGAACCTAGCAAACTTTCAAAGGACGGAATTCGTAGGATAATTAAGATTGGAGTGGTCATGTTAAGTGCAAGTGAAATTCAAAACAAGGGCCTTCCTATAAAGAGGGAATTTGACCTCGGCGACTTCAAACATGGTGTCTTTCATCAACTTATTTACCCAAAATCTAGCAAAGAAAATTGCAAGAATATCCAAAACCAGAACAAGTTTTCCATTGAACTCCGTTGAGATTGTGCTTAGTTCCAAACCAATAGTCAAATGATACACCATTGCATGTGATAATACTTATAACAAGGTATGTCTAGTACATACTACCATTAGACAACTATAGGTGACTTAGATTTATTAAAAATTGAAGAAACTTCTCGACGTAAATGCATGCATGCACTTCGCGACATAGTTTTTGTTGCAACTATGACATGACTACCACATCGACACAAGCAGTGAAAATATTGGTGCAGTCTACGACTCTGACAAACCCGATGAAACCAAAAAGGTAACATCATAGGAAGGAACGTAAAATGACATAAAAAAAATCCACACTGCCATCTAACCTAAGCATAGGGGATCTCAATCATAGGAACACTCGCCGGTTTCATCATAGGTAGACATGCTAACTGAAGAAACAATGTGAGCCAAGTGAAAAAGTGTTTTCGTACCACCGTGGAGAGTCTCTCCCTGCTCTTGGCATTATTCTTGCTAAGAAGATGTTGCTTCCTGGTGCATCGCCGCATGATCTTCCCCTATCCACCACCCTGAACCGCTTCGCCAATTCCTTAGTGACACACACAAAGGAGGAACAAAATCAAGAAGTACCCAAAGCAACTGGTGGACTTGTAAGAACAAATGCATAAGCTTAGAGGGACCAATAGGAAACCTTTTGTGTCTTCATCTTGTAGCCGTTACCGCCTTCCGCGATGCCGGCGAGGGAGCAGGGCCGTTGGGGAGAGTGCGGTAGGGGTGGTGACTGCATGTGACATACCAGATCAATGGTCGGCGCTCGTGGACGCACGCATGCTCGCAAGGCCGTGGATACTGGCGACCGATGCTGCCTCTATCCTCGTGGGAGTAGGATCCAGTGTGTCCGACCTCGTAGCCACCAGATCGGGCATCGTTGACATCGGGCCTAGCGATTTGTCGTTGGATCTGACCAAAAAGGACATCCTTTTTAATGAGGGAGCTCGGCGAGCTGATGGAAGGTGGAGGGAGCGCGATGATGCAAGGGAAGGTGGCACGACAAGCCAGGGTAGCATGGTGCCGAGTAGAAGCCAGCACAACGACAAGGTTAGGGGAGGAACTGTGGAGAGGTCGCGAGGGTGAGAGTGTGGGTGGAGTGCGGGTTGAAGGAGAAAAATCTCGAGGGCGTGAGGGTGGCATTACTTCATGAATATGACTATCCGAGAGGAAGATTACGAACTTACAATGCAAAACTACCACTTCGAGGCCATCGACCCAATTCTTGTAATAAGTTGTTATCTTTTTTTCATGTTGGTATGATCTATATTATAAATTAGAAAAATCGTAAACTAACATGAAATCACCACTTTGAATTAAAATCTATGAAAGTGGTGATTTCATGTAAGTTTACGCTTTGTCTAATTTATAATATAGATCATACCCTAGCTGCTCGCGCGGGTGGCTCTAGAGAGCCACAAACCCTAGCAAAAAAAATGTCGATCTCCTCTCTCTGGTCGTTGCCGCCGCCAGCGCCGGTGGTGGCGGCCGCGCTCGACCATCTAAGGCGGCGGGTGGGACGTCAATAGGGATGCGAGGGTGGTGGAACGGTCGGCAGCGCAGGTCCTCGGCGAATGTCACCAACGCATGAAGGAGAGCACGGTGGAGATCCCGTATCCGGAATGGAAGCGACAAAAGGGAGCGGGGCGCGCGCGATGCCGCGACACTGCTAGCGGCGGTGCAAGCTCTCACACGGTGGCGGCGTCGCGGAGGATGCACGTCCGGGGAGGAGTCCCTGGCGCATCAGCCGCCGCCCCGATGTTGGGGACGAGCAAAGGTGCCATGGAGCTATGCTGTAGTGGGAGAGGAGGGAGGATGGGCTCGATATGGGCTTTCGGGCCATATTTGGGCCTTGAGGGCTGGGCTGTTCATGGCTGATGGCTGTCACCTGGAGCAGGGGATACCCGTTTTATGCGAGAGGGTGGCGGGAGAAAGCAACATCTCTGTCGAGGTTGGTGATCTCGAGTAACTCTCAGTCGTGTTGGTGGTCGGAGGCCATAGCTTGCAACTACATCTGCAAGGAGCTGCGGCGGTGGTGGTTGCGATGCTACTTGGACATTGTTGTCCCAAACCTGCGAGGCGCGGAGATGAGCGACGATACGGACGAAAGTCTGTCGACTTTGGTCGGGCGGCGACGATGGCGCCCGCGGGCTTCGTGCCCCTCCTTGGAGGCGTCGCCGAGGAGTGTCGGCGTATCTTGCGCTCTCGTTGGTGGTTTTGGTAGCGGTCTCCGAGTTAAAGCCTAGATCCGAAGTTGGGTCGGCGTGATGGCGGCGTCCTCGACGTCGTCCCTCTGTTGAGAGTTTCGCGTTTGGAGACACGACTCGGAGGTCCTACGCGTTTCTCCGGTGCTCGTCGCTATGCACGCCATGGCTGGCGAGTCCAAGACCATGTCTGCTTGGGACCGACCAAGTTACGCCACCTTCTACTTTAGATGGTGCGTTGACAAGGAGAGTTCTTTTGGAGTTGTGGTTCTTTGGAGTCATCCAACGCCGGTGGAGACGCGGCTTTGCGGTGTAGCTTAGAACATGCTGCTTTATTTGTTGTTGTGTGTGTTAGTGGTGGCTGTCTTCGGACTAGCCGGTGTGGAATTGGTGCTACGCTTGTTGCTTGCAGCGAGTGGGAGCGTTCTTGTACTCAAACCTCTGCCTTCTATAAAATTATGGTACGCCTTTGGCGTACTCTCGAAAAAGAAGTAAACTCTATGGGAGGGGGCATGCATCTCTATGGGACCCACGAAACATGATTATGACGTTGGAGTATTTAAGCTTTTGATTTTATACTTGGTGATGCTAAGATGGGGATTAGGATTAAAAGCATAATGTTTTCCTAATGTACTACACATTGAAACATTGATTTTTAACGAGAGAGAGACATGTAAGCATATGCATGTACTTGTAGTAGAGAATGTGACATGCATGCAATATGTGTGATTCAATCAAGTCGGTAGGAGAGCTTAGCGAAATAAAGAGTTTCCCGCGCAGGCTTTGGCCAAAAACGAATTTGGTATCTGGGCCGAGGCGTAAAGTCCCATTCGCGCGCTTTGGCCGGAACAAAACAACCCAGCCCAAACCCTACCCTGCATTTCCTCTCCTACCCAACGAAATCTAGATCGAACGCTGCCGCCGCCGCCACTCTTCCCCGTCGCCGGCCACCTCACCTCCGCCGTCCCCTCCTCCATCCGGCCAAGCTCCACCCGCTCCCGAGCCCCGCGCACAAGATCGACCTCCGCCGCCATGGACTCGCCAAGGATAGAGAGGCGCCGCCCCCATGAACCGCTCTGCGTCGCGGCGGCTCGTTCGCCCGGCGCGCTTGTGCGCCGCTAGGATGGCGCACGGCGCTCCGTCGAACCTTCCGCCCGCTTCTCGCGCGTGGGCGACGGGTGCCGCTTCACGCCGGCGAGGTGGTGCAGGCCGTCCGGACGCGGCGGCGCAGCTCCGCCGTTCTGCGCTCCGTCCCCGCCGTCGACCGGACCGTGGCCTCGCCGTGCTCTGCTCCGGGCCGTCGCCGTGCGGGTATGGTATCCAAACCCTAATCTTAATCCTTTTTGTTTCTTTGCTCGTCTTCGGAATAAACAAGTCAAATGGGATCAGTAGTACTTGTATTGATTTTCAACTTCTGGCGTGTCTTGGAATAAATAATGGATTTAGCTATCCAAGTTTGATTCCTCTCTGTGATGTCCAGGAATTATCTTTGGTCCGTATGCCTTGGCCACTTCCTTTGAACGGTTTAGCACCATCGAAACTAGGACTTGGAACTGTTGAACTAGTTTACACCGTACGTAGTGCTGGAGCATGTACTCAGGTTAAGCCAATTAATGAGCACTACTTCTTTTGGTGTAATAAGATCGTACTTGAATACTGTAAAAGAAGGATAATCCTATAGCACACTTGCACAATATTCCTGGCTGAGTCTTCTTATTTCTTCGGCTCCAAAAACATCCTCATTTCGGTACCTCTTGGGAGTGTCCGGACTTCGGTCGAGATGTTGGTTCGTACTGATTATTCAGTACTCGATCACCAGACACATGTTGTTTTTGTACAGCTCTCTACTCAACGAAGATCAACCTTTGCTTCTTCCTTGTAACCTCTGGCTGGTGTATGGCTGACCCTGTCGATACCTTGATGAACAACTAGCGAGATCAGCACAAAACTTTTGTTGAGAAGTTCAGATATTTTGGTGTCCATTTCCGTGTGAGCTAGTTTTACACTCAAATACGATTTTAGTTTAGGTTTGCTCTAAACATTAAATAATGATGTGCAAGATTCACTTGTCCGAGCTGTCAAAATGCATCTCGTCTTTTATTTATCAATGAGAATCGTATTACCATGCAAAAAAAAAGCTGTCAAAATGCATGCATACACGTTTATATGAAAACACAGTGCTATTCCTGCCCATTAGCTCTTCATTGCAGATTAATAGAACGAATTCCAACCTACATGTTTATATGAAACTAAATCAAGTTTTGAGATCAATTTCCACTGTGATGTCTATTTCATTCTAATTGGGAAAGTGTAGCGCTAATTTAATGCATGAATCGGTTCATAATTGTTTGGCAGTAGTAATTTGTCTTCACATGCTAGTTTGATGCCTCACTTCTGTAGTGGATCATTCAAATTTCTTCTCATGTTATTTCGCAAGCACTCATAATTTGTCTTGTACTCACTTTATGCAGGAAGTGACAAGGCAAGACTGCCAGAGGCATTGTTGTTGTACAAAGACACCAGAGGCTTGGCTGTAATTTGGATTGTACAAGGACCGGAGGCTTGGCTTAATTTGGCTATCAAGTAGTTGTTATCTTTAAGATCTTGTGATAAGTGTACGTGCTCTGCATAATGACAATGGTGCATTCAATTGATAAATTGTGTTTTTCCATAATAGTTAAATTGTACTTGTTTCCTTTCTAATATACAATCTTCTTCTAATATGTTAGGTGCATAAGAGTATGTGGTAAGGCTGCTGTTGTTCAAGCTGTGGTGACGAGTTCAGCGTGCCGCAACCGTGGTGGTGGTGCTATCTCGGTTTTGGCTACAATTCTCTCAGGTGAGGGACACCCGTTTCCCCCCACCTCTGGTTCCTGGTTTGGTGCGCTGTGGATCTGCACATGCTTGAATTTGTTTTTGGAATTTGCATCCCTATGTGTGCCAACAGCTGGAGCTCAGTAGAGAGCTTTAGGTGAAAAGTTCAGATTTTTTATGTTTCAATTTCCGTGTGAGCGAGTACATGTACATGAAGATATGGTTTAGTTTTGTTTTGATCTAATACCGACTCATGATGTGCAAGATTAGCTAGTCCGAGCTATCAAGATGCATGCCGCTGACAGTTGCAAGAGCCATTGCCTTATTGGGTCTTAGTGTCCATTTCCGTTGAATCTTAATACCCAGATAGTATATACCATTGATGTGACTCTGTACTTAACTTGCATGTTGCTTGAACTATTGCTTTGTTTTATTGCATTCTTTGGGCAAGTGTAATGACTGTCTGTTGATAATTTTCTAGGATGCATCACTTGAAGGAATCATGAAGACATGGAGCGGTAGCCTTCTTCTTCGACTCCATGTTGTGTTAGGTACATTCTTGCAAGTGCTAAGTGTACGTGTTATGCATAGTAACCATGGTGCATTCAATTGACAAAGTGTATTTGTTTTTCCATAGTAGCTTATTGTATCCGTTTCTTTTCTAATATGCATCTTTTTCTAATATGTGAGGTGTATCAGAGTCTGCTTGGTAGAGTGTGACAGCGAGTTAACCGTGCTGCAACTGCGGTGGTGGTGCCATCATGACTGCGCCTAAAATTCTGTCAGGTGATTCCTTTGAGTCAATGCGATGGGTCTGGCCATCAAGCTGTGGAACATTTAATTGTTTCTGGTTCTTTTACAGTACTTGGATTGTGCAGCTGGTTATGTAGATTATATGGTCCTAGTTTTTATTTACCCTCTAATGTCTAGAATGAGTAACAATGGTGTTGCTGTCATCTTCGTCGAGTTGGCCATCAAGCTGAGTTGTCGATATTAGCATTTTTAGCGTTGTTAACTCAGGAAGGCCTCGGTAAAGGATTTTCTTGCACTGTTCTGCCACTTGAACATGATCTGTATTCATATGCTTCACCGTGCCGTTTAACTGGTGCTAGCATGCTTGAAAATAACAGGGAATGCATGTTGATATTAGTTTCCTAATTACAACAATTTTTCTTGGAAAAGCATCGAGATGCAGCAGTATTTTTGCCTAACAAATACTATTTTTTTGTTACTTCAGTATTTTTGCATTAACTGGTGATAGCATGCTTATGTCTTGATAGCTAGTTGGGTATATTATATTTCATTTGTTACTTCAGTTATGTCAGTTGAATCTGTTTTTCATGTACCTATATATTCTTCACTGACACTGCCCTGCATTGTCTCAAAGATGCATTTCTGAATTGAGGGAGAGGGTTGCCAGAGGAGAAGATCCTACACAGCTGCATAAATAGCTAGCGGAAGAATCATACCAGAGGTGAACCAAGCACTTTATTATTTGCTTACAGTGCACATATGCAAATCCATAGGCGTTTAGGTTAGATGTGCACTTTCCGGTTCCGGAAGCTGTATTGCAAACATTCTAAACATAGCATTGCTCATTGTTTGTTGCAAATGATGGAGCCACACAGGAAGTCCTAGGGACCGAACCTTCATCGGCTGAGTTAGTGCAAGAAGATATAGATCCAACACTGATAAATAGTACTGAAGCTGATTCCATGCAATTGGATTTTCTGAATGAAATATACCAAAACACAGCTGATGTAAGTCACACTATACCTTGATGAGCTTTACACGGCTATTGTCGCATCTAAGAGGATTCGCAGATGGAGCCACATAAATACGGAGCTTTATGCTCTTTTTTGATTCAACACAATGTGGCTGTATTAAGAAGCTGGTTTAGGTTCAGGTTTAGTGTATTTATGTTGCCTTTGGAATTGCATTTAGTAGAGCTGAACCATTTTCTAATATGAATGCTGATTCTTACGCCATGAGAGTGTTCTTCAGCTGGATTGTTTCTTGCATTCGCGATGGACAAAAATTAGAGCTTTAGTCTTTCTATTCTTCTTTCCTTTGCCTCTTCTACAGTGGAGATTTGCTCTAGGATCTGTTTCTTATTGTTTCTAGTTCATTTCTTTTGTGGCTGGGCTGCTGGGAGTTCTTCAAGCTTTTTTTGTTTATGCTTCCTGATGTTAACTTGGGGATCTCCACCTTTTTGGATTAAAATCGTTCGCGTACCTTTTTCCTAATGTGATACACTTTGGAAACATTATGCTTATATATAATCCAAAGATAATTCAGGACCGTGGCTGTGCTATATACTTGGAAGCTGGATGAGCTGGGGACGAGCGAGACATGTCCTGGTCTCGCCCTCTAGCTAGCTGGTTCTCCTTTGTTGCTGATATTATCAGTTGCCAAAGGTGAGCTTCAGCTATCTTCTGAAAGTTGATTTGAGTCTGAGACATGTTTATCTGCATGAAATTGTTTGTTTGGTGCAGCTACCATATTAATTCTGGAAAATATGCTTAAAAGATGATCCTAATTAGTGCCTTGTTTTTTGCTTGTTAGTAGTGTCAGTCCGTATGGTATCTCGACCTTTTACTATTTCCAAAAAAGAAACCTTGATGTTTACTGATTATAATTTTATATATTTGATGTGGTGCGAATCTTACTAAGCTGTAGATGTCGAAGTGCTGCCATGTTTAAAGTATAAGTTCTGTTTTTTTTGCCAAACTAATTGCATTAAATTACTTGGTAGTGTGGCCCTAGAAGTTAAATATGGTTATGTGGCCATGTTAAAATCTGGCTCAGGGAAAGCAAAGCTAGTATTTGCATCTGAGGTTGATTGATGTGATTCGGTATTTTTCAATGTATGGAATGTTTAAGTCAGAGTGTAGAGTGTGTTGTACTTGACCATGTGTTGTTCTTCAAGGGCAAGGAAGAAGCAAGCTGGACGAGTAGCTGCACTACTTGGAATCTGGAGGACCCAACGACAACTGAGACGAGACTCCATGCCTTCGCTTGCTGCTTCTACTTAGCTCGTGATGATCTGCAGTTGCGCAATGGTAAGCTTCCTGTATACCCTATAAATGCCACTTTCAACCCGTGAGTTGTGTTGTATGTGTATGAAATCGTTTATTTGGGGCAGCTGCCCTCTTAACTCTGGTGGAATGAGCTTACAAGATGATCTTAACTAGTGCTTTGTTTCTGCTTGTTAGTAGTGTGAGTTCGTATGGCTGTATGGGGTCTCAGTCTGTTACTATGTCCAGAAATAAAACTGTGATGTTTGCCGTAATAATTTCATATAGGTAACATGGTGAGAAATCTTGCTACTCTGTGGATTTGCGAGTGCTACCACGTTTACATTCAAGTAAATGACAGCAAGGATTAAATTACTACCCTATACTTTTTGCCAAACAAATGATAGCAACGATTAAATTACTTCGAGTGTGGAAGCAAGTACTTTGGTTACGTTGCTAGGTTCAAATTTGGGTGAGGGAAAGGAAAACTAGTATTCGCATGATTCTTGATTGTAAACGATTGTGTACATTGCATTTCTGGTTACTTCCATGATGTCCACGTGCTGTGCATGGTGCTGGATAAATCAAATTCATATCTTTGCTATTTGCGGTAATTCTGGTTATATAATAGATAAGAACAGAGTTTGTCGTACTTACCATGTGTTGTTCTTCTTCAAGGGCAAGGGGGAGGTGACAGTCAAGCGGGGACCAGTAGGTGCATTCTTGTTGCGGCTAATGGAGGTAGGTCGGCAAGCAGCTCGGCTTGGCCTTGGTCACAGGCACCACCCTGATCCAGCAGATAGCACGCCTGCGTGGCGATAAGTGAGGGCGAGCTGGTGTTTACGTTCGGCACGGAGATTCACTACATTGTCGTCGGGGCCCTTTGGCGGCTGGGCAGCTGTCTATTCGTTGTCGTTCGTGGTGGTAGCGACCGGGCGGTCTTGCGGCGGCGGCAACTTGCTTGTGAATTCGTTCGTTTGTTGACAGGGGAAGTAGGCTGGGAATTGATTATGTTTTACGGGTCAAGTGTAGTTGCATGGTTCACGGTTTTGATGTTTGAAGATCAGACCCTTGGCTGGCTTCGATATGTGAAGCGTAATATGTGTGATACGAACGTAAGTGCTCAGAACACTTTGCTGTCGTGACTTGGAAGTGATGATGTGTGAGGCTTGTTTTAAGAAGACATTGTATTTATCCATATTTGTGCCTGGTGCGAATTTATTAAAGAAAAGGCAAAGGTTTTTCCCAAATTTAAACTTTTTGTTCATTACCAATGTATTCACTAGTTTTATTTCTTAACCGAATGACTTGCATTTACCAGGATTATTTTTGTGCTGGATAGATAGTTTCATATTCTCTAGTGTTTTGCACAAGGCCAGCAGTAGAGCATTTCTTGGGACTATACTACTTGCATCTACCTGTGCCAAAACCTTCTTACAAGATTCTACATCTCCATGCTTCAAACAGAGACACTTTGTCTATATGGATACTATACTTCATGGCCAGGCAGTGGATTTGCTTTTTAGTCTGAGTAGCTCGAATGTTGGAACATGCATTAATTACAGTAGCAAAAGATACGTCTGGCTAAGGACTTGTCTGATCACCTCTATGCCTCTATCTGGATCTCACTTCTTGAATAATGCTAGAACTTCCACTATTTTGAAATGACCTGTAAAATGATACATGTCACCACCATTGTTTTTACCTTTCCTTAGCATGTGTTAGTTTATAACAAAAGACTTCGCCAATGAGAATCTATATGTGATCAAATTTCATATGGATTCATTTGTATGCATGGTTGGAAGTTTAGTGGACCGAATTTGTAAGTATCTATAGTTTCCGTGAAATATGTACAGTTGTTATCCTATTTGGTAGTCCCGTGCGCATCCCCTCGCGCGAGGCAATTCGCGTTTTTCGTTAGACAGGCTACCTGTTAGACGATATTGCTATATCCCTGCAACTACAGGCTGACCATGTATGATGTTCAAGTTGGAAGGAAAGCTCCAGAGCCTGAATTGCGTCAGTTTCAGTGGCGAGAATCAAATCTTGAAACTATTGGGATGGGACCCGATACAGACCTATTTCATCTTTTATAGATGGCTGGAGGAAGGCCCCTGTTTTGGAGCGGGAAACAGAAAAGATGGATCTCTGCTGGATGATGAGGACCGGCCGACGGGATGAACGGCGGAGATGATTTAGGGCACGGATCGGTGACGTGGAGAGCGTGGAGGACGCAGATTATTAAGCGCGGTGGCCCGGATTAGAGAGGCATGCGACGCCACGGATAGCGGCACGATCTCCGCGCGCGAGGCAGCTGCTGTCGTTTTTCATTCGGGTCCGTTTTTTTTTTTTTTTTTGCGCGAGCCAATCCGCACGATTGATGGCTGCCTCGCGTTTTTCGTTCGGGTCCGTTGACCTGCTCGCTCTCGACCGCGTGGCCCCACGCGATACCGCCTCGCTCGCGCATCCCTCGTGGAACCAGCTGGCCTGCTACCGTGCGATGGGCCGCTGCCTCCGCCCGCAACCCCTCGCCCAGCCGTACGTGGAACCAGCGAGACCAAGTCGTTCGCTTCGCTTCTCCGGGCGGAAGGAAATCCATCGAGACTGCCTTTCCTGTGGGCTGGGCTAAGAATTGGCCCACACGCAGATACGGTCCTCTCTACTCCGCAAATCGCCTTGCCTGCATAAGTAAACAAACATCACAGAGTGTGTGTGAGGTCACTGGGTGCGGCACCAGTAGCAGCGACCTGCCTCGCCGAAACACTAACCGTACCACTCACATGGCCGTCCCGTGATACAATAGCAATATACGCGCGCGCTGTCATTTTGCTAGCAACTAGTAGTATGATCTTATACATAGATCAATATACAAATCATAGGAAACCAATTCCGGCGATTCTTGGACCAAAGCCTTATCTACTCTTTTTTCCTAGGTTTCGGCCCATACTACGTTTAACATCTCTTAATTTTGACCAACTTTTTTTTTAAAAAAATATATCAGCAATTACGATACTAAATTAATGTCACTACATTTCTCCAAAAAAAACTCAATATCATTGCATTCATCCTGACATGTGATACAATAATACAGTCATTCAATGTTTTTTTTTTTGGAACAGGATTCAATGTTATATATGTTGCTATTTTTATGTAACAATTTCGTCAAATTTAAAAATGTTTAACTTGCGTACACTTATCTGCGGACCGCAAGGGTATATCTTATTAGCCATGCATAAATATGAGTGAATTAGGTTAACTAAAAATGTGTGAATGGTTTATTTGCTTAACAGTGGTACATTCCTTTTTCGTCAGCTAATAATTTAATTAGTTCTGGAGAATTGCTACTATATTTAGTTAATTAGAGTATTGTATTTTTTTATATCGTGAATCTGTACATACTTGCAGAAGGTTGATTTTTTGATTTTTTGTTTTTGTTGCCTGCTACTACGTAGCTACTTCACACCGCAGACGACTCCACGGTGCGTCCCCTTTCTATTTCTCTCCAGATCCGTCTCGCCAAAGCAAGGAGAAATCCGTTGTCTTATCCGTCTCGCACTTCGCCTAGCTGTTGGAGAAACGCTAGCAGTATTGGATATCGATCATTGCGGTGGGTGGATAATAGCTTCGCATGAAGAGATTACTCTTAGACTTTGGCGACGGGATGGGAGACCACAATGCTCCGGGACCGCTTAATTATTGGTGGTTGGCCGCCCATCAGCTCCTTCCGCGATCCATCCATTCCACTAGCAGTGGATGGCGCGGCGGCACGCCGCGCCTGTGCCGTGGCTAGCTGATGGAAAATGGGTGAGATTGTAGTCTAACTTGCTTGTGGTTTAAAATTGATGGTGACGCCACATAACTCGAGACTGTTAAGCATGCGTGTGCTCACTATGACCAGCGAAATCAGAATTAAGTGACAATATGAAAGAACATAGTTCATAATTTGTACAATGGAACTGATCAACCAAAACGGTCTGGCTAGCATACTTGAAAGTTCTAGTAGTAAAATAACAGTGTGACAGGGAAAGATAGAAAGTTGCATTTGGTTCACAGCAACGGACAATAATTTAGAAGGTAAGGGCAAATAGCTTGTTGTTGACTAAAAGGATTGACACTTTTTTACTTCGATCGCATGGTTCACAGGACACAGTCGATTTCCTTTTTTGCATCCGTTGGTTCCAAAGATGGCTACCTTCATTCTAGAGCCAGTGATTTATGTCAAGATTAGACTGTCACATATTGCCACACCGTTCGCGTCAGCAAATGCAGCTCATCCATCGAATATTCGGCCCGTTAGCAGGGTTCCTCAGACGTTGCTTGCGATGCTACCGAGTACAATCTTCTGAGAGAGTATATTGAATTTGGTTGCCATTTGATGAATTTCTTTTGTCTCTTGTTCAAATTGCCAGATATCTTGCAGTCTAGCGATTCAAATAGGAGAATCCAGGAGGAGCTTTGGTGATGCCATTAGTTGTCCCGTCTCTTGCCACGGACGGAGCTGCTACGGTATGAAAGAAGTGCAACAACATTGACATTCAGTTGGTTGCACTCTTCTCATATTGCACGGTAGTCTTCTAGTTATATTATGAGGATGTAAGGTGTATATTACTGCATGATTTTCATTGTATTCGCTGTGCTGAACATGCCAACCAAATTCAATATATTTTGCAATATAGCAACAATGTAATAAATTCACAGATATAATGCAGCCTGCACATCTATAACCATAGGGCAGCAGTTTGTTTCTTTATGCGTAAATAAATTTACCAAAAGTGAATTACTGATATGGTAGTCAACGTCATCTGCAACCACAATAAAAATGTATCACTTAAAATCATTGCTGATACAGTTAATGATGCCCTAGTTTTTGTGATTTGAATGGGCCTACTTGACTTGGCATGAGCTTTCCTATACTAAGATACACCAGGTTATACCTTTATTGTTCTGCTTGGGGCTCTGGGTAGATTGGAATGACAATAGAAAACATGGAGATATGAAACTCACTTGTTATCCAACAAATAACCTGATAGAAACAACATGGCGGATGTGAAATATTCAGAAGATGCATCAGGATTCTTAGTTTAGATCTTATCACCTTCACTCATAGTACCTACGGAAGTTTGGCTAGCCTTTAATTGTTTATGTGCATTGACCGAACCATGTGAAGCGTGGGCTTGTTGAAGCTGCTATTGTATCACTTCTAGTGGCGACAATTTCTTTTTCTGCCTGAAGCTCTGGAGTGCCTTACCACATCATACCTTACATCATGCATCCACTCCTCATATGCTTTCTATACCAATGTGTCAGCACAAACCTGCATTCGAATTGAGTAAGGTCATATTGTATTCAATAGAATATTAGCATCTAAGTATGATGGTTTGAGTTGAAAGGCAATGTATGTTGGGAAAATAGTAATATAAGATATTTGGGCATATGGATTTCAGAATCAAGACTTTACAGTACCAGCATAGATAATCTGAAATACGTCTCACCCAAAATATCAGTAGATAGTTTCCTTCAGTTATTGTTGACAACTTCACACTGTTAGCACAAAATTTTAGAACTAAAGAAGCACCTTGAAGCTTAACTTCCAATTTTTTTGTTGAAAATTAGAATGGTAATAATTTGTTGCAGACAACACTACTCATAATATTTATTAGGAGACTATCAAAGAACATCTAAACATGGACAATCTGCCAATGTGTGATGTGAGGCAGTGTCCAGATCAATCTGAGTTTCCTTCAGTAGAAACAACATGGTTTTACATTAGGATCTAACTTAGCCTTTCCAGTAAGTCATTGTTCAGTCCTTTGGATTCTGTGAAGGCAAAATCATGTCCTCATGTGTCATGCCAATTGCAAGGTGATTTGTGTCAGATGGACAACCAGGGACATATCAATCATAGACAGAACTGATGCATGAAAGAGATCATCTTAGGCTGAACGTGCGCCCTCTGTCACACATGAGTCCAATGTCAATCTATGTACTCCCTCCGATCTATAGTAAGTGTCGTGGTTTTAGTCAAATTCGCTCAAATTTAAACTAAAGCCACGGCACTCATTATAGACCAGGGGAGTAAAATGGTCTCGTTTAGCTACTGACTTTGCCTATAAACTAATTAACTGACCACAGATCTAACCCTACAGAAAAATAGGTTACCATGTGTGCAAGATATCACTTTTTGTAGAGAACCAAAGAAAAAGAAAATAAAACAAATGGTGAATACATTGAAATGCAGTACTATGTTAGGTTAAAAAACTACATATCCCTCACCGTATCAATTTTTCTGATAATGCATTGTCACCATGTGAATGAATAACTGAAAACGTGTGTACCAACTCGCTAAAAGTAAGGTATCACCATTTATAGAGAACCAGTTAAACAAAATGAAGCTATGGTCAAAAAAATTCAAGGGGAGCAGTATGTTAAGTTAAAATAGACTACTTGTCCGCATCCCGTCATTTGTTAGCTAATACGTTCCGTACCAATGGACAAACTGAAAAATAGTTCCAAGCTTAGTTATCAGTTCTGATTCAGAATTTCATATCAACCGACCCGGCAGTTGTTCCACCATAATCTTTGTACAAATAAAAAATGACCACTGAAATACTTCAGGCTTCCATGTTTTGTAGTAGAAACTAAGCAATGAGATGCGTCAAAAGAAGGAATATCACTATAGACATGGGGAACATGTTTGTAGTTCCAAAATGGTATTTAGCAATGTAGTCAAGGGAGTTTCTATATAGTGTTGACATACTGAAATGTTGCTGTGGAGAACATGTATCTATACCACGAACCATCGACCATGAGAACAATTTAGGATGAGATAAATTATAAGCGAAATAGGCTATTCATGTTAATTAATAATATATAATATATGAAAATAATATTACCTTGGCTCTAGTGCTATATTTGGACACCAATACCAATCGAAATTATATGCATCACCATGGAGAAGTTTTCTTCCAACATATATTTCATGTTACAAATCAGTTTGCTCACCTCGCAAATGCATAGAACACTGCATTTCAACTATTGTAGATGGCTCCTACTGGTAGTTTAGAATACCAGCCACTTAGGAAAAAATGTCATGGTATAATATTAGTCTAGTCCTGAGTGATAGTTAGATAGTGAATGCAAGATTGATGTGTGATCAAACTCTTTCTTTTAAAATAAATTATACCACCTCCATAATGACAAACACACTTTAGCTCAATAAATTTGTAGGAAGATAGCTCACCTCAGATGCACTGAATGTCTGCAAAAACAAAAGAACATAAATCTCAGCCTAGGAAGATAAGGAGAAAAAGACTACCAAATTAAGAACCGAAATAAGGGCATATGATAATCAATAATCCATTACTCATGAATAAAAGAAAGCTCTCTCTTACACTGACCTATGAGATGATTTTAAGGGCAATCAAATTAATTAATAGAGTGTAAAGGAACTCAACAAAGTTTCACCATGTAAAGAAGTTATTTCATATTTAAAAAACTGGAACTCATATGTGAGCACTAAATCTTAGCAAGATCTGATTGCTAACTGGCATTTTCAAACTTTGCAGATCCATGTCGTAAAAGGTATTTTGTGGCTTGTTGTGGACAAAATGTGCCACTGTCATTTAAGAGCAAACCGATACTCTTGTTTCTGTAATAACGATAGAGAGAATTTGTATTGGATGGAGCAGACGGAAAACTTCCGAGAATTTGTATTGGATGGAGCAGACGGAAAACTTCCGAGCAAACTC